>NC_054711.1:18698221-18731711 GCF_016097555.1 Gigantopelta aegis | reverse complement strand
ATACGTATAAAAAAAATGTATTTTGGGAAATAAGATGAAATTTAACCTAGTACAAATATTAGAACGGACAGAAACATGTTTAATATACAGCCACTAATATGTTATGCAGAAAAATATAGTTGATATGTAATTACAATCATTAAACAGTCTCTGTTAGTCGATAACATCTTTAAAATTGCAGCAAACTCAGGAATGTCCCTTTAATTACCAATGAGCACCTTGTGTTAGAATAGCAAATCAAGATCTTCTAAGACAAGCCGATCTCAGAAAAACCTCAATTACCCACGAAGACCGTGTGTTACAAGGCATGTTTACAAGTCAACGTTTATTCGTCAACAATAAAATTAAGCAGTGGTATACCATGACAAAAATAAGATACCGAGTACGAAATGACTATGGTACGAAATGACCAAACATTATGGTACGAGATGGTAAAAAGTAGGTACGAAATGGCTATGGTACGAAATGACCATAAACTATGGTACGAAATGGATGGTACGAAATGACTTTGGTACGAAATGACTAGTAACCATGATCGTCTAAATTTCGCTTACATTTTAACTTCATCCAAAGGACACATAGTTTGGCATGTTCCTATGATGGACTTTTCACACTCCATCTCTGATGCATTTAGTTATTGATCACCCGATCCATTTTTAGTACAAAAGCCAAAGAGAGGTTTGTTTATATTTTGATGTAGACATTTTGCTAACAGGCAGCGGCCATCTTGCCAAGGGACATAACTTTAATAATCCTGTTAAAAAGTAAACTGCATTCAGCACAGCGATTATAGTACGCTAACGTTCGCGGAATAGTTTTATTAGTATCCTCTGTCTGGATGGTCTTAGCCTATATAATAACCCGCTATCTACAAGGCTTCTCTACATTTACAAAAATAATATAAAAAATTATTATTATTATTATTATTGTTATTATTATTATTATTATTATTATTATTATATTGTTGTTGTTGTTATTGCAATTATTTATTATTATTATTATTATGGACGATATCTGGAAGGGAGTTACAGCCTCTAGTGGGGTAAACCGAATATTTCTCTCTGTAAAACTTTATTTCACGTTGTTTTTTTTATGTTTTAATGATTTGTCTATTTTCTATTCATATCTTATGTTGTATGGTTCTAAAAAAAAGCACGATCTATAAATATAAAATGGTGAAATCATTCAAAAAATAAATATAAAACATGAAGCAAAGCTTTACGAAGACAGAAATGTTCGGTCTACTAGTGGAGGTTGGGGACACAAACCATATTTTTATCTTTATATAGATTGGACAAAACGAACGTAGCCGACATTTTCGTCAACGAGTGTTCAGTAAACATATTTTATTATGATACAAGCACAAACACTTTTAATGTACATATATTTGTAACATTCATGGAGAATCTGGTTAACTGTAAATAGGTAGGATATTAAAAAATAAATGGGGCAACCGGCAAATCGTCCGATAATGCCCGAAACGTTAAGGGGGGGGGGGGGGGGGGTTGTGGTGTTCCGCGTATTTATTTGGATAGCCTACAAGGTGTGCACTGCTTTGCTTTTACGTATGTTTTACGTATGTTCCACACACTTTCAAGTTGCACTGAAGTAGCATTTTACAGCCACGACAGAAGCAAATGATCAGGATTTTTATTATTATAATTGTTTTAATTGTTTGGGGTTTTTTGGGTTTTTTTTATTTTTTTATTTTTTATTTTTTATTTTTTTTTTTGGGGGGGGGGGGGGTGAGCGAATGAGAGTTTTGAGAGAAAACTTTAGATTCCCTAAAATGCGATTTCATACATTCTGTAAATAAAATAATTGTTACTGGGTTGAAAATATCTCAATAGTTGAAGAGTATATATTAAATTTCTTGTTCATTACAAAATTGGGAATAATTAAAGAATGTTTCATAGCTGGTTGTACACCTGTCTTTGATTTTTCGTTTGTTTTCGTTTTAAATGACTTACTGACATAAAACAAAATATATATAAAAAAATCCATCACTCATGTTGTTCCCTTTTTGACAAAATGGTATACGTTTAGTGCTGTCAAATATTTGCAAGCAGTGTTTTGATTGGACAAATGAAAGGTTATATAATAGAACGTTTTCTCTTCTTTGTTCTTTTTTAATTTTATTTTTAAAAATGTATAATCTGAAAGTGACATTTCGACCTGGGTACCACTTTAATAGTTGACGTTTTGACTGTTGACGTTTTGCCCACTGATATTTAAACCATTGACATTTTGTCCTACAACCGTTTTACTTTTGTAGGTTGGTCTGGGATCGATCTCCGGTTAGGGCCCATTGGCATTGGGCTATTTCTAGTTCCAGCCAGTGCGCCACAACTCACGCATGTAGGAAAGTGTTAAAAAGTGTGTATGTGTGTGTTTGTGTGGGGGGGGGGGGGGGGGGGGGGGGGGGGCACACACATATATTTATAAATACATGTATAAATATATTTTCTTTATATATATATATACTTTCGCCCTGTTGGTGCGCATGATTTTTATTGAGAATTTGTTCTTTTACTTCCAATGTGCTTGCTATAACTTTTGAACGGAACCCCCCCCCAAAAAAAAAAAAAAAAATAAAAATAAAAATTAAATAAATTAAAAATATTAATAATAATAATAATAATAAAAAAAATAAAAATAATAATAATAATAATAATAATAATAATAATAATAATAAAATGAAATGAAATGAAATGAAATGAAATGAAATGAAATGAAATAATAAAAAGTAATAATATTAATAAAACAAAAACAAAAATAAGCATACATCAAAAAGAAAACGAACTTAATTAAAATGTTATAACTTTGATTGCTCTAGAATATCTGTCAGATCACACACGTCGAATTATACTTCGACATTTTCCGTTAAGTTATGAAAATTGCCGAAAACGTTACCATATAAACGCCAACAATTCTTTGACGTGGCATCAACAATGCCAATGATATGATTATTGATGTCATAGCGATACCACGTACACTCTTCAGAATATGTGCGAACAGAATCGACCTTTGACATCTTATAAGCATATTTATTTTAAATGTGTATAAAGGTAAAATGTGCATGGATCTAACACTGTGCTGTTATGATGCAATACTTTCTACACATGTCAAGTGGATATATATGAATAGAGGTAAGTGTTTAATTCTTTATTTGATTATTTAACTATTTATCAGGAGTCCCGTTAATTATGCACTGGCGGAGCCAGGATTTTATGGGAGTGAGCACTCGAGCAAACTTCCACCCATGTACATAAATCATGTTAGGCCAATGTATAAAACTGAGTGGAGGCTATGACTGGTCAATGTCATTTGGAACTTCATATTCCTTCGGAAAACCCCACTATCTTGTAGGTCTTCATGACGTGGCATGCTAAGAAGAACGCTTTGACATTTCCCAAACTGCAAACGAAACGATATATCCGTTTACGGAAGATACTTCTATCATCTTCTCTTAGCAAAATATTGACGCGTTTTTTCCCCCTTAAATCGACAAATCTTTCATTGGGATTGATAAGGTAGTAAACTCGGCCATGTATACTAGAGGGTTCAGTTTTCGTTTGATTAAGCTATAGGCCTACGTCGTTATCACTACCCACGCTGGCACTATTATTATATAGATAGTTTTACTACTAATAATCTTAATGTCTGGTTCATAATTTGTTATTTGAAAAATTAAATTAAGAAAAACAAAATTGACTGTGTTGTCAGTAAACGTTTCACAAGTATGTCACTCACAAATGGTCAACAAGGATGTTGAGAATTACATTTCGTGTGATACAAGACCATTCCTACAATATTAAATGATATTCAGTGCTTTTGGTATTTATTTTGTTTATTTTTAAAGAAAATGTTGTGGTATAGCAATAATGTCGATGAAAGCGAATACCAAAATGTTATGAATCAAGATACGAAACTTGTAAATAGAAGTAATTCCTCCATACATGTCCTACAGCGACTGCAATACAAATAACATTTTGAACATGCAGTGTGACAGAAAACTAATTTGAAACACATTACATGAATATACGAGTGTCTGTACATGACTGGCCCCGGTGGTGTCGTGGTTACGCCATCTGGCATAAGGCTGGTAGGTACTGGGTTTGCAGCCCGGTACCGACTCCCACCCAGTGCGAGTTTTAATGACTCGATGGGTAGTAAGACCACTACACCCTCTTCTCTCTCACTAACCACTAACAATTAACGCCTAACCCATTGTCCTGGATTGACAACCCAGATAGCTGATGTGTGTGCCAAGGACAGCGTGCTTGAACCTTAATTGGATATAAACAAGAAAACTAAGTTGAAATGAAAAACATGTCTGTACACGACTAAAATAATGTCTCAGGCAGTTGAATTAAAAAAATTTTTATTCATACATTAGAGCTAATTTTGTTGTCCACTAAAAAAAACCCCGATTAAAACACTACAGTTTTGCCTGTAAAACCGCTTCTGAATGCATTACATCCTGGCACTTGGTAAAAAAAGCAGACGACTATGTCGGTCTGTTAAATGTTCCAATGTATAATCAATAATCATTTACAGAGACGGATCTGGGGGGGGGGGGGGGAGAGCAGGGGCCCGGGCCCACCCCCTAAATTTTGTGACAGTTATACTTTTATTCTATGGGTTATCAGATGAAGTCCCAAATTCAGGTTTGTACTTTCAAAAATGACAAGTCACTATTTTTTTTTAATTATTAGAGGACTTGATAGAATAAACACGAGGGGATCATATGTCAGCGTTAGCAGCACACTTTTCTTCCAAAAAAGTACTATTTTATATATTAATTTTCACCCCCTCTAGACCTCCCCCAAAGTTCCCTTGGCATTCCGCCTCATATCATTGAGGCCCCACCTAAATTAATTCTCTGGATCCGCCACTGATTTATACCATGACGTACCTGTTTTAAACGTATTTTAATTATATTTTGTAATTATTATTAATTATTATTTATTTATTAAATATGCCATATTTGTTTACAACAATTTCTACAGCTGAACAGGTTATTGCGTGAGATATCGATATTTTTCGGGCCTGAACTAAAACAGAACTCGAAGGAAAATTAGACCTCTTGCCATATAATATTTATTTCAGTAACACGAACCACCAATTCCAAATTTGGGAAATATTCAAAATATCACCTGTCACTGATGCAAACATTGCGGAAATAGAGTAATAATAAGTAAACAAGAACTTTGATGTGCTGTAATTTTGATGGGTGCCATTACAAGCGTTGTATGAAAACGTAAGCAAACTATATTAGATACCCTCCAACCTCATAATGTTAACTGATTCTGCATCCATCTCTTCCGCCATTATGTAGTGTGTGCTTCCCATTCAAATCCGAACTTTTCAACAGCAGTTTCTATAATCATCATGTTCAAAATAGTTTTAAAAAGTGTGCCTGCCCAGTTTGAACGAGAATCGCACCATCAATTTTGATACATCATTGTATAATAATACAACCACAAATTTGTCATCTAAACGTTTTATTGTATTCTCCTGCTGCTTGTAACATATGCGTATTAAGCTTTTATTTCAGTTATGCTAATTAGCTCATTAATATACACAAACACAATACATACGATTAGCTTTATTTTAGGACATTAACATGATAGCTCTGTCTAACTCAAGATCAGCTAGAAACAAATTACTTGGTATAAATTAGCAAAGCAAAAATTCAGTATTATGATCATCACCACTGTCCGCTATTTTTATATTATTCATAAGCATGTACACGTTTTCAGTTGTATGTACTTTGCTCTCTATTGAAGTCCAACACGCAGTTCACTCAGTTCAGATTTTATCTCACACGTTGGCATGCATCCAGTATACGTTCACCAGTTTTCTCACTCGTGTACATATATTTAGTACTGTTTCTCACGGCATCACTCAGGACATTCACACTCACTTCGTGTACACTCACCAGTTTATCTTATGTTGTTATATACTCAATGTACATTCAGCACTGTTCCTCACGCTGGCGTACACTCGCTGTACATTAATCACCAGCTTCACTCGTTGGTGTATACTCATTATACATTCAGCACTGTTCTACATGCTGACATACACTCGCTGTACATTCAGCACTGTTTACCTGTCACACATTGGAATACACTCAATGTACATGCAGCAATTTCTCTTATGATGTCATTCACTCAGTATACATTTAGTACTGTTTCTCTCGTCTTTGCATACACTTGGTGTACATTTAGTGCTAATTATTTTCATGTTGGCATAAACCCAGTCTACACCTAGCACTTTTCCTCCTATATTGGCGAAAAACACTCGGTGCACATTTAGAACTTAATATGTTCATGTTGTCGTACACCCAGTGTACATTTAGCACTGTTTCTCCTGCTGGCGTACACTTAGTATAAATTTAGCTGTTTCTCTACTACATTAGACATGTATTTGGGACATGTTTAAACAAACATTGATTTTGTATTAAAAGTTTCAAATTAAACAATGTACAGATATGACATTTAACAAACATTCCTTGCCTCCTAATAGCTTCTGATTAAATATTATTTTCAATAGCTGCAGATTAAGTAAAAGTGCTAAAGTGTTTATGAACAAACATCAATTTCGCATTAGATTTTGATGAAATAATGTGATAGAGTGTCTTTGAACATTTATTCCATTTCGTATATTTGTTGATTAAACACTGTACTGAGATGCCTCTACAACATCAAACAAGGTACTGATATGTCTATAAGACATTAAACAATGTACTGAAGTGTTTATAAAACATTAAACAATGTACAATGTGCTGAAGTGTCTATGGAACATTAAACAATGTACTGATATGTCTATATAGGGTGTATACTACCAAATCAGATCCCATAGACCACAATATTAACATATGTGGCTAAAACTTCTACCTGCAGCGTATCAATGGACATAGACGCCACGGGTATAAATACTACTACCCCTCACCCTTAAAGTGAATCAGAAAAAAATGGGGGTGAAGCTGCTCATTTCAGAGATAACCGGTAGCATCTATGACTACCCTAGTTCCACACAACATTTTAGTACCTTTTTTACAGGTACCCCATATATGCTTCAAGCACAATTTTACTTGACACAGTGGTACTAGATGAAATAAAATTGCATACATTTTTTGCCCAGATGAAACTATTTTTTTTTTTACAATCAACACACTCACATTTATCACCAATCACAAGACTTGTGGTGTTCACTTCTCTATCAAAAGTTGGGTGCACCTCGACCTTTGACCCAGCCAGAAGTTATTAGTACTATCTAAAGCATTAAATAAATGACTGAAGTGTCTATAAAACATTAAACAATGTACAATGTACTGAAATGTCTATAAAACATTAAACAATGTACTAACGTGTCTATAAAACATTAAACAATGTACTGATGTATCTACAAAACATTAAACAATGTACTGACGTGTATATAAAACATTAAACAATGTATTCATGTGTCTTTAAAGCATTAAACTATCTGCTGAAGTGTCTATAAAACATTCAACAATGTACTTAGGCATCCATAAAACATTTAACAATACACCAATGTGTCTATAAAGCATTAAACAATGTACTCGTGTTTCTCTAAAACACTTAACAATGTACTCAGGTGTCTCGAAAGCATTAAACAATGTGCTGAAGTGTCTAGTCCTTCCCTAGCCAGTGTCAAATATTGGTGTACACTCCAATCGATTCCAGGTACACAAACGCCAGCTGGCAAAAGAGTCTAAAGGATTCCTGAAATAATTACAATATAATGCTATAGGTATTTTATGAAATTAGTACATGAAAGGTATAATGGACATATACTATTTAAAAAACACGAAGTCACAATTGGTAGAATTCGAAACTATTGCACCGATCCGCATGACACTTGAACATCCCACTTCACCAGTCTGCCACTAACTTTGAAAAAAAAGGAAATCCAGTCAACCGTACTTACAACTAGCTATACCAACCACTACCATCTTAAAGGGACATACCATAGTTAAAAAACTAAGAATGCACATACTAGAATAGCGGTTTTTGATAACAACCACTCTTAACTTAATTGTATGGTTTAGATTAAAAATTCCGTACATTCGAGGTGTTTTGGTCATCCTGGTGTTTTTAAAGTTGACAAAATGCATTTCTCATATTTTTAAAAACGCACGTGCGTTTGAAATAACAGTCTGGACGAGTTTTAATCTCTTTTTAGAGCTAATACAGATTTCAAACTCACAGACTCATGTTTCATCAATTTATGTTTAACTTTATCCAAATGTGTTACAGGTTTGTCTAGAGTCGCTAAAAACTTAGTGTCCTCTTTCACAACAAACTAGGGTTGTACTGTAACATAAACAAAAAGAGAAAGAGAGATGAAACACAAACCCAACAACAACAACAACAACAACAATACACCAAATCGAATTGTATAATGTACATTAAATTTTGGTTTAAAATTTATAAATTTACTATATTGGTAGAGTCGATATTAGATGAGCTGATCCAATTTGCTTTGTATCCTAAACAGCGAGTGGAGTGTGTAGATGTCTAAAAGATATCTTAGGGACTCTATGTAGCTAAACAACAAAGTACTTCTAAACTAAAAGGTAACTTTTTCATATTTCTTTAACATGGGATTCCCTCATACCACATCAGTTATATCATCTGCATACTTAATAAAAGTGGTCCCTTGAGTATATTTCACTGAATCATTAACACAAACAAAAATGTATAAACATATGTGTGTTATTAAATGTTTGACAGTAATTAAGTTCTTAGTTATCTCGAAATACCTCAGTGAATTCCACATTTGGCAAGACATCTTGGAATCGTCTGACGTTGTTGAAAATCTCAACCTCCTTGTCAACCGAAATAGTAGACATGATGTTGTTCATGATACAGAGTGATATCGCTTGTTGTGTGTCGGAAACACTGGGGAAAAAAAACAAACATTCTGAAAGTACAGCTAAAGCATTGCATGTCACTGTCAGGGCCAAATTTGTTTTCGTGTCTCCTACGTTCTAGGGTTGTAACTCTGTAAAACTAGGTAAATGGTCATGGAAATCAAACTTGATCTGTAACAATACATCACAAAGATATACACAAATTTTTAGCTCAATAATTATATTGAGGAATTGTAAATAAAAAGTCCGAAAAACTATGTGTGTGACATACGGACAGAAGGACTGAGACGAAACATATAGTCCCCTAAGTTTGGACTGGTAGGTGAATAACAAAAAACTGACATTAATATAAATTATGTTAGTTTGTGAATAACAGAGTAACATGTGGACAGGAATCATAGAAGTAAAATGTCACATGAAATTATTAATAACTTGTTGACTTTATACACTATTTTTTATAATTCAACATTTTATGGCTCTTGAATATGATCGTATTGCAATTTCTGTTTTGGTGTCTCTAAAAACAACAAAACCCAACACATGAGCATGGTTACATTGATAAATTGCTGACCCTATATACCAGACTCAAGGAGTGCATGGGAAAAGAAGTTGATGAAACGGATTTCTCTATATAACTATAATAAACTGCACCTGATCCCTAGGGACTAGTGGGACACCCTATATTAATGATATTAACAAACTGAATAAACCATAGATTGACCTTTATATGTGTTTAAACTATTTGGTTATAGTGTTTCTGGTGGATGAGAAAATGCTTCTTTTTCAAATTGGCTTAATATTTTCTCTGTCTTGGCCCGGCCTGTTAGGGCCCTGGAGTGGAGGCGAGTCAAAATGACCAAATTCACAAATTTGTTTCTCAAGGTGCCAAGTAAACTTCCCATAAAATGTGCAATTTATCATGCAGTTTTGGACAAGAGATTCGAAATTGTGAACAGTTAACACATCATGGGCGAAAATGGATCACAGAAGGTCATTTAAGCCTTTGGCTGTGGTGATCTGAAAACGGGCATTGTATATTAACTTGATTAGTCTGGATAGAGGTTGTTGTAATAATGTTTTATTTGACGTACTTGAAGACAATGGTCACTGGGTGAGACTTGAGTTTCTTCTGTCTGTTTTCCATCTGCTCCATCAAGATGATGAGATACTCTATCACAGACGAAGAGTCAGACTCATCCGACCACAGATCAACAGAGTAATTCGCAATCTCCTTCTTTTCTGGATCGCTCTGTTAAAAATACATAGTCAGTATTTATGTATGGGTGTACGACCCAGGATCATCGGCCTCGGTGGTGTAGTTGTTAAGCTATCGGACATAAGGCTGGTAGGTACTGGGTTCGCACCACAGCAGCGGCTCCCACCCAGTGCGATTTTAACAACTCAATGAGTAGGTGTAAGGCAACTGCACTGACTTCTATCTCACTAACAACTAACCACTAACTTACTGTCCTAGACAGTAAACGCAGATAGCTGACGTGTTTGCCCAGGACAGCGTGCGTGAATCTTAAGTGGATAGAAGCACGAAAATATGTATAAATGAATGAAGGAAATGAACCCACAATCAGCAAGGAAAGTAGTCTCAGTCATGCCTGCTGCCTACTGACTCTAGAAGGACATTTATAGGCCATAGTTGGTGATTAAAGTAAAGTTCCGAAGGTGACAGTATATTTTTAAAAGACATTTAAAATCACTTCTAAAATAAAAGACAATTTAGTGGTATTATCCTCTTTTCCACTTACAATCTTGTTATTAAACATTTCATACTGAATATTTGGAAAACTCATGGCAAAGTTTATGTTATTTTTCACTGTCAATTGCAATATGATCCCAAAACCCTCTTATGCTAGTAACAGTTTAAATAATTAATATATAGCTTATGTTTATCTGACATGAACGCAACTGACATAAAAGCTGATAAAAATGTTAACTATAAATTAATGCAGTTCAAAAAGAGCCTGAATTGGGGTTTTTTAATAACAACACATCTTACCGTCTTTCCAACAGAGAGAGTTTTCAGAGTTACTCCCCTTGTTAAACGTGTTTCGTTGACTGTAGCCACAGTCACTCGTCCATACTCGCAGATGTGACTTGGATGTGGAATGAATTCAAGACCAGTCTAAAATATAGTAAGATATACATAATACTACATAAGCGGCCGTTTGATAATATTTATCTTACAAATCCTTTCAAAACATATCTAATGAGTGAAAGCGAGTTTGATACATTTGTAAACATCGAGTTATAAGATAAAATGGTATCTAACGGACACTAGTGTACACATAGCATTTCATTTCTTACATAACATCAAAAATGGTGTAAAAGAATTTTAATCTACCCCCTAAAAATTAAATGCAAATACGGCACTTCTACAATTAACATTAATATTGTCATATCAATAAATTTTAATTGTGCTTATATGAGGTCATAACTGTGGAAGTGCCAATCAGACATGTTTCAATCAATATCCCACATAACATTTCACTATTATCTGGAACAGGTGAGTATTTTGTTTTATGATGACGACAATAATGATGACGACGACGACGATGATGATAATTCATATTAAAAGAACATATATATATATATATATATATATATATATATTATATTCATTGCAATGCTTAGGTCTTTGGTGTCTTGGGCACAAGCGTCTAGTATTTCCAGTACAGAGTGTAATATTGAGAATTTGGAGAGAAAGATACGTTTCCGTAGCCACCTTGCACATTGGCCCCCGAACCATTAAAATCTCTCTCTCTCTCTCTCTCTCTCTCTCTCTCTCTCTCTCTCTCTCTCTCTCTCTCTCTCTCTCTCTCTCTCTCTCTCTCTCTCTCTCTCTCTCTCTCTCTCTCTCTCTCTCTCTCTCTGGGTGGGATGGATTCGATCCTACAATCTGAGCAACTCAGACAGACGACCTTCCGAGCTATATCCCGTCCCTTCAATGTCAGAGTATTGTGATGAGTGTACACCTACCTCAGTTCCCAGTGTGATGAGTGTCAGAGAGTCGTTTTCTGTGATTAGTGTACACCTACCTCAGTTCCCAGTGTGATGAGTGTCAGAGAGTCGTTTTCTGTGATTAGTGTACACCTACCTCAGTTCCCAGTGTGATGAGAGTCGTGTTCTGAGCCAGTAGACACCTACCTCAGTTCCCAGTGTGCTTCAGCAGAGAGTCGTTTTCTGTTATTAGTTTCCACAGCAGGTTCCAGTTTTGTACATAGTGTTAGCCAACAAGGCTTGAAAGGCTCTTGGACGCCTGGCAACAGATAACCCTGTTTCAGCATTTTCTAAAAATACACATTTTAAGGTAACTGATACTACAACAGATAGCCTTGTTGCATCATTGTAGACTATAAGAGGAAAACAACATATTGTAAAGGTACTTGGACCTTTGACAACAGATAATCGTGATTCAGCATTTTAGACTGCTAGTATTACAAATACATATTTTAAAGGTACAGATTTAATACTGAAAAAAATGCATATTTTCCCCAATTGTTTTGTTTATGATTTGTTTATTTGTTTTGTTGTTTTGTTTATTTCTGTGCCTTGTTTATTTTTGTTTTTTTTATTATAAAAAAAAAATCTAGTTTAGTTTACTTTTATTTACTCTGTTTATTACTATTTTTTCTGTTTTACTTAGTTTTGTTTTTGTTTTTGTTTTTTTTTGTTTTTGTTTTGTTTGGTTTCTGTTTCGTTTCGTCTTGATTTATTTCTTTAGTATTGTTTCGTTTCTGTATTTTTGTTTTTGTTTTTGTTTTCGTTTGTGATGTGATTTTTGGGGGTTATAGACTTGTGCATTCAAGGGCGAAAGTTGATTGTTATATACACATCTTTACATACTGGGGCGCCCACTACGAACTGATCCTGTTGTCCGTTCACCCAGAGTCTGTTCTTCACTTGTGCATCTAAGTGAAATATAAGAAAAACGCTTTATAAAACAACAAATTTGCGTCGGCAATTCTGAAAATATAGTTGGTATATCTCTATTTTAATTTCAACTTTTTTTTTTGTGTTTTTTTCTGAAACAAACTGTAACAGATACTAGTGTGCGTAAACCAATTTAAATCAAATTATCCCTACAGTCAACATATAAGTACAGTGCTTTCTAAGTTTGTAATGATTTAATTTCAAATTCCCTTCATAGTCTATGCTTAGCTGTGTTTCACTGAATACTAACATTATAAATAAAACAAATAATAGGCAATAACATATAACAATTACTCAGGATTGGAGGAATTACAATGACATTGTCTAAGCATTAGTCTTTTTTTTAAATATAGGAGACATACGATTTCATTTATTGTTACTGGGAATTTGTTATATAATTGTGCTAATGGATTATTGAAATATAGACTTCAAGCTCCTTTTGGCAAGAGGCATTTAGTTTTGGTAACTGAAATGTATATGGCAACATTTTCAGTTCCGTTTCATGGTGTGAATAGTGTAGGTTGTAAATTGTTTTCACGCCTCGGGGACTATATTTTAGCAACCTTTACAGAACGCCAGTAAGTGTGTCCATACAATATAGCCTATAAACATAACTATATCACTTTATATATTGTATAGGCAGACGTCCTGAAGTGTAATGCTATAATAACTATTACTATCTATATAAGTAATAATTACCCTGACGTCTGGCACTTACAGATAAAGAAATGTAAATGAAACACACATTTCGACTTAGAGATCTGCAGATTCGTTCTTACAAAAGTTTTGAATCAGAAAGAAAAGTCATAGTAATGAAAACATCTAACCACTACCCCCAAAGTAAAAAAAAAGAACAGATTCTCAAAGTATTCACTCCAAAATGTGCTTCAATCAGTATTTTATATTTGAAAAACAGTTGTCTTCTGTATTAGTGTAAAAGTCCTCATAATAAATGTATGCACAGTTTTTGTCAAATATACGTACCTGCATTGTATGGACTATTCATGGAAACGATGTCCTGAAAAAAAGTTATCAAATAGTCAGAAATATAGCACGATTATCCTTTAGCTTCACCTGTAATGAATATACTAACGATAAGCAGGGACGCTCGGGACCGAATATACGAAGGCTGTTTTTATGAGATTAATGTGAAGAGTGGATATTCTGTACTGAATGTGCTAAGCCTGGTTTTCTAGTAAACATTGTAAATGTATGTTTGTTACAGGCATGTAGGACAAAACCTCGCTGTGTAGATACTGCCCTCTGTGTTTGAATCAAACTAACCAGACTTACAAAACCCCTACAACTCCTGTTCCTCACCGTGGTGTAGGGCTGAGAACATTATTGTAAGGGTTTTCAATGTGAGGGCGAACACAGACCACAATCACCTGTATCTCCTAAATGTTTTAAAATAAGTTATATAACAATCAGTCTGTTATATTCGTACATAACATTTCTCCATTCTTTGTTTCACCTGTAGTGTTAATATATATGTTTCGTTTTGTTTTTAGTGTACATTATTATTTACAGTTTTAACAAGCAGAATCAGAACATTTCACTACCAAGCACTGTGTCTGATCTGGAGATATGAACGTGGCATTTAGTTATATTTGGTCATGTCCTTTTCATACCTCAGCTAGTTGGTCAATCGTCTTCCTGCCCATAGTCAAGTTGCCTCCCTTTGTAGGATATGCCTGTAGGTAATGATTCGTGGGCATGCTCGTCTGCCCATATTTTACTACCTCCAGCAGTGTGATGAAAACACATTCATATTGTTCCTAGAAAGAGAGAACATATTATTTTACTACATTTGTATTCATGGAAATGACAATTATAATTGTGTCAGTGCATATCCATGTATGCATACAGACACACTGAGATGGAGAGAGGAAGACAAAATGACAGAGAGAAGATATACACACACAGAGATAGAGAGAGAGAGAGAGAGAGAGAGCATCGCTATAGAGAGAGAGAGAGAGAGAGAGAGAGAGAGAGAGAGAGAGAGAGAGAGAGAGAGAGAGAGAGAGGGGGGGGGGGGGTAGCATCGCTATCTTGATCCAATACAAGTAATAAAATCACTTTGATGTATAAATAATAATACAAGTGATCAAAATGATATCATCACATTGGTCTGTATAGATCAAAATACAGTGATAACATCACCTTGGCGTGTATCAAAATGAAGTGATACCATCACCTTGGCGTGTATCAAAATCAAGTGATAACATCACCTTGTTGTGTATCAAATGAAGTGATATCATCACCTTGGTGTGTATCAAAATGAAGTGATATCATCAAATTGGCGTGTATCAAAACGAAGTGATATTATCACCTTGTCGTGTATCAAAATGAAGTGATATCACCACCTTTGTGTGTATCTAACACAAGTGATAACATCACCTTGGCGTGTATCAAACTGAAGTGATAACATCACCTTGGCGTGTAGCAAAATGAAGTGATAGCATCACCTTGGTTTGTATCATGTTCTTCCTCTGGTGTCTCATCTTGGTGATGGTCTGTAGAATGTTAAGTTGTCCAGTGGCGTTCATCTCGTCTATGAGAATGTGGAGAGCTATGTACGTCCCTGTTCTGCCAATCCCGGCACTGGTCAACACAAAATAAAGTACATACAGATAAATGTACCATAGTAGGTAAACACATAACAGACATAGTCTGTTTGCATCAAATAAGGGAACCGAAGAAATGGCATGTAACCTTATAGTTAATAATGTTAAAACTTATCCAAAATCATATGATTAAGTTTTGGACCCATACTAACTCTCCCTGGGCGTGGCCAAGGCGTGTCTCTAGTTTTCCAAAGAAAGCCAACCGATCCATACATACAAGTTAAAACAGAATCCAGCAGGCTACACGGATGAGGCTAGCGTGAAGTGCAGGGACTTGTCAACAGTCTATCAAACCCTTCATTCAAGATAAAATATACCTGCAGTGTACGAGGACTGGACCAGGGCGTGGTCTCGGAGTGTCTCTAGTCTTCCACAGAAAATCTAACAGATCAAGCACGTTAGGAACTCCGTGGTCCGGCCACGATGTAAAGTGATAATGATCAAACGTCTTCTGTGTCAGTTTTCCAGACTGAAATATACAAAAATGTAGGATCTGTGTTAAATGTTTGTTTTGTCTGTCTGTTTCTGTCTTTGTCTCTGGCTCTTGTTCTCACTCTGTCTGTCTCAATTATCTCACTCGCTCTGTCGTTCTGTTTATCTGTCTGTCTTTCATGCCTTCCTTTCTCTCTGTTTTGTCTCTCAAATGTAGCCCCCTCTCTCTCTCTCTCTCTCTCTCTCTCTCTCTCTCTCTCTCTCTCTCTCTCTCTCTCTCTCTCTCTCTCTCTCTCTCTCTCTCTCTCCCCCTCTCCCCGACTAAACCATCAGTTATGTATATATGGATTGGTGGATGTGCTGTCAATTATTTTTCTCTAATCAAAATTATTCACCTTTGTCTGAGTGACCTGGATCTTCCTGATGCTGTATTCCGCTAGGTGAAACGTTTCTTTGACCACAACATTAAAGAATGACACAGCCATTGGTTTGTCGTCATCCCAGTAGGGTTCGCATTTGTGCTGCAGAAAAGAACGCCAACTTTTTTTAGGTTTTAACGAATGTGCTGGTTTAGCATCTTTCCTTCACAGCAGTTATAACATTAACCTGGTTTGCGTTTATTAAAAACAAAAATCCATTTCCAGGCGCAGTTACGTAACGCTGTACACAAGGACAATCGTTGGATGCGTTGTAAAATGCAATGGGGGGGAGGGGGGGGGGGGAATTGTTATCAAGTGGTGCTTCACTTTTTCAAAACAATGTCTGATTGTTATTCATGAAGTAAAATGCAGCCAGGCATAGTCATGTTGTTCCTTAACAAGGGGTTTATAACTGGTATTTATTACCAAAGAAACAAAACAAACATACATACAGAAAATCCTAAAATATATGTCAACTTAAGTCACAGTGACAGGAAAAGCAGGACTGGATATGTGTGTACAATCCACAATGGTATAATGTTGAAGGTGTATTTCTTCTGAACTTCCAGATTTGAAAGGAAAAGTGACACCATCCTTGCTCAATCAAACATTCAACACAAATGTGTAAAAGTATGATTTTGTAATGGGGGTAACCATTATACTTGTTCTAATTATTACTTATTCTGATGAGCTGTATCCAGTGCTAGCTATTATTTAGTAAACTAGTTTGGGTGACAGTCCTCTGTGTGATGGTACAATGAGATGAAATCTTCAGTAAGGGATCTCCTCGGGAGTGGATGTTCTCCTATAAACGAGACACTGGACAGAGTTATGGAATCAACCACTATTTTGCCAAATATCCGTTTGACTCTGCATTGTGCAGAGACAACGCCATGATCATGTATTATTGTTTTGAAGTTTAGAATTATTGTAATATTTCTATTGCAACAACCAATACTACTCACCTATTACGAAGGGACCATTACTTACTTGATGAAGGCAATGGGGTAGCCTGGGCCCTATGGTCCCTGCCTAAATCCATGGCTGGTACCTACCCTTCCGGCTTCCATGAGGTTTGTAAGCATTATAATTTGTCCACAGTCTTGTTCCCAGATCACCCTCCAGAAGTCAACTACAGTTCCTTCTCTCGGTGCTGAAATATCACACAAACTATGTCTTTTGATTTTGACATAATATTATAACTGATTTTTTAAATTGTGAGTTAAACTAAATGACCAATTGGATATGGTGCTATTAAATTCAAATCACAAATCACAGGCCAGTATCATACAGTAAATGCTCACAGATTAAGTTTCATGGTCTTTAATACATAAGGGACCAACACCGTACCGGTTCTGCACAGGGCGTTTGTCTACACGTGCACTGAGATATGAGGGAGAAGAACATATATGTATACTTTGGATAATATATATATTATATATATATATATATATATATATATATATATATATATACCGGTAGTCATGACGGCTCTGTACAGGACGTTCCTATACAGGGAGGTCTAGTATTCTATATATCGTCAACGTCCCTAACTGCGTTATGCTTCCAATTCCGTTCACTTTGTTTTCTCGTGCACGGTTCGCGCAATCAACATCCGATTTGTTGTCATCGGCATGTCGTTCATTTATAAGGTGTTTCGTCACAGTTCAGGAACATTTTCATAAACAATAAAGTTCAGAAAAGTAAGTATCTAAATACAAAACTTTACAAACCCCTAAAACCATTAATTTTACTAAGTTGTTTTTGTTGATTTCTTAACATTACCAATATCGGGTCCACATGACTCGTAGAAATTGACTTTAAAATGAGAAAGATGAATTAACATTCGGTGCGTGCCACATGACTTCACACGTGCCAGATCAACAAGGCCAAAGCATTTAATTTTTACGATTTTTAAGACCCCTGTTGTTAGAATTTGTTTTCAATTATTATATTCGATCTGTAAACGGTATGCTACATTTTTGTGCCTCTGTTGTAAGCCTAGTGAATAGTATTCATAATCCATTCATTAACAATTGTAAATAATTTTGAGTGTATAAATTGTGTTAATTAAGAATTAGTTCATTAATTTTTTATTTTTTTTACAAACTATTCACTGGTATAAACGTAATGCCTATTAGTATTAACATCAAGTGTTATTCATGTGTGTTGATAAAACGCGGACCGGACCAGAACGCTTGACAAATTAAATTTTTCCTTTTAAAAAAATATTAAACTAAGTGTTCGTCAACTGTGCATAGTTAAAGGGACATCCCTGAGTTTTCTGCACGTTTTAAGATGTTATCGACTAACAGAGACATTTTAACGATTGTAATTACATATCAAATATATTTGTCTGCATAAAATATTAGTGGCTGTGTTTCTGATCGTTGTAATATTTCTACTAGGTTAAATTTCATTTTATTTCCCAAAATATATTTGTTTCGTACGTACGAAATTATTTGAAGACAAAATCCAGTTTGGGCTTCTTACAAATATTAAGACGACCAGAAACACATTGAATATACATACACTGATATTCTAAACAAGAAAATATATTTAATATGTAACTTTAATCGTAGAAATATTTTATTAGTCGGAAACATCTTACAATGCAGCAAACTCAGCAATGTCCCTTTAAGAAACATATATTTGTTCATGTAGTGGCCTTAAAAATGGAAAATGACGAAGTGTACATGCGCGTTACGATACTTTTTGCAAACGCATGCGCCTGAACGCAATTACAAACGTCGCACTCTTTCCTGTTTACCGGAGGGTGTTTCACTTTTGTTTACTAGAATGAATTTGTTTTACATCCACATTGTTGATTTTTTACGTTAATTGATTACAATCTATTTTGTTTCACGTATCGTAGCTGACAAATGTAGAATAATATTTCCGTAAATATCATATTCGTGTTTTTGTTGTTAGGTGAACGCAGTTTGGGACATCGATGGTACTTAGATTTGGTCCATAAACCCTGCCTAAACAACAAGCAACGAGCTACAAGCTGTAACACCGTGGATTCATGTTGTTCAGGAAAGCATACTGTTATTAGTTCCAGCCATTATAATCAACTGATCCGAGTAAAATCAGTCTGCATTTTTATCGCCATAAACTCTCTAATAAATTCCCAATCCAAGGGAAACGACTGGTTTGGTATTTATTCAGATATTAAACAAAAAGATGTCCTAAATCTAGGACGGTCTCACTCATGTGATTGATAAATTTCACAAATCTTTATCACACAAAATATTTCAAACAGAAAAGTAGCTAGCCTGTAGACTGATGGCCTAACCACGACGCCACCGAGGCCGGTTCTAATGAAAACAATACTCCAAATAAATATATATACTGACACACAATGAAAACGCATTTTTCAATATTTTGTTGTTATTAATGAAAAATATATTTATTGGACTTAAAATAACAATTTATGAGAGGAAGCCATTGATTGGTACTTATGTCTGGGTTTTAATCCTGGTTTTGTTCTCGTTACACATACAATAGCAGAAACACACAAAATGGTGTGAAATGCATTCACTACATGTTCAATCATGCTGCATGCAATGCACGTGAAATGCCAGTATGTGGACACATAAAAGTCACGTAACGGTATCATATTCCTCGTCCAACTATTGGACGACTTGTTGAACGTCATCAACAGACCGGGAGTGTCCGTGATCGACCTCGACCTGGTCAACGTCCCGTTACGACCCCACACCAAGATCGGCAGATTCGATGACACCACCTCCGTGACCGGTTCAGAACTGCGACGATGACAGCAAGCAACACGATAGGACGTCATGGAAGGCATATCCATCCGATGACTGTTATCCGTCGACACAGAACGGCTGGACTCAGATGCAGACGCCCGTACAACGGTAACATCATGACACCGCGACATCGTGCTGCGAGACTACAGTTTGCTCTCCAGAATGGTAATCATCCACCAGCCTTTTACCGGATCATTGTTTTCTCAGATGAGTCCCGTTTCTCTGTCTCCTTTGCCGATGGAAGAGCACGTGTGTATAGGAGACTCCATGAACGGTACGCTGACCGCTGTGTGAGGGAACGTGATCGGTTTGGCGGCGGTTGTCTGATGGTATAGGGGACAATCAACTGTGATTTCAGGAGTGATCTCATCATTGTCCACAATGCCCTTACAGCCCAGCGTTATGTTGACGTTATTCTAAGACCAGTTCTCCAGCCACTTTTGCGCCGTCACCGAAGACGGGAAGGTCCCCTTCTGTTTCAACAAGACAATGCCCGTCCACATACTGCAAGAATTACCCAGGCATTCCTGCAACAAGCCGGTATCACCGTTATAAACTGGAGCGCCGTTTCACCGGATTTGAACCCAATTGAACACATGTGAGATGGGTTAGGACGTCGTATACGTCACTACCAGCCACCACCGCGTAACGTCGCTAAGCTTGCACAGGCGTTGCATGAGGAGTGGAGGAACATTCCTGTGGCTTATTTAAGATGTTTATGCCAATCCTTTCCCAGTCGTCTTCACGCATGCTCACGGGCCAATGGTGGACACACCAGATACTGACCTTGATATGGAGAGGGGGGGGGGGGGGGGGGGAATGGTTGAACTTTTCGATTACGAATGCAACTCGATTACTGATGATAATTGGCCATGTTTCCATGTGAATGTATCTCATGAATACCAGTCATTAATGTCATATTGGACGTCATACCAAAGTAAAGTTTGTTTTATTTAACGACGCCACTAGAGCACATTGATTTTTTTATCTTATCATCGGCTATTGGACGTCAAACATATGGTCATTCTGACACTGTTTTTTAGAGGAAACCCGCTGTCGCCACATAGGCTACTCTTTTTACGACAGGCAGCAAGGGATCTTTTATTTGCGCTTCCCACAGGCAGGATAGCACAAACCATGGCCTTTGTTGAACCAGTTATGGATCACTGGTCGGTGCAAGTGGTTTACACCTACCCATTGAGCCTTGCGGAGCACTCACTCAGGGTTTGGAGTCGGTATCTCGATTAAAAATCCCATGCCTCGACTGGGATCCGAACCCAGTACCTACCAGCCTGTAGACCGATGGCCTGCCACGACGCCACCGAGGCCGGTAGGATGTCATACCAAGAACTCTGCTTCAAATCCTCCACGCTGGTTCCTGATTCGCTGAATTATAGTTTCAAGCTCCATCATGTCAAACCCTCCTTCCGGTAGACTGGTCGTCTTATTATAATATGCGTCATGTTCATCGACGTCATTTCCTGTCTGACCATCGCTCTTATTGTCTGCTTCTATAATGGCTACAGCATCAGTAATATCTTCATCATCTTGGCCGCTTATCTTCACGTTACAATATGTGTTACTTCCCTTGACTTTGCCCTTGTTATCACCCTTTGCTGTTTCATTATGAGCCTTTACTCTTTGCTGCACAGCAACCACGGGGACATGCTTTGGTTGATGTACTATGGGCTGTTCCTGCAACGTCGACGTCATGCCAACGTTGACATAGACGTTTGTTTCTCCCACTTCATGTGCCTTGTCTGAAATATATTTAAATACATTAAAGGCGAGGTATAGCTCACTGCAGGCGTGTGTGCAGACGGGTGGTTGTGATTGGGTGTCGAAATGCCCCTTGTCCAATCAAATTTCTTTTTTTAAATGTATTTTCTGGTAAGACATGACTTTATTCCAATAAATCTTCACTCGCGGCAGTCTTTTCATTACATCAGAAGAAGGGAAGATCAGCAGGCTAACAGGAGCCCAGCTAGAAAAATCCACCCGTCTCTGAGAACATAATTTTGGTTGCAATACAACTATTAACATTCCTGGAGAAATTTAATAGAAATATTTGTCTGCTTATGATGTCATGTATTTTATTATATGGAATAGGATTATTAAAATATCAGGCTTAATATCAATCACTATTTTCAGAGAGAGAGGTCGCCACTTGGACACGGAGACAAGTAGATCCAGGCTAAGAGCTGTTGCAGACTTATTAAAATCTAATGACATCAGTGACGAAGAACCATAAACTATGTGAATAAATCGACTGAATGATGCACAATGTTATTTAAATTATATGGGGTATATATCATCAGTGGCCCGCCGTTGGCTCACCGTCGGCAGATTGCGGACGGTGGGCCGACGGCTATTAGCTGGTCATGCCACTGGTGGGCCATTGGTTTGGCTGCCAACAGTGGTCCACTGGCGCAGCCGACGGTGGGTCTACTATGGGCCAATGGTGGCGTGCTATGTGGGTTAACATTTAGTGTCAATTCTCACGACTGATCTGTTGCTGTATTCTAAGTCCAAATTAGTGAAACCTTCTTGTCTTTGTAATAGTGCATATTAAAGAGTCATTGTTACTACTGAAAACTATAGGATGTTTCCTTTGAAAACTACATGTTAGAATTATAAAATATTTGGCGTCCAATAGCTAGTGATAAATCAATGTCGTTTGTTATTGTCTTTAAAAACAAACAAACTATATACGTGGATGTTATAAACTTTCATATTTTTTTTTTTTTTTTTTTTAAAGTCTGCTTTAATTAAATTTACAATCAACTTGGTCCGCTTATTAAATGTAAAAGATTGTTGACAAAATTTAAATACAGTAGTTTGAAGCAATTCTAAAACTAATCAATAGAGTGCAGTATTAATAAATCCTACCCGTGTTTCTTGAAGGTCTTCTCAAAACAAGTGTTTCGTGAGAATTCTCTTTCTGTATTCGTCTCCTCCGTCTTGAACAAAAACCAAAACACGATTAGAATCAGTTTCAGCTTGGTTTCAAAATAACTGTAGTTATGCTACAGCATTAACATTATTTTTTCCATAGTAGCGGTAATAAGAGTGTGGTCACCGTTCATCTAGCATGTACATAATTATATGGACATCAATGGCCAATTAACCATAGTTAAAATTAAACTTTGTAAATACACACATGTAACTAAACAAATTTAAAACTTCAACATGTAAGTCACGTCCCCGTCCCGTAAATATATTCACGTTACTCTTCTTCTTTTTTCTGTCTTTAAACAAAAATGGGTTGCCTTTCTCACGATTTGTCCATGTGCACGTTTCTGCGAAGACCACCCCCTCAACAAATAATTATTGGATCCTACTTACATGTATATTCAAGAGGAAACTATGAAGGTGTCATTCGACTGTTCCAGAACAGATCATATGGACGAGGTGGGAGGAACCATTATTAAAAAAAAAAAAAAATTACTGATGGGTCTATACATATTTACTGATGGAAAGAAATACTTAATCACAGAATATCCCCATCTTTCGTTTCCCGATTCAGGACCCATTTGGTTTCGGCATAACCTTTTTATAAATATGTCCTTGATGTAATTTGTGAAGAAAAAAAACTGACTCGCGTAAAGCGTTGCTAAAAAAAGGCCTAACAGATGTTAACTATGTTACTCAATACCACATTACTGGCATTTCAATCCCACATTACGTTTTTGTATTATATACATATATCACTACGTGAGTAGTTAATTAAATTTGTTCTGCAATACCAAGTGTTCCCTTATTTGTTTCTCTGAGTACATTTGATTTAAATGAAATTCAATTTGTGGGTGGTGGATACATAAAACGTCTCACCCTTGTCATCAATTCTGCAACAGTATTTAGTGTAATATGAAAAGTCTGATCACCTGATAAACACCACAACGATGACGACCACGGCGATTACGACAACAACAGCAACAGCAATGCTAGCAATAAGTAATACATCGTTGCCAGAGTCAGGATCTATAAGTAATCATAACGACACACTGCTAATAAAATATTGAACGTGCATGACCCACGAAACACATGTTACCCATTCGTGCTGAGAATATTATTTCCTGAACATAATGGTTCTGAAGTTTATAAAAATTCAAGTCACAGTTTTGGTGTCACCGTTTGAGGCACGCATCTAATGATGATAATAATTTGGTTGCATTGTCAGGATATTTGACCATTCAGAACGCTTTGCTTGACCGTGATTTTGTGTTTGTGAAATAATGACTGTTTCTAGCAAGCATCTTAAGTTTCACCCTAAAATAACCCCATAGATATGAAACGACCAGGTATCTTTAAATTTATACCAATACATATTATATTAATATCGGTAATCTTTAGGGGCCACCTTTTGTACAAAGTTTGATTACTGTGTAACACATCTGTAGCTGTAACTCCACAAAATCATTTTGCTGAAACATCCCCCATGATGTAAGCAGGAACTAAACAAATAATTAACACTTTCGTGCATTTGGATAGAAAATCCACAGCCAAATTCTAGTTTAAATTAGCCTATCAGTCTAAGAGAGGGAAAACCAAACTAAAGCTCTTTAAAGAGTTAATTTATTTTTATTTTCATTAGCTTTTCAGGCAATTTAATAATTCCAAACACAGTAATAATGAACTGTGTTTACCAAGTTGAAATTTAATTCGCATCTGGCGATTTGGCAAACGAGAATTTAAGTCAGACAGTGTCTGAAAATACTTTACTGTCTTCGTGGTTTAAACTTACGGTGTGATGCTTAGAATAATCACTTATGTACGTCTGGTGTGGTTTCGTTTGGTTTGGTTTTGGTTTGTTTTGGGTTTATGTTACCATTTCGTATGACACATTCTAACTGAATCATGAGAATGTCTGCAAATTCAGAACGCTTCCACTGACCACGAACATACGTATGCACTTGTATCCAGATAGAATTAAAACAATTGAGATATGGAGCGTTTAATGAATGTATAGTGGATTGTGTTCAAACATAGTATCACGTGAGTATATTTGAACAAATTAATAGTTCAGGCAGGAAGCTAAGCTTATAAGTAATCATACAATGATGGAAGAGAACCATGTACTCCTAAACACAACATTCAATTTAAATGTTAAAACTGCTCAGCATAATAAAACTTAGTTGAAACAAGATGTTATGGCATGGTCTCTGGAACAATTACTTTTGTACTTCAGTTTTCTCTCAAATGAGAAGCGTTGACCCATCGTCCTGCCCGAAATAATAGTTAAATAATACATGTATGCTTAATGAAGGCTGTGGGTGCTAAGTTTTCTTTTTCTAAGAATAGAATTTCAAGTATTACATTGGGTGACAACATAAAACACACATATAGAAGAACGTACGCACACACATATACGCACACATTACCACACACAGTAGTACATCCATACACATGCATCCTCTCCCCTTCCGCACCCGCCACATACAGATTCACAAAAAAACACACACACATCAGATAAACATACAATGAAAGTGACAGGCATGTACCTAGCTTGATTCCAGTATGCACTGTCTAGCATTTGGACTATCAGCCGAAGAGCAAAAGAAGACTAATACAATTGTCAGTCCAATGGACCATGCTGCCAGATAACAGAATTACAGAACTGATGAACGTACGTTTAGACTCACTGGCAGTGACATTGAAAGCATCTCCTTGCCAACCAGCAACTAATACAACTATCAGTCCAATGGACCATGCTGTCAGATAACAGAATTACAGAACTGATGGAACTTACTTTTAGACTCACTGGCAGTGACACTGCAAGCATCTCCTTGCCAACCAGCAACTAATACAACTATCAGTCCATTGGACCATACTGTGTGATAACAGAATTACAGAACTGATGAACTTACTTTTAGACTCACTGGCAGTGACACTGCAAGCATCTCCTTGCCAACCAGCAACACACTGTCCATTGCACGAGCCTGTCACGTGATCGCACTGCGCATTGTCTTCACAGTGTCTGTCACCACACGAGTGTTTGCAATCTTGGCCATATTTTCCAGTGCATTCTGTATGATACAATATATACTATGTAACATAAGAAACGGAAATCAAGATAGTTCTACAATAGGTAATGCAGACTAGTATATAAAACACAGTGTATATTAGTATTATACATGCACGTGTATGTGTTAATGTGGGAAGATGTGTGTGTGTGTGTGTGTGTGTGTGTGTGTGTGTGTGTGTGTGTGTGCAACTCCTACAAACATATTTTCTGGGGTGTTTCAATATATTTTCTGTGGGTACAAGACCCGATCTCCCTAAACACTTTGTTCACCACAGTCTATACCCACTGCACATTTACCAACAGACGTGCCTGATAGGACAAGAAAGGAACGTTTTTCAGTGACATGTAGAAAATAATGACTGCTGCTGATGACCTAATCTCTGTCGAAATCAGGGCTACGTTATGGTATCTTCTGATGATATATTATGTGTCATGTAATTGATTTGCATAAATATGTGTTCCTACAAACTACAAGTTCTTACTATCAGTGCACACGTCTCCTTGCCAACCAGCAACACACTGTCCATTGCATGATCCTTTCACATGATCACACATCGTGTTGTCTTCACACTTTCTATCGCCACACGAATAGTTGCAATCTCTGCCATATGTTCCAGAGCATTCTGTATTATATAATACGATACTATTACAACATACAAGAAACTACAATCAAGATATTTGTACCATATGCTGCTGATGTAGAATATTGATGGGAGTCCAGACTACGTTTTAGTATCTCCTGGTGATTTCGTATAATATGTGATGTTATTTTTTCGAACATAGTTCACAGTTCAATTGTTTTATGTTTACGTTATTTCCCCTTCAAATTCAGGCACGTTGTCCTTAAGAAGAGTGCGTGGGGTGATACTATTGCGATTCACTGCACTTCAGGCAAAAGGTTTGTTTTGTTTAAACATTGTAGCACATTGATTAATTAATCATCGGCTGTTGGATGTCCAACATATGGTTATTCTGACTCGTAGTCATCAAAGGAAGCCCGCTACATTTACCCTAATGCAGTAAGGAATCTTTTATATGCACTTCCCACAGACAGGAAAACACATACCACGGCCTTTGACCAGTTGTGGTGCACTGGCTTGAACGAGAAAAAACATCTAGTCGAATGGGTCCACCGAGGTGGTTCGATCCTACAACGCAAGCACCTCAAGCGAGCACTGAACTGACTGAGCTATATCCCGACCCACTTCATGCAACGTCTAGCTGCCAGCCATGAAGGAAAGGTACGACACAGTTGTTTTAATGACATCTCTGCTTATTTTTAAACTACGGCTATTTGATGACAGACAGAGAGAGGGGGAGAGAGGTGGGTGGGGTCGAGGACAACATACTGCCGCCACATAAGCTACCGCGATCGGCAAAGTGGCAGAACAGTGCTTGGCCTTAGATATAGCAGTCGTAGGGCAATGGATAGGGTGGGGAATAACAGGAGTCCGAACGTTCTTGAGATTGATCGAACCTCAGTCGAGCTTTCTACCAGTGTGGATGCGTAACACAAAAAGAGGTTGCCTTTGTTGGTTACTATGACATTTGAAACGTAGCTAGAACGTATGCTTATAAAATATGCATTTATGGACCCTTTAATACGATGTGTGTGTGTCAGGTATAGTGTACATATATGACATTAAAGATGTACAAAACAGTTTTACATGTAAACTACAAGCTACGAGTACTTACTGGCCGTGCATGTGTCTCCATTCCAACCGTCCTTACATTTTCCATTACAAGATCCTGTCGCGTGATCACACGGCGCTGGGGAGTTTTTACACTTCCTGTCACTGCAGAGGTAGCTGCAATTCTTGCCGTATTTTCCACGACACCCTGTTTAATATATATATATATATATATAATATATATATATATATATATATATATATATATATATATATATATATATATATATATACTCTTCAAAAGAAGAAACGCAAAACCACATTGTCGTAACATTTGGAGAATTGATTTAATTATTGAATGGTGAGTCCGATAATTACCAAATGTTGCAGGATTGTTCACAATTCACTCTAGTCCATTGTGAGTAAGTGATAGGACACACCACCAAGGTCATGGTCATCTGGAGTCAATACCGGGTGTGGTCTCCGCGTGTGTTGACAACTGCCTGGCACCGCCTGCCTATTGAAGCAACCAGAGTACGGATGACGTCCCGGGGGATGGTGGCCCACTCGGCCTGCAAGGCTGCTGCCAGCTCGGGCAGGGTCTGGGGCTGTGGTTGTCGCTGTCGGAGGCGCCGGTCCAACTCGTCCCATAGATGCTCAATTGGGTTCAAATCCGGTGATATCGATGGCCAAGGAAGGACATTAATGTTGTTGTTCTGTAGGAAAGCCGTTGTGAGACGTGATGTGTGAGGCCTGGCGTTGTCATGTTGGAACACTGCGTTGGCGTTGGCCATAACTGGAACGATGTGTGGCCAGAGGATCTGGTCAATGTAGCCCTGTGCATTCAGGTTGCCCTGCACGTGGACCAGGTCAGTTCTGCCAGTGTGTGAGATGGCTGCCCACACCATGACACTACCCCCGCCGAATCTGTCCACTTCCTGCACGCAGTTTGCCGCATAACGTTCACCACGACGCCTATACACGCGACATCTTCCATCATGACGTCGGAGCAGAAATCGGGACTCGTCACTGAACCACACCTGTCTCCATCGCAGTTGAGGCCATTGTCGATGAATCTGGCACCACTGCAGTCGGAGTCGACGGTGTTGTGGTGTTAAGATGACACCTCGAACTGGACGTCTGGCACGAATTCCTACCTCACGTAGGCGGTTCCGTACGGTCTGGTCGGATATCCTGCGCAAACCTGGTATTGCTGCGGCTGTGGAGGTGGCAGTAGTCAATCGTTCCCGAAGGTGGCGTACCCGGATGTAGCGGTCCTGCCCGGGGGTAGTGACCCGTGGTCGACCGGATCTAGGGAGGTCACGTGTTGATCCATGTTGCTGGTAACGGTCCCACAGTCTGGAGATGGTGCTTGGGGACACATGGAATGCCCTGGCAACGGCCGTTCTGGATTCGCCTGCGTCTAGTCGGCCGATGGCATTGTTTCTCTGCGGTTCACTGAGACGTGGCATGTCCTGGATTGTCAACTGTCGGCCAGATACAGAGGCCAGGCAAGCGAACACCCTGCACTTTTATACTGTCGGTGTTCATGTTGCACGTGCAGACAACGCACGTGCAGTGGTGACATGGTTTGCACGTGGCTGCGTTTTTGCGAATATTCACATTTTAGAACTTTATTGTACAGTAGCTGCGTTTTATCGAATGTAACCGTGGGAATGTGTTTGGTACATGCAATGACCTTATATTCACAAAGCATGAACCGGTAGGAAACATAAAATCGGAGTTATAACCCATTTGTACCCTTTTGCGTTTCTTTTTTTCAAGAGTAACTATGCAGTCTTGAGTCGACAGTCGTAACTTTCTACACATTTATGATTTATTTCAGGAAAAGACTGTTATATCCTAGGACCTTCCTCGGTGATCGCAACTACATTGAAGACTTATTGTCAAAATTATCGATTTTTTACAACCAGTAGCTGATGAATAACGGGTCAGTGTACATTAGTGTGTCGTTTAACAAACCAAACTTAGCTTTACTCATAAATACTAACAAAACAACCTACCAGTACAGTCTTCACCTATCCAGGATGCTTCACACTTTCCTCCACATGAACCAGTCACGTGATCACAGGTCGCATTTTTGTTCAGACAGTGTCTGCTTGTGCAGATAACAGTGCAGTTAGCGCCATACAGACCAGTGTCACATTCTAGCAAGAAATATTGAAATGGTTAATTAAATTGATACGAATCTTTCTTGATGAAATTCAAATTGGTGCAACGCCGAAGCCAATATAAATTAGTTTTCCTGATAGAGGCTGATATATATTCATCTGTTTTGGTATAATTAATATATATTATATTCATTTATTTAATTGATTTTGTCCAATCATGATTAAAGCTAGCTGTCTTGACAAACACCACATATGTCTGGGTTGCCTGTCCAGTGCCCTGGATAAAAAGCAAAACAAGCAAAAAGAGAAACTATATATAACGTACAGCGATTGGTATATTAACGAAAAACAATACAAATTCAGCTTATTACAGCTTACGCAATATTGAAAACTAAAGACAGAGATCATGTTGTATATGCTTGGTCCTCTTCCTACATTGTTTCATATTTTGGTCTAAAACTTAGCTTCTTGCTTTAAATAATATATGTTTATATCTGGTCATGTAAAATGTGACTGAATGTATGATCATCTATAAATACTCAAAATGCATTACGTTTATCTGAAGACGAGTAAATGAGCAGTCCAAGTGCTCTCAGTTGTCAACGTACTAGTATATATCATGGCAGTTCACTACGATGTAGGGGCGTGCTGTAACCCAGTGATAATGCGTTCGCTTGATGAGAGCTCGGTCTAGGATCGATCCCTCTCGAAGGGGCTATTGAGTTAGTTTCCACTGCAACCAGTGCACCACGACTGGTATATCAAGTGTCGTGGTATGTGCAATTGTGTATGTGGAATGGGGCGTATAAAAGATCCATTGATAATAATGGAAAAATCTAGCAAAATTACCAAATGTTTGATATGCAATAGCCGATGACTAATAAATCAATGTGTTCTGGTAGTGTTGTTCAAGAATACAACCTTTAACTTCCATAGGATGCATTTTTACAATGTACTTAAAAAATCAAAGTATTCTCATAATTCTGGCGTGCGCCAAATGGTTACACCAAACCATTGTCTTGAGCTTTTGTAGACAATAGGACAACCACTAATTAATGAGATGTACAAACCTAAATATACTCTGATCAGGGATGTAAGTTGTAAGCAGATGCACCATGCACTATATTATACTGGAACAAAAGACGTACGTAAGTGATTTGTAGAGGCTTATTTAACTAAAGTTTTTTATCAAGCTGTCAGAATATGAAATCATTATACAGAATAAAAGTTTTTTTACTTTTCATACAACTTGATTCCTTCCATCCTGGCGTACAGCCATTTTGACATGTTCCGTTTTGAGCATCACACATTGTACTGTCACCATCACAGTGTCGTTCACTGCAGTTTAATATGCACCCAGCACCAAACGTACCAGCTCGACATGCTATAGAATAAAATTATATTATATTATATTAATGCAAATTGTGGTTTCCATGGTTGCACAGCGTCATTAATATATAACATACGTTGATAACGATAAGGTCTTAAATATTGCAATGGACCCATTATAAGATAGTTTTTTTTATGTCCTAACCAGTGATCCACGACTGGAATATCAAATGTCGTGGTATCTGCTATAATGCATGTGAGACGGTGTATATAAGTCATCTCTACTAATGGAAAACTGTAGTGGGTTTCCTCTCTAAGACTATACGTCAAACTTACCAATTGTTGCTTCCAGTAGCGGAATATTAATGCATGAATGCGTTCTAGTGGTATTGTTAAAGAAAACAAACTATAACAATTTAACTTTAAAACATAAAATGTGTATTATGTACATAAATATGACTTTACTTATATATCGATATTAAAATTACATATAGAACATACATGGCTTATTTAACAGTAATTATCAAATGTATGAACACATAATGGCAAATGTTAAGATATACCGTTTTTACAGTCTGGTAACTCAAACCCATCCAAACATCCTTTTGTACAGTTTCCCAAAATATTGGAATCATCTGCAACTAGAGATAGGTAGAAAAAAAAATATTTCCGGGGAACATCTTACGAGAGCCTGCAAGTCATGTTACAGGTGAACCCATACGTTGGTTTGCCATCTGAAAATAATGATATACAAATACACGTTTGGGAAAATAACGGTTTGGTCAGCCATATAATGGTAGTATCACATCATACCAGTATGGAACGATATCTTAAATGGGTGGGCAGCACTACTAACACTTAGGGATGATATCTCAAGTGGGTGGGTCACCCTGACATAACAATAGTGACGATATCTGAAAGGGGGTGGGCACACCTACATAACAATATGAAGATATCTGAAAGGGGTGGGGCCACACTACATAACAATAGGGACGATATCTGAAAGGGGTGGGGCACACTACTAACAATAGTTACGATATCTGAAAGGGGTGGGGCACACTACCTAACAATAGGATGAATCTGAAGTGGGTGCAGAACGTTGCAGTCAGGACGCACGACCTTTTTGTTTTTTTTATAGAGAGTACGACACATATTACAATTTTGATGCATCAAGTGGATGGCACGCTACCCAGGCCTCCTATTTCTACAGTCCTGAATATGTCTTGGTATTCATTGGGGAAAGAATTGTACTCCGTGAAAGATTACGACTCAATTACTAGTCCGAGATAGAACATCCCATGCCTCTTTAACTGACGATAGCACGGACGATGACACGCGAGTCCTAATAATTTAACAATCAGTAATGACAGAGGTAGCTGCAGAATGTCCCACTGATATAATAAAGAGATGGCCCTGAAACAGTTTGTGCTTCGCTCAAAGGCAATGCTCGTTAGAATTGTCGATAATCTGGGGGGGAAATACTCTATTATTATCTTACGCAGCGTGATGGCCTTGTAGCAAGATTCTATTAGCGGCGGTCATGTGATAGTAATGGTCCTATAATTGAGACACAGCGTGAAACTCATGGTTATGAATTTATAAAAATTAAGATATATTTTATGGTTAACGACGCATTCAGCACATGTTATTACGGTTATATGGCGTCGACATATGGTTAAGGCCACACAGATTTTGAGAGAAACCCGCTGTCGCCACTAAAGGGGCTTACTCTTCCGATGCCAGAGCAAGGGAACTTTTATTTGCGCTTCCACATAGCACAAAAGGGTTGTTGGAAAAGGTAGGGGCCATGGTCTCAAATTTTACAAACCTACCCCAAATTAAACCCTTGGGCGGAGAATACCAGGGTTTGGGCGGGTAACCGGGTTTAAAAGTCCCTTGGCCCAAAAGGGAATGAACAACATTTAAAAGCCTGTAGGGAGACCGAGGCCTCCAAACGGCCAGGGAAGGCCCTCAGAAAAAGGGCCGGAAATAAAACAAGCCGGGTTCCCGAAACTCCCCTCGGACAAACCTGAATGTTAATCCCCGGCCAGCCAGTACAAGTCCAAGGCCACGGTTCAAGGAAGGTTTCAAGGACAATGGCCTTTACGGCAGAACCTGGTTACTCCGACCATATTTCAATGGGCATTCTAAACTAATCGGGGTAAACAAAAAAAAAAAAGTTAACAAAAGGTTTTATTTTTTGTTCTAATTAAAAAGGATTGTCGGTTGTGTAATTATTTGGGAGACGAAAATAATTTAAGGGGATGCGCCT
>NC_054711.1:18676020-18698021 GCF_016097555.1 Gigantopelta aegis | reverse complement strand
GTGGGCGAATTATAGGGACATTTACTTTAGTCCTTGGCCTAAATATTTGGTGAATAAGGGCAAAAATAAAATTTGGGGCCGAATTTTCCAAATTGATTTTTTCCCGAACGGTGTGCATTAAGTAGTCGAATAAAGAAAGTTTTTGGTACATAATGGATAGGGACCACTCACACAGGGTCTCCTGCACTCTGTAAATATCAGAACCCTTTCTGAAAGTCAGTATATGGGGCAATGACCGTCATACAAGTACGCACTATAGTGCTGAAAGCATTGCTATACGAGTTCCGACATCTAGTTCACCCCACCCCTGAAAATAAAATGTGTAAATGTAAAGAGAAATGTATGTATCGAATGTACGCCCTGCGTGGGCGAATTATGGGAACATTTACTTTAGTCCTTGGCCCAAATATTTGGTGAATAAGGGCAAAAATAAAATTAGGGGGGCCGAATTTTCCAAAATTGATTTTTGCCGAACGGTGTGTATTAAGTAGTCGAATAAACAAAGTGTTTGGTACATAATGGATAGGGACCACTCACACTGGGTCTCCTGCACTCTATATATATCAGAACCCTTTCTGAAAGTCAGTATATGGGGCAATGACCGCCATACAAGTACGCACTATAGTGCTGAAAGCATTGCTATGTGTGTTCTGACATCCAGTTCACCCCACCCCTAAAAAATAAAATGTGTAAATGTAAAGAGAAATGTATGTATCGAATGTACGCCCTGCGTGGGCGAATTATGGGAACATTTACTTTAGTCCTTGGCCCAAATATTTGGTGAATAAGGGCAAAAATAAAATTTGGGGCCGAATTTTCCAAAATTGATTTTTGCCGAACGGTGTGCATTAAGTAGTCGAATAAACAAAGTTTTTGGTACATAATGGATAGGGACCACTCACACAGGGTCTCCTGCACTCTGTAAATATCAGAACCCTTTCTGAAAGTCAGTATATGGGGCAATGACCGCCATACAAGTACGCACTATAGTGCTGAAAGCATTGCTATGTGTGTTCTGACATCTAGTTCACCCCACCCCTAAAAATAAAATGTGTGAATGTGAAGGCAAATGTATGTATCGTATGTGCGCCCTGCGTGGGCGAATTATGGGAACATTTACTTTAGTCCTTGGCCCAAATATTTGGTGAATAAGGGCAAAAATAAATTTTGGGGCCGAATTTTCCAAAATTGATTTTTGCCGAACGGTGTGTATTAAGTAGTCGAATAAACAAAGTTTTTGGTACATAATGGATAGGGACCACTCACACAGGGTCTCCTGCACTCTGTAAATATCAGAACCCTTTCTGAAAGTCAGTATATGGGGCAATGACCGTCATACAAGTACGCACTATAGTGCTGAAAGCATTGCTATACGAGTTCCGACATCTAGTTCACCCCACCCCTGAAAATAAAATGTGTGAATGTGACGGCAAGTGTATGTATCGTATGTGCGCCCTGCGTGGGTGAATTATGGGAACATTTACTTTAGTCCTTGGCCCAAATATTTGGTGAATAAGGGCAAAAATAAATTTTGGGGCCGAATTTTCCAAAATTGATTTTTGCCGAACGGTGTGCATTAAGTAGTCGAATAAACAAAGTTTTTGGTACATAATGGATAGGGACCACTCACACAGGGTCTCCTGCACTCTATAAATATCAGAACCCTTTCTGAAAGTCAGTATATGGGGCAATGACCGCCATACAAGTACGCACTATAGTGCTGAAAGCATTGCTATGTGTGTTCTGACATCCAGTTCACCCCACCCCTAAAAATAAAATGTGTAAATGTAAAGGGAAATGTATGTATCGAATGTACGCCCTGCGTGGGCGAATTATGGGAACATTTACTTTAGTCCTTGGCCCAAATATTTGGTGAATAAGGGCAGAAATAAATTTTGGGGCCGAATTTTCCAAAATTGAGTTTTGCCGAACGGTGTGTATTAAGTAGTCGAATAAACAAAGTTTTTTGTACATAATGGATATGGACCACTCACACAGGGTCTCCTGCACTCTGTAAATATCAGAACCCTTTCTGAAAGTCAGTATATGGGGCAATGACCGCCATACAAGTACGCACTATACTGCTGATAACATTGCTATGTGTGTTCTGACATCCAGTTCACCCCACCCCTAAAAATAAAATGTGTAAATGTAAAGGGAAATGTATGTATCGAATGTACGCCCTGCGTGGGCGAATTATGGGAACATTTACTTTAGTCCTTGGCCCAAATATTTGGTGAATAAGGGGGAAAATAAATTTTGGGGCCGAATTTTCCAAAATTGATTTTTGCCGAACGGTGTGCATTAAGTAGTCGAATAAACAAAGTTGTTGGTACATAATGGATAGGGACCACTCACACAGGGTCTCCTGCAATCTGTAAATATCAGAACCCTTTCTGAAAGTCAGTATATGGGGCAATGACCGTCATACAAGTACGCACTATAGTGCTGAAAGCATTGCTATGTGTGTTCTGACATCCAGTTTACCCCACCCCTAAAAATAAAATGTGTAAATGTAAAGGGAAATGTATGTATCGAATGTACTCCCTGCGTGGGCGAATTATGGGAACATTTACTTTAGTCCTTGGCCTAAATATTTGGTGAATAAGGGCAAAAATAAATTTTGGGGCCGAATTTTCCAAAATTGATTTTTGCCGAACGGTGTGCATTAAGTAGTCGAATAAAGAAAGTTTTTGGTACATAATGGATAGGGACCACTCACACAGGGTCTCCTGCACTATATAAATATCAGAACCCTTTCTGAAAGTCAGTATATGGGGCAATGACCGTCATACAAGTACGCACTATAGTGCGGAAAGCATTGCTATACGAGTTCTGACATCTAGTTCACCCCACCCCTGAAAATAAAATGTGTGAATGTCAAGGCAAGTGTATGTATCGTATGTGCGCCCTGCGTGGGTGAATTATGGGAACATTTACTTTAGTCCTTGGCCCAAATATTTGGTGAATAAGGGCAAAAATAAATTTTGGGGCCGAATTTTCCAAAATTGATTTTTGCCGAACGGTGTGTATTAAGTAGTCGAATAAACAAAGTTTTTGGTACATAATGGATAGGGTCCACTCACACAGGGTCTCCTGCACTCTATAAATATCAGAACCCTTTCTGAAAGTCAGTATATGGGGCAATGACCGCCATACAAGTACGCACTATAGTGCTGAAAGCATTGCTATGTGTGTTCTGACATCCAGTTCACCCCACCCCTAAAAATAAAATGTGTAAATGTGAAGGCAAATGTATGTATCGTATGTACGCCCTGCGTGGGCGAATTATGGGAACATTTACTTTAGTCCTTGGCCCAAATATTTGGTGAATAAGGGCAAAAATAAATTTTGGGGCCGAATTTTCCAAAATTGATTTTTGCCGAACGGTGTGCATTAAGTAGTCGAATAAACAAAGTTTTTGGTACATAATGGATAGGGACCACTCACACAGGGTCTCCTGCACTCTGTAAATATCAGAACCCTTTCTGAAAGTCAGTATATGGGGCAATGACCGCCATACAAGTACGCACTATAGTGCTGAAAGCATTGCTATGTGTGTTCTGACATCCAGTTCACCCCACCCCTAAAAATAAAATGTGTAAATGTAAAGGCAAATGTATGTATCGAATGTACGCCCTGCGTGGGCGAATTATGGGAATATTTACTTTAGTCCTTGGCCCAAATATTTGGTGAATAAGGGCAAAAATAAATTTTGGGGCCGAATTTTCCAAAATTGATTTTTGCCGAACGGTGTGTATTAAGTAGTCGAATAAACAAAGTTTTTTGTACATAATGGATAGGGACCACTCACACAGGGTCTCCTCCACTCTATAAATATCAGAACCCTTTCTGAAAGTCAGTATATGGGGCAATGACCGCCATACAAGTACGCACTATAGTGCTGAAAGCATTGCTATGTGTGTTCTGACATCCAGTTCACCCCACCCCTAAAAATAAAATGTGTGAATGTGAAGGGAAATGTATGTATCGTATGTGTGCCCTGCGTGGGCGAATTATGGGAACATTTACTTTAGTCCTTGGCCCAAATATTTGGTGAATAAGGGCAAAAATAAATTTTGGGGCCGAATTTTCCAAAATTGATTTTTGCCGAACGGTGTGTATTAAGTAGTCGAATAAACAAAGTTTTTGGTACATAATGGATAGGGACCACTCACACAGGGTCTCCTGCACTCTATAAATATCAGAACCCTTTCTGAAAGTCAGTATATGGGGCAATGACCGCCATACAAATAGGCACTATAGTGCTGAAAGCATTGCTATGTCTGTTCTGACATCTAGTTCACCCCACCCCTAAAAATAAAATGTGTAAATGTAAAGGGAAATGTATGTATCGAAGGTACGACCAGCGTGGGCGAATTATGGGAACATTTACTTCATTGCTTGGCCCAAATATTTGGTGAATAAGGGCAAAAATAAACTTAGGGGGCCGAATTTTCCAAAATTGATTTTTGCCGAACGGTGTGCATTAAGTAGTCGAATAAACAAAGTTTTTGGTACATAATGGATAGGGACCAGTCAAACAGGGTCTCCTGCACTCTGTAAATATCAGAACCCTTTCTGAAAGTCAGTATATGGGGCAATGACCGCCATACAAGTGCGCACTATAGCGCTGAAAGCATTGCTATGTGTGTTCTGACATCTAGTCCACCCCACCCCTAAAAATAAAATGTGTGAATGTGAAGGGAAATGTATGTATCGTATGTGTGCCCTGCGTGGGCGAATTATGGGAACATTTACTTTAGTCCTTGGCCCAAATATTTGGTGAATAAGGGCAAAAATAAATTTTGGGGCCGAATTTTCCAAAATTGATTTTTCCCGAACGGTGTGTATTAAGTAGTCGAATAAACAAAGTTTTTGTTACATAATGGATAGGGACCACTCACACAGGGTCTCTTGCACTCTATAAATATCAGAACCCTTTCTGAAAGTCAGTATATGGGGCAATGACCGCCATACAAATAGGCACTATAGTGCTGAAAGCATTGCTATGTCTGTTCTGACATCTAGTTCACCCCACCCCTAAAAATAAAATGTGTAAATGTAAAGGGAAATGTATGTATCGAAGGTACGACCAGCGTGGGCGAATTATGGGAACATTTACTTCATTGCTTGGCCCAAATATTTGGTGAATAAGGGCAAAAATAAACTTAGGGGGCCGAATTTTCCAAAATTGATTTTTGCCGAACGGTGTGCATTAAGTAGTCGAATAAACAAAGTTTTTGGTACATAATGGATAGGGACCAGTCACACAGGGTCTCCTGCACTCTGTAAATATCAGAACCCTTTCTGAAAGTCAGTATATGGGGCAATGACCGCCATACAAGTGCGCACTATAGCGCTGAAAGCATTGCTATGTGTGTTCTGACATCTAGTTCACCCCACCCCTAAAAATAAAATGTGTGAATGTGAAGGGAAATGTATGTATAATGTGTGCCCTGCGTGGGCGAATTATGGGAACATTTACTTTAGTCCTTGGCCCAAATATTTGGTGAATAACGGCAAAAATAAATTTTGGGGCCGAATTTTCCAAAATTGATTTTTCCCGAACGGTGTGTATTAAGTAGTCGAATAAACAAAGTTTTTGGTACATAATGGATAGGGACCACTCACACAGGGTCTCCTGCACTCTGTAAATATCAGAACCCTTTCTGAAAGTCAGTATATGGGGCAATGACCGCCATACAAGTGCGCACTATAGCGCTGAAAGCATTGCTATGTGTGTTCTGACATCTAGTTCACCCCACCCCTAAAAATAAAATGTGTGAATGTGAAGGGAAATGTATGTATCGTGGTACGACCAGCGTGGGCGAATTATGGGCAAAAATAAACTTAGGGGGCCGAATTTTCCAAAATTGATTTTTGCCGAACGGTGTGCATTAAGTAGTCGAATAAACAAAAATAATGTAAATATGAGAACCCTTTCTGAAAGTCAGTATATGGGGCAATGACCGCCATTTGGGACCGAATCTTTCCTAAAAATAAAATGTGTGAATGTGAAGGGAAAAATTGATTTTTGCCGAACGCTGTGTATTAAGTAGTCGAATAAACAAAGTTTTTGGTACATAATGGATAGGGACCAGTCACACAGTGTCTCTTGCACTATATAAATATCAGAACACTTTCTGAAAGTCAGTATATGGGGCAATGACCGCCATACAAGTACGCACTATGGTGCTGAAAGCATTGAAATGTGTCTTCTGACATCCAGTTCACCCCACCCCTAAAAATAAAATGTGTAAATGTAAAGGAAAATGTATGTATCGAATGTACGCGCCCTGCGTGGGCGAATTATGGGAACATTTACTTCATTTCTTGGCCCAAATATTTGGTGAATAAGGGCAAAAATAAACTTAGGGGGGCCGAATTTTTCCAAAATTGATTTTTGCCGAACGGTGTGCATTAAGTAGTCGAATAAACAAAGTTTATGGTACATAATGGATAGGGACCAGTCACACAGGGTCTCCTGCACTCTGTAAATATCAGAACCCTTTCTGAAAGTCAGTATATGGGGCAATGACCGCCATACAAGTGCGCACTATAGCGCTGAAAGCATTGCTATGTGTGTTCTGACATCTAGTTCACCCCACCACTAAAAATAAAATGTGTGAATGTGAAGGGAAATGTATGTATCGTATGTGTGCCCTGCGTAGGCGAATTATGGGAACATTTACTTTAGTCCTTGGCCCAAACATTTGGTGAATAAGGGCAAAAATAAATTTTGGGGCCGAATTTTCCAAAATTGATTTTTCTCGAACGGTGTGTATGAAGTAGTCGAATAAACAAAGTTTTTGGTACATAATGGATAGGGACCAGTCACACAGGGTCTCCTGCACTCTATAAATATCAGAACCCTTTCTGAAAGTCAGTATATGGGGCAGTAACCGCCATACAAGTACGCACTATAGTGCTGAAAGCCTTGCTATGTGTGTTCTGACATCCAGTTCACCCCACCCCTAAAAAATAAAATGTGTAAATGTAAAGAGAAACGTATGTATCGAATGTACGCCCTGCGTGGGCGAATTATGGGAACATTTACTTCATTCCTTGGCCCAAATATTTGGTGAATAAGGGCAAAAATAAACTTAGGGGACCGAATTTTCCAAAATTGATTTTTGCCGAACCGTGTGCATTAAGTAGTCGAATAAACAAAGTGTTTGGTACATAATGGATAGGGACCAGTCACACAGGTTCTCCTGCACTCTATAAATATCAGAACCTTTTCTGAAAGTCAGTATATGGGGCAATGACCGCCATAAAAGTACGCACTATAGTGCTGAAGGCATTGCTATACGTGTTCTGACATCTAGTTCACCCCACCCCTAAGAATAAAATATGTAAATGTGAAGAGAAATGTATGTATCATATGTGCGCCCTGCGCGGACGAATTATGGGAACATTTTCTGTAGTCCTTGGCCCAAATATTTGTTGCATAAGGGTAAAAAAAAAATTTGGGGCCGAATTTTCCAAAATTGAGTTTTGCCGAACGGTGTGTATTAAGTAGTCGAATAAGCAAAGTTTTTGGTACATAATGGATAGGGACCACTCACACAGGGTCTCCTGCACTCTATAAATATCAGAACCCTTTCTCAAAGTCAGTATAAGGGGCAATGACCGCCATACAAGTACGCACTATAGTGCATCCACCGCCGACCACCCGCCCCCCCCCCCCTCCTCCGAACAGGGGTAGCAGCAGCAGCAGCAATGACAGCAGCAACAACAACAACAGGAGCCGAACTACGATGATCGTGCCCTCCGAGGTGCTGAACGCCGTGGCGGTTGCCGCGGGGGCGGCGGCGGTCCGGTACCAGGGTCGTGCCCCTCTCGCCGGTAGACCTGCCTGGAACGACTTGGACTCTGAGATGAGACAGGCGGCGATTGCCGCTGCCGTGCTGGTAGCGCAGAACCACACCCGACGGGCTATCAACGCTCGCCGCCGCGAACTGAGGGCCGCCCGTCGCCACGCTGCTGTCGAGGTCGAGTGACCCCTGAAGTGGCTCGCGGTGTGGAGGTCGTTCGGAGACAGGAAGCCATACCCGTGTACCGGAAGTTCTTCGATTGTGCATAAAAAAAACATTTTTTGACAGAACGTTTTTGAACTTGTTGGGTTGTGTACTTGACTATATGTGTGTGTTTATTCATATAAAAATAAAATGTTGTTAAAAGTGTTTTTGTGTCCGTGTTTGTATAATATATAAAAGGTCGGGTCGGGTCGGGTCGAGTGGTGTGGGGTGGGATAAGGGTCGGGGTAGGTTCGGGTCGGTTTCAAAATGGCCGACCAGACGTCCGAGGCGGGGCGACTCGCTAACCCATAGAAGCCATACGATTGGACCGCGGAAGGGCGGAGGGAGGGGGCTGGAGGGGCGGGGCGACTCGCCGACCCATAGAAGCGATACGATTGGACCGCGGAAGGGGGGCGGGGCGGGGTTATTTGTATATTATAAGAACACAAAAGCCCTTTTGTTTAAGGATTGCCACACAAAACAAGAAAGATGGCGCAACAACAATGACAACAACAACAACAACAACAACCACGTCATCCGATTGTCCAGGATGTTGCCCGCTATATGGAGGCAGGCGACGATGAAGGAGCACGTGCCAGCGAGCCGTACTGGGACCGGTTCCACTTTGACAGTCTGAAAGAAATGGTCACCGAGGCCAGGATAAAGGTCGCGATGTGTAAACAACAGGTCAGGGCCGCCACGAACTATTACGCACAGACAAAGACCCCTGCGGCCAAAGCGGAACTGGCCCGGCTCTTGGAGGAATTGGACGAAGAGCGTGACCTCTTGGACATTAGCATAGACATGTGCGTGAACAATAAGAGGGGTGGTCCAGTTTCACTTCCACGACCCGTAAAGGTGTTTACCGGTGCAAATGACCACATTGACAATCGATTGCCACATTGACCATCGATTACCACATTGACCATCGAGGCCGCACGCAATTGTTGTAAAAAATGAATAATTAATTACCAAGAGGTCAGGTCAAAGGGCATAATAGAGGTCAAAGGGCAAAGCGCTCGGGCGTAGAAGACCGCCGATTGGTCGTCAGTCGGGTCGGGTCAAAGGGAGAGGTCAGGCCAAAGGGCAAAGCGGTCGGGTGTAGAAGACCGCCGATTGGTCGTCAGTCGGGCGTAGAAGACCGCCGATTGGTCGTCGGTCGGGCGTAGAAGACCGCCGATTGGTCGGCGTTGGTATATAACTGTTCGAGTGCCAGTGTTGTGTCACAAGCTTATAGTCTCCCGTCTCCAGTATGGATCTCAGGCCTTTAGCAGTGCCTCTCCCACCCAGTTAGCTAAACTAGAGACCACCTATAATGTTGCCCTTAGAATAATATCGGGGGCCCACCTCGGCACCCCCAATGACAGCATCAGGGTGGAGCTTGGAGTGCTTCCGTTGAGTGTGAGGAGAACTAAACAATGTCTCAAATACTGGTTCAAGATTAGGAGTGTTGTTCCAACACACCCTGTGTCTCTTATGACACAGGATAATATTAACACTGGAAAAATATTAAATAGATCAGTATTAGACTTTACTAATCGCATGGCTAACAATTTGGAGCTGATGGGCCTGCAGCTTAGTAATAATTATAATATTGTAAAAACCGTCTGACAGATTAAAATACTCAGTAATTAATTTAAAATTAAGACATGAAACTTTAAAAACTGAATTCCCGCCATTTAAAAATATTATATTTAAAGCAGCACTATATGATTTATATTTTGACTATATTTGTATTTATACGGACGGATCAAAGGACCCGGTGTCCGGTAGAAAAGGGATGGCTTACTATGTCAATAAAGACCTCAATAACGAATCATTTTCTTGCCGTGCACGACTTACCGACCGGGTTTCAGTCTTTACGTCTGAACTGGTGGCTATTCTGTCGGCACTAAAATGGATTCTATCAACCATTAATAAACTAAAGGAACCAAAAAAAATTCTTATACTTTCGGACTCTCTCAGTTCACTGCAAGCTATAGATGCTGGCAAGACCATCAGCTCCTATCTAATACCACAAATTATTAATCTCACTAATTATATAATAGATAGAGGTCACACCGTGCGGATGGAGTGGATCCCAGCCCATGTGGGCATCTCTGGTAATGAGATGGCAGACTTAAACGCTAAAAAAGCACTTTCACATAAAATAATTAATATTAATATTAAACTTAATTGTAATGAAATTATGGCCGCAGCACATAATAAATTAATGTCCTTTTGGCAGACTGAGTGGGACAGGAAAACAAGACTGTGGCATTATTTAATTAAACCTAAAGTAAATAGTAAAAGTCCCACCTTTTTGGATCCACAGACTACTAAATTAATTACTAGACTTCGACTAGGCGTATCTATGGGCCTGAACGAGAGCAGAGCACGTATTAGTAATTTAAGTAAACCCAACTGTACCGAGTGCGGTAGAGTGGACAATGCTCGTCATTTTCTATTCTACTGTACTCGGTACAGTGGGGAGAGGATAATACTTAAAAATATGTTTACTAAATACAATTTAGCTTATAATCCAATAGTTATGTTTAATTTGCCTAAACATTGTAATAATGATATTAATAAGGCCATAGTCAAATATATCAAAGAGACTGGTGTAAGAATATAAGTCTTTAATTAAATAAATAAATAAATAAATGAATGGATTGGAGGTCGGCTGGGCTGGCGGTTAGGGCAGCTGGTATGGTGACAGAATGGAGATGGTGAGTTATAGATATATAGGTAGGTGATAACCTGACACTCTCTGGAGATGACCTATACTATTATTTCACTTCACAACAGGCTGGCGCCCAATCCGGTAAGTACCCCTTGGGAAATCTTCCCTTTATTATTTTTTATTTATCTATTATTGTGTGTAAATGTATTTTTAATATTTATTATTTAAGAATGAATGTGAGTAAGTGATATCTAGGTCGGCGACCAGTAGCGGGACGCACACCTGGCAGTGTGGGCTCTGCTTGGATGCCGGCCGGATTGGCTGATAGGAGTGAGTGTGATAATGATGAGTGTTGAGGGAGTGGTTAGACATAATAAATTAGATTGGACCGCTCCTTCCTCTTTTAATATTATTATTAATTAGTATTTCTTCCTTTTAGCATTTTAATTATTGTTTTAGCGATATATGTACCCTTCTCTTAACATATCAATTTTAAACTGGTATTAATTTGAGCAGTCCATATTTAATACTATTAAATGAAAATAACCGGACTGCTACCGGGGTCGTCCACCTAACGTATAGTGGTCATCTGGACGACCCTAGGGTTTATATAGCAATGACTATGTCATGTGTATGGGTGACGCACCCCTGCGGGTGTAGGCGTACGAATGCTGGAGGAATCCAATGAGACACCTCGGAGCCATCAACCGAAACAACGATCCGGGGATGCGTTTCCACCTCGACGATCCAGGCGTGATTGGCGGGTTATTCATCACATATCATTCCCAATCCTATCATCCCTACCCACCCTACCCTTCATACCAACATCTTTAAGTGGGACCAGATTGCTGTATGGATAACTTTGGGCTAGGCGGGATGGGGGAGGGACGCCGTGGTAGGTTGCTTTTTTGGGTGCGGTAGGGCGTAGGCGGTTTAGACCGATAGAATGCCTGGTAAGAGGCCTCCCCCCCCCCCCCGGCACGCCTCCCCCGTGGAAATCCGGCCGGCTTCTGGGCCTACCCTGGTGTTTTGCGCGGGCTGGATTGGGCGCGATGCCCCGCCTACCTATACCAACCTCCTTCCTCTAGGGCTAAAGTTAGGTTATTAAGTTATAATATTTTTATGATTAGTTAATAATAAACATTCGACCAGCCCGATCAAAAATGACACCAACTAATAAGTATGTTAAATGATATAGCCTGTTTTCATATTTTATGGTGTTGTAAAAAAAATATAACAGAAATATTGGTAATATACCACTTAGGTATACATAAGTAAAGATAAATACAGTTGTTCCCCCCGTGTAATAGTATCCTTAAGGTCTTACCGTATTTTTTATGCCCCCAACATACAAACACCCCCTCCCCCCCCCCTCCCCTCCGCCATGGAACCGTGGGCTGGCGATGCCAGAACTCGGATCCATGGTGGACGTGCCTGAACCTTTTTGGATAGGGGCACGAGAAAATAGTTCCCAGTCCCAAGCTTTTGACTGCTCGTACAAGTAGTATTGCTAGTTACTGAGAGAAAGAAAGAGTTAACATGGACGTCCTGAAGAAAGTACTTGAGGTCGAAGGGGCGTGGTCCGGAGTGCTGGAATGGGTCGCGACGGCCATCGCAGAACATAATAAGGTGATGGGCGCGGTCAAGCGAAAGGCGATCGATGACACGGTCGATCAGAGGATCGATGCCTGGATCATCCGGAGAAAAGGAGGAAGAAGAGATGGCACGGTCAGTAGAGAAGGCTGCAAGGGAAAGGTACCAAGAAGAGGTCATCAAGGCCAGGGCCAAGTTTCAGGAATGTAAACAAAGACTGGCCGAAGTCCGTGCCGTGTACAAAAAGATAAAGGGCACGGTCAACCGAAAACTGTTGACCGCTGTCGACGAAGACACGGAAGCCGATGCCAAGACCGAGGTCGAAGGTTTTCAATTCCAGCTGGACGAGGCACGTGACATGTTGGACATTTGTATCGAGATGTGTAAAGGACAGAACATTGAAGTTCCTAAGGCTCCTAAGGCCAAGAGAGCGAGGAAGGAGGTGTGACCTGTGACATTGACACTATTGTTGCGCTATTGCTTGCATTGACCTGTGACATTGTTGGTCGTGTATATATGATGTGCCTGTTTGGACATTTGCATCGATATGTGTAAAGAAGAGAACATTGAAAAGGAGGTGTGACCTGTGATATTGGTGCTATTGTTTGAGAACAATTGAACGATTGCTTGCCATAGTTGGTCGTGTGTATATATGTTGTTGTGTGTATATATATGATATGTTTATACTGTATATAAATATGTAAAGGTATTTTGATCTTGTTGTTTATGCTAATTAGATACCAAGATGGCCGCTGAAGCCAAAAACAATGGTGGGGGTTAATTATTAGATACCAAGATGGCCGCTGAAGCCAAAAAACAATGGTGGGGGGTAATTAGTTATACTGTATATATTAGATACCAAGATAGCCGCTGAAGGCAGAGTTTTATTTTATTTTATTTTACTCGGTTACACAAGTTAGAAGCCATTATAACTTTACCTTTGGCGTCTAACTTGTGTAAAATACAACTGGGTAAAATAAAATACAACTCTGCGTTAAAATAAAACCGACTTCCTGTCCTGTGTGACCGTGACCTTGTGACGTCACACACACGGAGGATATATTGGATACCAAGATGGCCGCTGAAGGCAGTTAGAAGCCATTATAACTTTACCTTTGGCGTCTAACTCGTGTAAAATACAACTCTGCGTTAAAATAAAACCGACTTCCTGTCCTGTGTGTCCTGTGTTACCGTGACCTTGTGACGTCACACACGGAGGAGCCAATGGTACCGGTTCTTTGCCATAGGTCATGGTCACTCCCGACCTGACACCTGTGACCCGACCTCGTGTGACGTCAACCGACCGGCGAAGCGTAAAAGACCGCCGATTGGTCGGCATTGAAGCGTAAACGACCGCCGATTGGTCGGCATTGAAGCGTAAACGACCGCCGATTGGTCGGCATTGAAGCGTAAACGACATCCCATTGGTCGGCGTATGCAAAGTCAAGGTCACACGTGACCACGTGAACCAATCTCAGCGCTTCTCCCCTAGACCCTCCCACCACGTGGGCTTTAACCCGTCCCCTAGCCACGTGCTTTTGTACCGCCTGTAATTACGCTAATAGACTTAGACCCCCTCCCACCGCATAGGCTTCAAAGGCCCTGTTAGTAATTGGTTTCTAATTACAATAACAATACAACAAACAATAACAAAGCCCCTCCCACCACATGGGCTTCAAAGGCCCTGTCTAATTACAATAACAATACAAAGCCCCTCCCTCCGCATAGGTTCAAAGGCCTTGTTAGTATTAGTTTCTAATTACAATAAGAATACAACAAACATATTTATTTGTTTATACATCACATATTTATTTATAACATCACAATCAATAACACCAAGTTCCTTTTGTCTCTCCAATAACACCAAGTTCCTTTTGTCTCTCACACACAAACGTCAACACAACAGTTTAACGGCGAAACTAATCTGCCCGTGGCACTCGGTACAAAGGGTGGGCAGCGACGCCCAACAATTGTAAAAAAATCCAAGTCCTTTGAACTCATTGTCACACATGTACTTCCGGTACCACCCCTTCTCACAGTCCACACACTGCTGTCGCTCCACCCTCTTCCGGTTCATACTCGCCAGATGCCCCGCCTTCTTCCTCTTCCATCATATCGATAGTGTCGTTTTCACACTGAAAGAAATTGGCGGGATCGTAAACGTCATCGGCCTGGTAAAACAGACTTTCATCTTCTACGGTGTACTGCCCTCGGCCGGAATAATACACGTACTCAGTGGCGACGGCCATTTTGAAAAAAGTTCTATTGATAGCGTAAGCTTCTACCGACATATAACGAGTAAAGGTCAAGTGTGGCTATAGCCCTGTCAATGTCAATGTCAAAGGGTTTTACGTGCACGTTCAGAGCAAGCTGTTGTAGCGCACGCCTGTCGTGGGCACAGTTGCCGGCCTTGGCCGGCCTCTCTGTCCAAGACAGGAAAGGGGGGGGGGGGGGGGAGGAGAAGGGACCGTCTGCACTGGCAGGTGCAAGGGAGCACCAGCAGTCCGATTGAATCGGTAGCAGGCGGATGGGTTTTGGGTGCTATGGAATTTTGAGTGGAGCGATTTATCAAAAGAGAAAGGGTGCGCAGTTTTGTTGAGTGATTAGGCGCAATTTTGAACGGTCGGTCGAAAGGTAAAATGAGCTAGTATAGATTTTGGAATTCGAGTGTAACTCGTTAGTGGTTCGAGAGTAGCTCGTTATTTATAGACCTTCATGTTGCTGGTTGTCTCCCTAGGCTGTCCATGGGGTCCTTAGAAGGACCTGACCTACTCAGGTCGTGGCATGACAGCCCAGAGGAGACTCGTGCAATTGTGTAGACACTGGTAGGCAAGGCAGTTGTTCCGGGGTGGTAGAAGCGCAGGTGTTGATTTGGTCTTCAGTTTGCTCCTCAGTGACACCAAGTACATTCCAGCAGCGAGTATTTTGGTTTATTGGGGTGGGGGCGGCCGGTATTCTTTTGTTCGGCCTACCCCGGGTGTTTGCAATTGTGTACTCGGAACCGGTTTCTTTTGTCCGGTTCCTTATTTGAGCACGTGCTGGCCATTTTAGAGTTGGGCGGATGCATTGTTATCATTAGTCAATGCATCCTGTGTGCTGTTTGCGGTGAGCATGCTGTCTGTGTGTAGTCCTAGTTTGGTGTTTAGGTTGTACCTATTGTCTTACGTCCCTATTCTAGTGTATCCAACGGTCATCATGACCACCCTTCCCCCCCATGCCTCTGTGTAGGTTGGTTAACACAGTGGCTTGGGGGGGGGGGGGGGATTAGTCTATTCTGGTTATCTAATTTGAAGGGCACGCCCTTGTAGTGTGTGTATTGGTTAAAAAAGCCTAGTGCCTAGCATATTATTTAACATACAATGAAAGAGAGAGAGAAGAGAGAGTTAGTTGGTTAGTAATGAATAGTCACATACATCACAGTCGTCCTTTTTTGGCGTGCTAGGTAATAGTGGTTTTGTTTGATTTGGTTTCCCTCCCCCGTAATTCAAGTAATTATCGCTATCTATCTATTGGTAACTGTATATTACTTTGTTTGTGGCTAGCGCCATTAACTATATTGATCTTACTTGGCCGGTCTTCTATATTCTGTTCTCTGGTTGTCTTTCAGTGCCCTAGTTGACTTACCGCGTCTGCTAGTGTTATTCATTACTAAGTGCATGGTGCAAATACATAATGTGCGTTATATATATAGGTAGGTTTTGTGGCTGGCTGGCTTGGACCCATGGCGGCTGAAAAGAGAGAAGTTGATAGTTAGTAGTCCTACCCTGATTGGTACATAGGTTTGGGGTGGCTGGTTACTTTCTTGTTCAGCTGTATTACTGTGGTCACATACGGAATGGTATGCATGATTTTACCAAGTTGTTTTTAGAAGCATAGTTAGTAACCTGTTGTATTGATATATTCGCTACCTCCCCACCTTTGGCCACCTATAGTAGAGTGCATCGTTTCCGAGTTCTAAGTGGTAGCAGCTCGTACATTAGGGCTTACAAGCGGGTGGTTTTGAACATTCTTTATGTATAGATTAGTTATCAGTTTAGTATAATGTTTTGGTTTGGAGGGCCGGGTTGATTGTCAAACCTACTAATAATTTGATAATATAATATGTACATCAATCTATACTGAAAGTTTTTTTTTTTTTTTTTTTTTTTTTTTTTTAATTTTAATTACAACTCTTGTGTAGGGGTGTACAGGTGGTTAGTTTTGAAGATTATTTTATTTATTTATAACTCTGGTTTGGTGGACTGGACGAACCGATAAACTGCTTTGAAAGTTTTATGCTTTAGGCATTTATCCGGGTTTAGTAGAAAGTTAGGCGTTATATGTTTATTATGGTTATCGGTGATTGATTTTAACATTAGTTGTCTCTGGGTGGTATGTAGCGTGCAATCCAGGAGATAGTGTTTCATATCTTCCCGGGTGCCACAATCACATTCTGGGTTTAATTTAGTAAAGGAGCAGCTGTTTAGTTTTGACGATTGTCCTAGGCGTAGTTTAGTGATTAGCTTATCTACATACGTGTTTTTGTGTTTAGGTCTTATAGAGTTAACTAGAGGCTTGATGTTATAGTGCCATGTGTTTTTAGTTAGGTCCCAGCTAGCTTGCCATTGGTTTAGGTAGTGTTTTTTTGCTTTTGACATGAGCTCTGTTATTCCTAAGGGTAGGTTGGTAATTGTGCTGGTAATTGCAAGTGCTGTTTTTGCTCCATAGTCGGCTACTTCGTTACCAATTATTCCTACGTGGGCTGGGACCCATTCGAAGACTACTGTTAATTTAAGTTGGTTTAGCTCGTTAAGTACTTTGTGGATGGCTGCTAAGATGTCAGGCCTAGTAGATTTATTAGTTTGTAGCGATTGGATTGAGCTAAGGCTATCAGAGAAAATGACGCTTTTAGGGTATTGTTTACTTTTAATCCAGATTAGTGCTTCGTAGATGGCTGTCAGTTCTGCTGTGTAGACTGATAAGTTGTCTGACAGCCTGGCGTATTTAACTATTTTAGAGTGTTTAGATATTTTTTCTTCTGCCACTGCAAAGCCAACCCTGCCATTGTCCGGGTTTTTTTATCCATCTGTGTAGACGTGGACGTGTTCTGGGTAATTTTCATTGGCTGCTGCTTCAAACAGGACTTTTTTGAATGGCGGAAACGGTGTTTCGTCTGTGGCTTTTTATAATAAGGTATGGAGTGTGGCATTCCATAGGTTGATTAATGTTATATAGAGCTACTGGTGTGTTATCAATTCCGACTTCTATTTCAAGTTTACTGGCCCTAGTGGCAAATGAGTCGTTAAGTTTTTTATTTTTATTAAATTCTAGCCCTGGTTTAGCAATTATAGGGGTAAGTTCTTGAACTGGGTGGTCTAATTTAAGCGAGTGAATTTTTAGGTGGTATTTTAGATGTTGTAGGTTACGGCGAAATTTAAGTGGCATGATGTTAAATTCTACCTCGAGACTTTGGCCGCTGGTATTACGTGGGACTTTGGCTATTGTTCGTAAGGCTTGATTTTGTATGATATCTAATTTTTGTAGCAGTTTGGGGTCGGCGCAGCTGTAGGCTTGGGCTCCGTAGTCTATCCTGGAGAGGATACATGCTTTGTAGACCAAAAGCATTGCTTCCGTTTGCGCTCCCCAACTGGTGCCTGAGATTGCCCGTAGTAAGTTTAGCGTGTTTTTAGACTGTTTGATTACGTTATTTATATGGTCGCTAAAGGTTAGTTTTGAGTCGAATGTTACTCCTAGGAATTTAAAGGTTTTGACCCTTGGGATTGGTTTGTTATTAGAGGTTATTTGGTGATTATCGGATGAGTTGACCTTATGGAATAGCATGCAGACTGTTTTAGTTTTTGATAGTTTTATGCCCCAGTCCTGGGCCCATTTATTGAGTTTATTCATGTCGTTCTGCATGAGGCTAAATAATTGTTTAGTTACTCTGCCTGTGCGCCAAATGGCGCAGTCGTCGGCGAAGAGGGCTGTGTTTAGGGGGGTGGTTGATTTAGTTTTACTCTTGGCGTTGAGCGCTTTGGTTATATCATTAATAAAGATGTTGAACAAGGTTGGTGATAGGACTGAACCTTGTGGGATACCGTTTATTATTTCTGTTTTTTGGGAATAGTGTCCGTTTACTCTAACAGATATTGATCGGTTGTGAATGAAGTTATTTATGAAGTTAAACATATTGCCCTTAATGCCGTTATTTCTTAGTTTGCTGAGGAGTCCCTGTCGCCATACCATATCGAATGCTTTTTCAATATCTATAAAAATTGCTAGTACTTTATTGGATTTGCGGAAGGCGTCATTTATGCTATTTTGTAGTCGAACTATTTGGTCAATTGTTGAGTGTTTAGTTCTGAATCCGCTTTGTACGTTAGTGATTAGCTTATTCTCTAGGAGGTAGTTATTTAGTCGCTTATTGATGATGGTTTCTAAGGTTTTGCATAAGTGCGAAGTGAGTGTTATTGGCCTATAACTACCCGGGAGTGAGTGATCTTTGCCCGCCTTTGGGAGGCTAAAGCACTCCGCGTGCTTCCACGCTGCGGGCATGCGACCCTCCTCCCAGATCCTGTTATAGAGCGACAACACGACCTCAAGGGTTACATCTGGCATATGTTTTAGCAGCGTGTAGCTGATTTGGTCTGGCCCTGTGGCGGTGCTTTTTTTAGATTTAATGGCTGCTTTTAGTTCAACTAGTGTTAGCGGTTGATTAAATTCTAGGTTGTCCGTATTAGGCTGAGTATCACTTTTAGTATTATTTGTTGGGAGGTTGTTATCTTTCTTAAGTTTATTAAAAAAAAATTCGGGGAAGTTTTCGTTGCTGCTGTTTTTGCTAAATGTTTGACTGAGGAGGTCTGCCTTTTGTTTATTTGTGGTGGCTATTTTATTTTTTTGGAGGACTGTAGTGAACGTGCGTTGTCCTTGGATGGCATGAACCTTCTTCCACATTTCCCTGATAGCGGTTCTGGTGTTGATCTCCCCGCAGAATGTCTGCCAGCTAGCCTGTTTAGCTTCCGTGATTAGTTTGCCTATTTCTTGTTTTGCTATTTTATATTTAGTATGGTATTCTGGTTTACCAGTTTTCTTAAAGAGTTTTCTCATCCTATTTCTGAAGCTACATTTTGCTTGAATTACATCTGTCCACCAAGTTACAGGTGAATTTTTAGTTGGTTGTTTAGTTTTAGGTATATTTTTTTCGGCTATTTGGATTATTTCGTTGGTGATTTTAGTGGTTGCGTCATCTATATCTATGTTAGGTACTAGTTTAAGTTTGCTGCAATCGCTTGTAAAGCCTGCCCAGTTGGCTTTACTAAATTTGAATTTAGGTAGGAATTTTTGTTGTTCGGTATACGCTATGTTACTTTTATAGGTAGTTAGTATGGGTAGGTGGTCGCTATTAAGAGCATCTAGTACCTCCCATTGGGCGTTTGCTCCTATGGTGTTAGAGGTTATGGTTAGGTCGATGGCAGAAGAGGCTGCTAGATGGTCGTGAAAGTAGGTGGGGCTGCCATCGTTGAGACATACTAAGTTATTTATATTAATGAAGTTTTCGAGAATGTCGCCCTGCGTGTCGGATTGCTGGCCTCCCCATAGTGGGCTGTGGCTGTTGAAATCTCCTACTAGGATTAGGTTATTTTTTTGCGTAATAATTTTGTTGTAGTCGTTTATGGTTAGTTTTTTGAGGGCCGCTCCTGGTGGGCTATAGACATTTATGACATCTATAGGCATTTTTTTATTTAGTACTGTAAGTCCTAGGACTTCCAGATTGGTATTTGAGGTATCGGTTTTAATTTCGCTGTGTGGGATTGTATTTTTAATGAGCGTGGCTAGTCCACCTCTAGTGCTATTCTCTCGGTTTTTTAGTAGTATGTTGTATAGCCCGGTATTTTAAATTGTTTAGTTGTTTATTTTTTTATTATTATTTTTTTTGGGGGGTCCAGTCCATAACCAGGTTTCTTGGATACATATTATGTCCGGCTTGTTGTTACTGGTGCTAATTAGTTGGCTGAGTTCAGCACCATGTCCCATTGAGTGGAGGCCTTTAGCGTTCCACTGAAGAACACTAAGGCTTTTATTGTTTGGTTTATTATTAATTTTTAGGGTGTGTGGAGACTTGTCTCCCATTGTCTGTCCTGGAGTTGGGTTTAGTTGTTTAGGCAGAGTTTGATTTTTAGTTGATTGATCGGTTTAAGTTATTTTTTAGCTCCGCTACCTCTTGCGCTAGTTTTTCTAAAATTTTTGTTAGTTCACTAATTTGAGAGTTTTCTTTGTTTTTGACCATTTCGGCGTAAGAGATGGTTGTCGAAATAGGTTTGGCTTTAAAGGTTGTTTGGTTTATCTGGTTTATTTGGTTGGATTGGGTTTTTTTTTGAGTTATTGAGCTGCCGCATCGCTCTTTGGAAATGGTGGCAGCGGTTATCATGGGCCATGTGCCGGCTGAGGCAGTTAGGGCACTGGATGGGTCGGGTACATGGGGAGTTTAGGGAGCTTCTGGGGTGTCTTTGGCCGCATCTGTGGCATGTTGGCATCTCTCGGTGGTGTCGGCATTTGTTGGCTCCGTGGCCCCATTGTTGACAGTGATGGCATTTAGATGGTTTTATTTCGTATTCCTGTAATTTATACCTGCGACCTGAGATAGAGATTGAGTTATCTGTGGTAGCATCTGCCGTGATTAGTAAATATCCATTGGTCCAAATGGTAATGTTATCTATATTTAGTTGGGGGTTTCCAGCCTGGAGTGCCGTTTTAGTCGTTTCCTGGGGGGGGAGTGGGTGGAGTTTAATTAGCCATTTATTAATGGGTTTAGTTGGTTGGCTGTTAGGAGGGATGGCTCGGGTCGTGGGTGGTGGGATATCGGGTGACGATCGGGTAGGGGTGGGGGCCTGGGGGGTTGGGGTGGGGTTTAGGTTACGGCTTGGGGTGGGGGTTAGGGATGGCAGGGTATCAGTGCTGGTGGTGTTTTGGGTTAGGTTAGCGGTAGGGGTGGGGGTTGGAGGGGGGGAGGTGGTGGTTGGGTTTGAGAGGGGGGTGGGGACTGTGGTAGGTATGGGTGCTGGGGTGAAGGAGGGTGGGGTGGTCGTTGAGAAGGAGATTGAGAGTAAGGAGGGGATAGGTTTGGAGGTTATCTCTTTGGTATGGGTTTTACTGGTTATCCTTTTTCCGTTTTTGGTGGTTTTATCACTATGTTGGGTGAGTATTATTTTATTGGTTTTTAAGAAGTTTATACTTTTGGCCGGGGTTCGTTTTGCGTTCCTGTCGTTTGTGGCCTTGGTTGGTGGGTATCGTTGATGTGCTCTGGTGGTTTGGGTGGTCTTTATTTGGGGTCGGCTACCTGCAGCGGTTTTGTTTATTGTTATCCAGACTTTTTTTTTGTTTTTGCGTTTGCGAGAGTGGCGGACGCGGTTGCTTCAGTGGGGTCCGCTCTCGTTGTTGGGTTGATCGTTTTAGAATTAGAGAAATCTAACTTTTTTTGGCATGTTTTGGGGGTGTTTCCTACCGTTAGGTGTTTTTGGATTATAGTATGCAGTTTTTTGCTCTCGGTGCTGCTTTGGCTGGTCTCCAGGATGGGTGTTGTCACTTTTTGTTGGATTATTTCTTTGCCTACTGTTTTTAATTCTATCTTATCTATATTCCCGGTTTGTGGATTCATTTTTTAGTTTGATTATTGGCCCCAGTGCTTCTAATGTTGTTTCTTCTCCTTTGATGTAGGTCGTCCCGTTTGTCAGCTGGGTGTGGTA
>NC_054711.1:18555339-18675820 GCF_016097555.1 Gigantopelta aegis | reverse complement strand
GGTGCATTGTTAAATGTTTTATGGATGCCTAAGTCTATTGGTCAATGTTTTGTAGACATTTCAGTAGATTGTTCAATGCTTTTAAGGACACATTAATAACATTGTTTAATGTTTTTTATAGACATGTCAGTACATTGTTTAATGTTTTTATAGAATCATCTACTTAGTACACGTTAGTACATTATTTAAATGTTTGTATAGACACTTCAGTCATTTGTTTAATGCCTTAGGTAGTACTAATAACTTCTGGCTGGGTTCAAAAGTTCCAGGTGCACCCAACTTTCGATAGAGAATACCCGTGGCGTTTATGTCGATTGATACACTGCAGGTAAGAGTTTTAGCTACATATGTTAATAGTGTCGTCTATGGGATCTGATTTGGTAGTATACACCCTATATAGACATATCAGTACATTGTGTAATGTTCCATAGACACTTCAGCACATTGTACATCGTTTAATGTTTTATAAACACTTCAGTACATTGTTTAATGTCTTATAGACATATCAGTACCTTGTTTGATGTTTTAGAGACATCTTAGTTCAGTGTTTAATAAACAAATTTACAATATGAAATATATGTTCAAAGACACCCTATCACATTATTTCATCAAAATCTAATGCGAAATTGATGTTTGTTCATAAACACTTTAGCACTTTTACTTAATCTGCAGCTATTGAAAATAATATTTAATCAGAAGCTATTAGGAGGAAAGGAATGTTTGTTAAATGTCATACCTGTACATTGTTTAATCAGAAACTTTTAATGCAAAATCAATGTTTATTTAAAAATGCCCCAAAGACATGAATAATGTATAGTACATCTGGTACACAGTAGAGACACAGTACTAAATATATACTAAGTGTACGCCAACACAGGAGAAAAAGTGCTAAGTGTACACTGGGTTTACGTCAATATGAAAATAATTAGTGCTAAATGTACACCGAGTGTATGTAAACACGAGAGAAAAAGTGCTAATTGTACACTGGGTTTATGCCAACATGAAAATAATTAGTGCTAAATGTACACCGAGTGTATGTAAACACGAGAGAAACTGCTAAATGTATACTGAGAGTGTACTCAGAAACTTTTAACACAAAATCAGTGCTGAATGTACAGCGAGTGTACGCCAGCGTGAGGGACACTACATAATGTATAGTACATCTGGTACACAGTAGAGAAACAGTACTAAATTTATACTAAGTGTACGCCAACACAGGAGAAAAAGTGCTAATTGTACACTGGGTTTACGCCAACATGAACATAATTAGTGTTCACTGTACACCGAGTGTATGTAAACACGAGAGAAAACGTGCTAATTGTACACTGTGTTTATGCCAACATGAAAATAATTAGTGCTAAATGTACACCGAGTGTATGTAAACACGAGAGAAACTGCTAAATGTATACTGAGTGAATGACAACATAAGAGACATTGCTGCATGTACATTGAGTGTACTCCAATGTGTGACAAGTAAACAGTGCTGAATGTACAGCGAGTGTACGCCAGCGTGGGGAACAGTACTAAATGTATACTGAGTGAATGACAACATAAGAGAAACTGATGCATGTACATTCAGTGTACTCCAATGTGTGGCAGGTAAACCGTGCTGAATGTACAGCGAGTGTATGTCAGCATGAAGAACAGTGCTGAATGTATACTGAGTATGCACCAACGAGTGAAGCTGGTGATTAATGTACAGCGAGTGTACGCCAGCGTGAGGAACAGTGTTGAATGTACACTGAGTATACAACAACATAAGAAAAACTGGTGAATGTACACTGAATGTACACTGACGTGCAAAACAGTACTAAATATACACCTCGACGTAGGAAACGGTGCCAAATGTGCATTGAGTATGATGACATGAGAAAGTACCAAATGTCGTGAGTATACACCGATGTGAGAAACAGTGCTGAATGTACACTGAGTGTATGCCGATGTGTGAAACAGTACTAAATGTAGTAAATGTACACAGAAGTGAGAAACAGTGCTGAATGTACACTGAGTGTACGCCGACGTGAGAAACAATTCTGCATGTACACCAACATGAGAGAAACTGGTGAACGTACACTGGGTGTATGCCAACGTGTGAGATAAAATCTGAACTGAGTGTTCACTGCGTGTTTCAGATAACTTGCAACTAACACATTGTGGGATTGCAATAGAGAGCAAAGTACATACAATAAATAAAAAAACCGTGTACATGCTTATGAATAATATATAAATATCGGACAGAGGTGATGATCATATTACTGAATTTTTGCTTTGCTAATTTATACCAAGTAATTTGTTTCTAGCTGATCTTGAGTTAGACAGAGCTATCATGTTAATGTCCTAAAATAAAGCTAATCGTATGTATTGTGTATATTAATGAGCTAATTAGCATAACTGAAATAAAAGCCTAATACGCATATGTTGCAAGCAGCAGGAGAATACAATAAAACATTTAGATGACAAATTTGTGGTTGTATTATTATACAATGATGTATTAAAATTGGTGGTGCGATTCTCGTTCAAACTGGGCAGGCACACTTTTTAAAACTATTTTGAACATGATGATTATAGAAACTGCTGTTGAAAAGTTCGGATTTGAATGGGATGCACAATACATAATGGCGGAAGAGATGGCTGCAGAATCAGTTAACATTATGAGGTTGGAGGGTGTCTAAGATAGTTATGAGGTTGGAGGGTATCTAAGATAGCTATGAGGTTGGAGGGTTTCTAAGATAGTTTGCTTACGTTTTCGTACAACGCTTGTAATGGCACCCATCAAAATTACAGCACATCAAAGTTTCTTGTTTACTTATTATTACTCTATTTCCGAAATGTTTGCATCAGCAGTGTTCGAGATTAACGGTATCCCGATATCCCGAGGATACCAGAATTTAATTTTGGATACCAGACTTCAAGAACCCAGTATCCCACCGGGATACCATATAATGTTGTTGTTTTTTTAATCCTGCGATTTTATTTTTCGCTAAACAATGAAAGTCGTCATTTACTGGTGAAGTTAAGTAACAATATTTTCGAGCTCGTACCCAGTCTAATGCTATGCCATAACAATATCTCCCCCAACTCGTCTAATGCAACACTGGAGTAACAGCGGCGTAGCAATAAACTGGGAACCGCTAAGTCGCTATTGTTCTTGTTGGATGTTTCCTCCCTTCAAATTTTATTTGAGATATTGATTTCACATCTGCAGAAAATTGACACAGGTAGGTTTATCACTAATAATGTCAGAAACACTTGACAACTATTACTCCTAAATATTAATTTATGTTAGTATTATTCAAAAATAGATTACGTTTGAGTGCATATTTCACAAATTCCGCGATTGCGGCGTTGCAATAGACTGGGAACGAGAAAGGTGTCGTCCAAGTTTGTTAGGGTGTTATTTATGAATTTCATTTAACTGGGATACCAAATTCTCAGGTGAGATACCAGATTTTGAAATGTTAGTATCCAACTGGGATAGTGCCCCAAATGTTTAATCTCGAACACTGATCAGTGACAGGTGATATTTTGAATATTTCCCAAATTTGGAATTGGTGGTTCGTGTTAATGAAATAAATATTATATGGCAAGAGGTCTAATTTTCCTTCGAGTTCTGTTTTAGTTCAGGCCCGAAAAATATCGATATCTCACGCAATAACCTGTTCAGCTGTAGAAATTTTTGTAAACAAATATGGCATATTTAATAAATAAATAATAATTAATAATAATTACAAAATATAATTAAAATACGTTTAAAACAAGTAAGTCATGGTATAAATCAGTGGCGGATCAAGAGAATTCATTTAGGTGGGGCCCCAGTGATATGAGGCGGAATGCCAAGGGAATTTTGGGGGAGGTCTAGAGGGGGTGAAAATTAATATATATATAATAGTACTTTTTTGGAAGAAAAGTGTGCTGCTAACGCTGACATATGATCCCCTCGTGTTTATTCTATCAAGTCATCTGATAATTAAAAACAAAATAGTGACTTGTTATTTTTGAAAGTACAAACCTGAATTTGGGACTTTATCTGATAATAACCCATATAATAAATGTATAACAGTCACAAAATTTAGGGGATGGGTCCGGGTCCCTACCCTCCCCCCTCCCAGATCCGCCTCTGTAAATGATTATACAATGGAACATTTAACAGACCGACATAGTCGTCTGCTTTTTTTACCAAGTGCCAGGATGTAATGCATTCAGAAGCGGTTTTACAGGCAAAACTATAATGTTTTAATTGGGGTTTTTTAGTGGACAACAAAAGTAGCTCTAATGTATGAATGGTTTTTTTTTTAATTCACCTGCCTGAGACATTATTTTAGTCGTGTACAGACAAGTTTTTTTAAATTTCAGCTTAGTTTTCTTGTTTATATCCAATTAAGGTTCAAACACGCTGTCCTTGGCACACACCTCAGCTATCTGGGTTGTCTGTCCAGGACAATGGGTTAAGCGATAATTGTTAGTGGTTAGTGAGAGAGAAGAGGGTGTAGTGGTCTTACTACCCATCGAGTCATTAAAACTCGCTCTGTGTGGGAGTCGGTACAGGGCTGCAAACCCAGTACCTACCAGCCTTATGCCAGATGGCGTAACCACGACACCACCGGGTCCAGTCATGTACAGACACTCGTATATTCATGTAATGTGTTTAAAATTAGTTTTCTGTCACACTGCATTGACTTGTGTTTAATTTCACTAAACAGGTACACTGTAGTATTCATGTTTATGTCCAAAATGGTATTTGTATTGCAGTCGCTGTAGGACATGTATGGAGGAATTACTTCTATTTACAAGTTTCGTATCTTGATTCATAACATTTTGGTATTCGCTTTCATCGACATTATTGCTATACCACAACATTTTCTTTAAAAATAAACAAAATAAATACCAAAAGCACTGAATATCATTTAATATTGTAGGAATGGTCTTGTATCACACGAAATGTAATTCTCAACATCCGTTTTGACCATTTGTGAGTGACATACTTGTGAAACGTTTACTGACAACACAGTTACTTTTGTTTTTCTTAATTTAATTTTTCAAATCAAAAAATTATGAACCAGACATTAAGATTATTAGTAGTAAAACTATCTATATAATAATGGTGCCAGCGTGGGTAGTGATAACGACGTAGGCCTATAGCTTAGTCAAACGAAAAGTGAACCCTCTAGTATGCATGGCCGAGTTTACTACTTTATCAATTTCCAATGAAAGATTTGTCGATTCAAGGGGAAAAAAACGCGTCAGTATTTTGCTAAGAGAAGATGATAGAAGTATCTCCCGTAAACGGATATATCGTTTCGTTTGCAGTTTGGGAAATGTCAAAGCGGTCTTCTTAGCATGCCACGTGATGTGTAGGTCATGACGACCTACAAGATAGTGGGGTTTTCCGAAGGAATATGAAGTTCCAAATGACATTGACCAGTCATAGCCCCCACTCAGTTTTATACATTGGCCTAACATGATTTATGTACTAGGGTGGAAGTTTGCTCGAGTGCTCCCTCCCATAAAATCCTGGCTCCGCCAGTGCATAATTAACGGGACTCCTGATAAATAGTAAAATAAGCAAATAAAGAATTAAACACTTACCTCTATTCATATATATCCACTTGACATGTGTAGAAAGTATTGCATCATAACATGCACATTTTACTTTTATACACATTTAAAATAAATATGCTTATAAGATGCCAAAGGGCGATTCTGTTCGCACATTTTCTGAAGAGTGTACGTGGTATCGCTATGACATCAATAATCATATCATTGGCATTGTTGACTCCACGTCAAAAAATTGTTGGCGTTTATATGGTAATTATTTCGGCAATTTTCGTAACTTAACGGAAAATGTCGAAGTATAATTCGATGTTGTGTGATCTGACAGATATTCTAGAGCAATCAAAGTTATAACATTTTAATTAAGTTTGTTTTCTTTTTGATGTGTGCTTGTTTTTGTTTTTGTTTTATTATTATTATTATTATTATTATTATTATTATTATTATTTTATTTATATATTTATTTATTTATTTATTATTATTATTTAAAAAAAAAAAATGTTTAATTTTTTTTTTTTGGGGGGGGGGGGGTTCTGTTCAAAAGTTATAGCAAGCACATTGGAAGTAAAAGAACAAATTCCCGACAAACATCATGCGCACCAACAGGGCGGAAGTAAAGGGCGTGCAAATAACAAAATGTACTAATGTACGTAGTTTATTTTAAAGCAGTATATGTAGCTCTTGTGCCTACATGAATAAAATGTTGTTTTGTTTAAAGACACCACTAGAGCACATTGATTTATTATTCATCAGCTATTGGATGTCAAACATTTGGTAATTTTGAAATATAGTCTTAGGTAGGAAACCTGCTACATTTTTACATTAGTAGCAAGGAATAATTTATATGCACCATCCCATAAGCAGGATAGCACATACCACGGCCTTTGATATACCGGTTCAAGCACGTGCGTAAGAAGCTGCTTTGTAGAAGAAGTGATTTTTTAAAATATATATTTATACATGTATTTATAAATATATGTTTGTGTGTCCCCCTCCCCCCCCCCCCCCCCCCACACACACACACACACATACACACTTTTTAACACCTTCCTACGTCCGTGAGTTGTGGCGCACTGGCTGGAACTAGAAATAGCCCAATGCCAATGGGCCCTAACCGGAGATCGATCCCAGACCAACCTACAAAAGTAAAACGGTTGTAGGACAAAATGTCAATGGTTTAAATATCAGTGGGCAAAACGTCAAAAGTCAAAACGTCAACTATTAAAGTGGTACCCAGGTCAAAATGTCACTTTCAGATTATACATTTTTTAAAATAAAATTAAAAAAGAAGAGAAAACGTTCTATTGTATAACCTTTCATTTGTCCAATCAAAACACTGCTTGCAAATATTTGACAGCACTAAACGTATACGATTTTGTCAAAAAGGGAACAACATGAGTGATGGATTTTTTATATATATATTTTGTTTATGTCAGTAAGTCATTTAAAACGAAAACAAAAAAAAATCTAAGACAGGTGTACAACCAGCGATGAAACATTCTTTAATTATTCCCAATTTTGTAATGAGATTTTTTCAACCCAGTAACAATTATTTTATTTACAGAATGTATGAAATCGCATTTTAGGGAATCTAAAGTTTTCTCTAAAAACTCTCATTCGCTCAACCCCCCCCCCCCCCAACAAAAAAAAAAATAAATAAATAAAAAAATAATAATAAATAAAGTTAAAAAAAATATATATATAATAATAAAAATTCTGATCATTTGCTTCTGTCATGGCTGTAAAATGCTACTTCAGTGCAACTTGAAAGTGTGTGGAACATACGTAAAACATACGTAAAAGCAAAGCAGTGCACACCTTGTAGGCTATCCAAATCAATACGCGGAACCCCCCCCCCCCCCCCCCCCCATGTAACGTTTCGGGCATTATCGGACGATTTGCCGGTTGCCCCATTTATTTTTTAATATCCTACCTATTTACAGTTAACCAGATTCTCCATGAATGTTACAAATATATGTACATTAAAAGTGTTTGTGCTTGTATCATAATAAAATATGTTTACTGAACACTCGAGGACGAAAATGTCGGCTACGTTCGTTTTGTCCAATCTATATAAAGATAAAAATATGGTTTGTGTCCCCAACCTCCACTAGTAGACCGAACATTTCTGTCTTCGTAAAGCTTTGCTTCATGTTTTATATTTATTTTTTGAATGATTTCACCATTTTATATTTATAGATCGTGTGTTCAATGGCTTTTTTTTTTAACCATACAACATAAGATATGAATAGAAAATAGACAAATCATTAAAACATAAACTTTTACAGAGAGAAATATTCGGTTTACTCCACTAGAGGCTGTAACTCCCTTCCAGATATCGTCCATACGAGCGTGCTACATAGGCCTTTGTGGACAGCAGAGAAAGTGATGTAACACAGTGAGGTTACCTTTTTGACATATTTCAGCTTTAAAAAACCCCCATTAATAATAATAATAATAATAATAATAATAATAAATAATAGCAATAACAACAACAACAATATAATAATAATAATAATAATAATAACAATAATAACAATATTAATAATAAATTTTTTTTATATTATTTTTGTAAATGTAGAGAAGCCTTGTAGATAGCGGGTTATTATATAGGCTAAGACCATCCAGACAGAGGATACTAATAAAACTATTCCGCGAACGTTAGCGTACTATAATCGCTGTGCTGAACGCAGTTTACTTTTTGACAGGATTATTAAAGTTATGTCCCTTGGCAAGATGACCGCTTCCTGTTAGCAAAATGTCTACATCAAAATATAAACAAACCTCTCTTTGGCTTTTGTACAAAAAATGGATCGGGTGATCAATAACTAAATGCATCAGAGATGGAGTGTGAAAAGTCCATCATAGGAACATGCCAAACTATGTGTTCTTTGGATGAAATTAAAATGTAAGCGAAATTTAGACGATCATGATCATGTTATGATCGTAGTGGTTACTACTAATACTAGTCATTTCGTACCAAAGTCATTTCGTACCATCCATTTCGTACCATAGTTTATGGTCATTTCGTACCATAGTTTATGGTCATTTCGTACCATAGTCATTTCGTACCATAGTGCTTTGGTCATTTCGTACCATAGCCATTTCGTACCTACTTTTTACCATCTCGTACCATAATGTTTGGTAATTTCGTACCATAGTCATTTTGTACTCGGTATCTTATTTTTGTCATGGTATACCACTGCTTAATTTTATTGTTGACGAATAAACGTTCACGGGTAAGGTTGCTAGTCACTTCGTACCATGGTCATTTCGTACCATAGTAATTTTGTACCTAATTTTGTACCCTAGTCATTTCGTACCTTGGTTATTTCGTACCATAATTGAGAGTCATATCGTACCATGGTATAACAATTTATAACAATCACCCCAGTAATATCTTTTACAAAATAACATTAAATTACAAATTTGTGGGATATTTTATGAGCAAAAGACTAAACATTATTGCCACTTTGTATAAACATTAGCAATTGGCTAATTTGGCAATCAGTAAGGTAGTTAATGTTTTAATGGCTGTTATTGTTTATTTCTTAAACAAATAAGATGCAAATAAGCAAGTTTGAAAAGAAGACCTAATAAATAAATAATATTTTGTTGGTCCATTATATTGTTTTGTTGTTTTTGACTAATTATCTGGAGCCATTTCACACAAAATCGAAGTTGGCAGTTAGTAGTAAATACCGTATACGGCTCTTGTCAGGTAAAATGGAAATAACAGTTGACAGGTATTATGGATATCAATAACGATATGCTGCACAATAACGTATTCTGGTTTTCAAACTGTCAAAATAAAGTTTTAAAATAAAACCCACTGCTTTTATGCTATAGTCAATTCGTTTTCTATATACTGGAATGCAATGACTAGGGTACGAAATGACTGGGGTATGATTCACAATGGTACGAAATGACTAGTGTACGAAATGACTTGGGTACGAAATGACTTTTTGCAATGGTATGAAATGACCAAGGTACGAAATGACTAGGGTACGAAATGACCAGGCAGCATGGTACGAAATGGATGGTACGATATGACTTGGGTACGAAGTGACTATGATTCACGTGTAAACATGCCTTGTAACACACGGTCTTCGTGGGTAATTGAGGTTTTTCTGAGATTGGCTTGTCTTAGAAGATCTTGATATGTTCTAACACAAGGTGCTCATTGGTAATTAAAGGGACATTCCTGAGTTTGCTGCAATTTTAAAGATGTTATCGACTAACAGAGACTGTTTAATGATTGTAATTACATATCAACTATATTTTTCTGCATAACATATTAGTGGCTGTATATTAAACATGTTTCTGGTCGTTCTAATATTTGTACTAGGTTAAATTTCATCTTATTTCCCAAAATATTTTTTTTTATACGTATGAAATTATTTGAAGACAAAATCCAGTTTGGCCTTCTTACAAATATTAAGACGACCAGAAACACATTGAATATACAGACACTGATATTCTAAACAAGAAAATATATTTAATATATAGGTTTAATCGTAGAAATATTTTATTAGTCGGAAACATCTTATAATGCAGCAAACTCGGGAATGTCCCTTTAATATAATGATGAACGGAAACGTGAGGAGATGAAAGTAATATATAATCTTTTTTTTCTTACTTTCTTTCTTTATTAAGGGGTGGGGCTTCATTATAGTTGTATTTATTTTTTAAACTAGTAATTTGACATTTTACTATCTATCATTCAACTAAGCTGCACAATAAATGATTGAGGTACGAAATGACCAAGGTACGAAATGACCAAACAGACATGGTACGAAATAACCATGGTACGAAATGACTTGGGTACGAAATGACCAAATAACTATGGTACGAAATGACCAAGGTACAAAATGACTTGGGTACGAAATGGTAAAATTGGGTACGAAATGACTATGGTACGAATTGACTGGTTACCATCGTAGTTCATAAAAATAAAACCAAATGTAAATCATACTAAATGCACATTACATTTACATTCGAGTTTATTTTTATGAACTAGTTATGATCGTTAAACTTGCACTTACAGTAAGTTACACGGCAGTTCACCTACAAAATATTGACAAAATACTGCATAAAAATTATGGACATTTAATTATTTGGCAGGCCAGGGTAGGATCTAGTCCAGTCGTTAGATCCTCTCTTGAGATGCTTGCATCATAATAGTTCACCAAGGTCAACATCTACGGTCCGTTTTTTAACATTTTCACATTTATTGGACCTCCGATCAGCAATAAACATCACAATAATAAATATCATGCCGGAGACGTTTATCTTGATGAACTAGCATCATAGGATCTCAATGGACTCCCCATCCCCCCCCTCCCCCCCACTCCCCACCCCCACCCTTACAAAATGTTACATGCAAAATCCCTGGTAGTATGACAATGACATCTAGGGCAAAATTTACAAAAAGGTATTTATCCCCTAACCGTCTGTAACTATCCAAAACAGCCGTGTGTATTTTAGTAACCAAATTATGAAGCATGTTTATGTTACACACAGATAATCAAGACCAAGTTATACTCCTGCATTTAAAATGCATTGAAATACTTAAACGCACGGAAGGGGTTGTTTAAGTGAAAGTATTTGACACTTTTCATTAAAAAAAAGCCCGAAGTGAACAGTGCTGATGGATGCATTACGAGTGCTCGAAATTGCTCAGGACGATGTCAAAGAACATTATGTTCAAAGACGAGCACATAAGCATACAAAACACGGGGAAGAGGTGGGTGGTGTGTGTGTGGGGGGGGGGGGGGAGAGCAAATCCTCAAATTCGGGCGAAAATTATAGAGATAATCAGGCAAAATGTGATAAACTGATGCATGTTTACCATCTATTTACATGCATGAATCTACCCACAAAATTAGTTGCAAGCCACGTAAGAATGCGTAATGTATCGTTTGCAGCCCTATATAGCCGTTTGGCAGCATAGGAGTATGGGCTCCCAATTTTGTAGTGGGGCATGGCTGGCTTTGCCCGAATTAAAGGAAAATGCCTGAATCTGGATAACAACATTTATTCATATTAGCATTACTACCAGACTGCTATATAGCCTATTAAGTATTACAGGGTTGTAAACGAATCACTAAGCATTTTTACATGGATGATAACTAATTTTGAAGGTAGAATGATGGAAATACATGGTAAAAAGGTCACAGGTTAGCACATTTTGCCCAAATATATCTCTATTATGTATACCCAAATTTTAGGCTTTGCTCCAGTGTGTGTGTATATATATACAGTATATACATAAATCATTAAATGCTGTTTTGTTATCATTGTAGGAGGGAAAAGGAGGGCCGTCTCCACCAGTTAGAGTCGTCACATGAAAGAAGAGCCGAGAAGTACAGGAATCGGAAGTATGCTGGGAGATTCACAATACAGAGTTTCAGTTTCAGTCCTTATGGCTTGATGCAAGCAGTTGCTCTCACTTTCACAAAACAATTTCTGTGTGGATGAAAATCTGCTCATTTCATTACATGCTAATATCCAAGGAACATTTTGTTCAGTATCGCGCTACGATTCATTACACAAGTTTCAGAGATCACTACACAATTTCAAAACATTAAACAGTATATATATGCTAATCAATTTTTAACTGACTTGAAATATTGCTAATCAAGATTTTGAAAACAAAATATTGCCTAATATTGTTCATTTATTTTTCAAAAATATTACTGTGACACTGAAAAAATGTTTGTTTTAGCCATGTAGATGCATGTATGTAATATGATATGTAGATTTTTGTTTTTAGATACCAGTATGTAGAATACATGTACACAATGTATTTGTTTGAAAATTACTCAAAAGTGGCTAATTTAAACAAAATTTGAGTGGTAAAATACCGGTACTAAATGTTTTAGCCACTTTATATACAATTTACAGGGTTCGAAACTCGCCAAATAATATGGTGGCCCAAAACATAATAACGGATGTTGGCAAATTGTTGTAAGCGAACCACGAGTACGATTTTAATGTGGAATAGAAATATTAACAGTGGCTCATGTGTTATAGCTCTAAAAAGAGAATATTATTTTGGCGACCTGGCCACAGGCCGTTTTCGAGCCCTGAATTTAGAATTTTTGCAATGGACGGTGAACAATGGAGAGCCAGGGTTGTCGTACATAATTTCAGAAGATCAGTTTATCACTTTTCATACATTTTCAAACCATAAGCACTGCAGTTGTTGTTTGTCAAATCATCAAATTAAAATTGAATTTGGAAAACCGATTGTGTACTTGATCGTTGAGTAAAAGGTTAAATGTGTAATTATTGTTGCAATCTACATGTAGGTACCGGCCTCAGTGGCGTCTTGGTTAGGTCATCGGTCTACAGGCTGGTAGGTACAGTCGAGGCATGGGATTTTTAATCCAGATACGGACTCCAAACCCTGAGTGAGTGCTCCGCCAGGCTCAGTTGGTAGGTGTAAACCACTTGCACCGACCAGTGATCCATAACTGGTTCAACAAAGGCCATCGTTTGTGCTGTCCTGCCTGTGGGAAATGCAAATAAAAGATCCCTTGTTGCCTGTCGTAAAACAGTAGCCTATGTGGCAAAAGCAGGTTTCCTCTAAAAAACAGTGTCAGAATGACCATATGTTTGATGTCCAATAGCCGATGATAAGATAAAAAATCAATGTGCTCTAGTGGCGTTGTTAAATAAAACAAACTTTACTTTCTACATGTAGGTAAATTTTATACATGTCTAATCTGATGGTGTCTGGTTTTGTTTTCATGCATGCATAAAGAAACAGCCATTTAATGCATGCACACATTTGCAGATAAAATTCCAGAAGTGTGAGAGTTGTGTAATTGCCTCAGGATAACAACTGGTTTGTTTTTGTGTTTCAGATTACAAACTGCAGAAGTTGGTAAAATGATCAAAGAATACAGCCGGCCAGCTGCAGGGTGTCACGTACCGGGCCCAGAGAGTCTTCGTCCAGCTCCAGTACTGCTGAAAACTGTGCAGTATATCTTTAATAAGTAAAAACATTTTTAAAAAACAATAATATTGTATCTTTATTATATATCATTTAGTGAAATATCTTAAAATATCAGTGAAATAAAAGTGTTATCAGTGACGATAAAACATTTTAGAGTCTTCGTCCAGTTCCAGTACTGATTAAAACTGCAATATATCTTTAATAAGTAAAAACATTTTTGAAATACAATAATATTGCATATTTATTATATAACATTTAGTGAAATATCCGTCTTAAAATATCAGAGAAATAAAAGTGTTATCAGTTACTCAGTGACAATAACACATTTTAGAGTCTTCGTCCAGCTCCAGTACTGATCAAAACTGTGCAGTATATCTTTAGTAAGTAAAAACATTTTAAAAAAACAATAATATTGTATATTTATTATATAGCATTTAGTGAAATATCTATCTTAAAATATCAGTGAAAAAAAAGTGTTATCAGTTACTCAGTGATGATAACACATTTTAGAGTCTTCGTCCAGCTCCAGTACTGATCAAAACTGTGCAGTATATCTTTAATAAGTAAAAACATTTTTAAAAAACAATAATATTGTATATTTATTATATAACATTTAGTGAAATACATGTATCTATCTTAAAATATCAGTGAAATAAAAGTGACGATTTTACTATTTCACTCCAAAATGTGTTATCGTCACTTTAGAAAGTGTTATCTTCACTGTAAGAAAGCTGGAATTATTTTACTGCTGGCATTTTAAAAATCAAATATAAATTGCCAAAAGTTAAAATAAATTTTTTTATTCTCATAATGTTATATTACTAAAATATCACACTCGTCACGCATCTTTACTCATGAGTAAAAAAACATTTGAAAAAAACATGAAATATCCTCTATTGCTAAAAATGTGGAATATATCTTTAATAAGTAAATTTTAAAAATTAATATTATATTGCTAAATGTTGAATATATACATGAAGCTTTAATAAGTAAAATATTTTTATTAATATAATATTACATACATGTATATTGCTAAATGTTCAATATATCTTAAATAAGAAAAATATTTGTATTAATAATATTACATTCCCAGGGATGCAGAAAGTACTCACCCGCTCGCCAAATGCGAGTAAAAATTCTGACGGACGAGTTAAAAAATGCAACTACCAGTCCAATGGGCGATTTGTCTTTTTCTGACTGACTGTAAATTATTATTATATTTTTTTTATTTATTTACTTTTTGCAATGAATCCGTATCAGGCATTCCAGATTTCCAAACCATTCAAACAAACAGTTCAGAATGATGACAAAATACACAACATTACATGCAACACACTGACAATAAATCTATATGAAAGAAATTAAAAAAACTTTGTCTTTACCAGAATATTAAAAATGTAGGCCTATAGCTTTTTTCAATCAAGGTTTGGGTCTTGATTTTGTTTGCCACATGATGTTAATGACTTAGCCTACCAAGTATTCTTAATAATATTTTTGTCAAATATATATATATAAAGTGAAGACAGTTTATATTATAATAAATATTGTTAAACAGTAATATATTGTTCTATAGGCTGGTGGACTAGTAGAAATTCTGGTGGGCTAGTAAATTTTAGTTTGTTCTGGTCCAGCAGGTCAGTGAAATATTTTCCATTTGTGCACCCTTGCATTGCTCAATGTTGAATAAATCTTTAATACTAGTAAATAAAATGTATTTTATTAATACTATTATATTGCAAAATGTTTAGTAAATTGTTAATAAGTGAAATGTTTTTTTCATTAATATTCTATTGGTAATTTTTTATCATTAATAAATAAAATGTAATTTTATTAATAATATTATATTCCTTTAAAAAATTATATTACTATTCTATTGGTAAATATTTTTGAATATATCATCAATAAGTAAAATGTAATTTTATTAAATATTATTTTCTTAAAAAAACAACTGAATATATCTTTAAGAAATAAAACAAAATTAATTAATAATATTGTATTGCTAAAAATTAATTTTATTTTATTTTATTTAATAATTAAAAACATATTGCTTAAAACTAATCAAAAAGAGTTGCCCATAACATGGCAGAAGCAGGTTTCCACTGTGTTGTCCTTAACCATACATGAACGTGAATGTCTGATGCCATACTAGGATATACAATGTAACCATATTTAAAATGTGTTGAGTGAATTCTTCCATTCTAGGGCTCACCCTACCCATTGCCAAATTAGCCAATTTCTAAATTTAATCTAAATTGTCTACAACATTTAGTATTTAGGTTTTTTTAAATATAAATTAGCAACTTTTCAATAATTTTCAAAAAACATTTTTTACATACATGTATCTGAAAATTGCCTAAAACAAAATTCTTTCCAGTGTGACCCTAGCTTCCACACTCATAGAGCAAATATCACGATAACTGTTTGTTAGATTCAAATAGTCATACTTTAAATTTTGCTGAGTTGTTATTAAACATTCCTTTCCTTTATTGAGGATTATTCCACGAACTGACCACAGGTGGGCTGTGATATACGATTTCTCATTTGACCGACTGCGGGCAGTGCGACAGGATATGGTTATACAGAGAATCGAAGGTCTTGATGGAATTGTTCTTTTGGAGAGCTGTGTGCGCTTCCACATCTATGCAGGATATAGGTTGGTATGTTTGTCTCGCCTTTACGAACTAAGAATCGATGGAATTCTCCTGTCGGAGAGCTGCGTGCGTTTCCACATCTATGCAGGATATAGGTTGATATGTTTATCTCGCCTTTACGAACTAAGAATCGAAGGTCTCGATGGAATTCTCCTGTTGGAAAGTTGCGTGCGTTTCCACATCTATGCAGGATATAGGTTGGTATGTTTGTCTCGCCTTTATGAACTAAGAATCAAATGTCTCGATGGAATTCTCCTGTTGGAGAGCTGCGTGCGTTTCCACATCTATGCAGGATATAGGTTGGTATGTTTGTCTCGCCTTTACGAACTAAGAATCGAAAGTCTCGATGGAATACTCCTGTTGGAGAGCTGCGTGCGTTTCCACATCTATGCAGGATATAGGTTGGTATGTTGGTCTCACCTTTACGAACTAAGAATCAAAGGTCTCGATGGATTTCTTCTGTTGGAGAGCTACGTGCGTTTCCACATCTATGCAGGATATAGGTTGGTATGTTTGTCTTGCCTTTACGAACTAAGAATCAAATGTCTCGATGGAATTCTCCTGTTGAAGAGCTGCATGCGTTTCCACATCTATGCAGGATATAGGTTGGTATGTTTGTCTCGCCTTTACGAACTAAGAATCGAAAGTCTCGATGGAATTCTCCTGTTGGAGAGCTGCGTGCGTTTCCACATCTATGCAGGATATAGGTTGGTATGTTTGTCTCGCCTTTACGAACTAAGAATCAAATGTCTCGATGGAATTCTCCTGTTGGAGAGCTGCGTGCGTTTCCACATCTATGCAGGATATAGGTTGGTATGTTTGTCTTGCCTTTACGAACTAAGAATCGAAAGTCTCGATGGAATTCTCCTATTGGAGAGCTGCGTGCGTTTCCACATCTATGCAGGATATAGGTTGGTATGTTTGTCTTGCCTTTACGAACTAAGAATTGAAGGTCCTGATGGATTTCTTCTGTTGGAGAGCTGCGTGCGTTTCCACATCTATGCAGGATATAGGTTGGTATGTTTGTCTCGCCTTTACGAACTAAGAATCGAAAGTCTTGATGGAATTCTCCTGTTGGAGAGCTGCGTGCGTTTCCACATCTATGCAGGATATAGGTTGGTATGTTTGTCTCGCCTTTACGAACTAAGAATCGAAAGTCTCGATGGAATTCTCCTGTTGGAGAGCTGCGTGCGTTTCCACATCTATGCAGGATATAGGTTGGTATGTTTGTCTCGCCTTTATGAACTAAAAGTTGAGATATAGGTATTACATACACTTTTCAGGCAGCGATAGTGTCAACGTTTGCATTAAAGTTTGACGTTAAAGGTTTGTATTTAGATCAGTTTCGCACAAACTATTAAGTCCTAGTCAGTGAAACTTGCTTTAGAGTTGCATCTATGGATATTCATCATAGTACACTGAAAAAAATTCATGGTAGGGAAGACCTTTTTGTTAAGCAAACGTTTTGTTTGTTTAATTTATATTTTCATTGTTTTCATTTCAATGTTTTTATCTGTATTATTGTTTTCGTGATATCAGGATGTGGTTTAGTGTTAGAACACATGCTTAGGTCTGGTCATGCAACATATACATGTATACAAAGCAGTGGCAGATCCAGACAATCCATTTAGGGGGGCCCCAATGACATGAGGTGGAATGCCAATGGAACTTTGTGGGAGGTTTGAAGGGGATCGTAAAAAACTTAAAATTAATATAATATAATAAAATTATAACCGTCACAAAATTTAAGGGGGGGGGGGGCCTGGGGGCCCCCTAGATCCGCCTGTGCACAGACTGTGCATTTTACGATCACCCGGTTGCTGCTGGCCAGTGAAAACAACTTCGGGCGAGTCAAAACCTTATTGTGAGTTGCCCGCCCGGTGACCAGAATTTTGCACATTCATTACAGCGTATTATTTCAGAATGTCTAAAATGTAATGTTTTTTACACAACCAAAAATTTAGTTTTGATAATAATTCATTTTACTGCGGTATATCTCCAGTATGTACAATAATATTCGGAACATTTTCGGCCGATTTCGTTTACCAGCATGCAGCTAGTAGTGTCATTAAAGGGACATTCCTGAGTTTGCTGCAATGTTTAAGATGTTATCGACTAACAGAGACTTTTTAACGATTGTAATTACATATATAGTTCTGCATAAAATATTAGTGGCTGTATATTAAACATGTTTCTGATCGTTCAAATATTTGTACTAGGTTAAATTTCATTTTATTTCCTAAAATATTTTATTTTCGTACATACGAAATTATTTGAAGACAAAATCCAGTTTGGGCTTCTTACAAATATTAAGATGACCCAAGACACATTGAATATACAGACACTTATATTCTAAACCAGAAAATGTATTTAATATGTAAGTTTAATCGTAGAAATATATTATTAGTCGGAAACATCTTACAATGCAGCAAACTCAGGAATGTCCCTTTAAACAAAGCAATCTTTAACTAAACAGGGCAGATATGTCCTCTCCAACCCCTCCTGCTGTCAGTTAGTCACAAATTGCCTTTTTGTTATTACTTTGATGAAACATTAATGATTTACGTGTATAAACATATTCTTAAATACTGAATATAACTTAGATTGGAACTTTTAAATTGTATAAATGGTACATAGTTGTATTTGATCCAGTGTATTTTTATTCATATTTTCCCCACTTCTGTCTAATACCAAACTTTCTGCATTTATTTATCATTTACCTGTACATAAGAATCCAAAGAACGCATCCTGAATACGAATAAAACTTATTATTTAAACAGGTTGGGAACAGCAAATATTTCGACCTTCGACCCTGTCATAAACTCCCAGCATGCCCAGGAGTGTCTGAAGCGCCTCCTGGTGTTGTATGATGAGGTACAAGGAACTCACAAATGCCGGGAACAGTTCGAGAGTATTTATCTTCTGTATAACCTGGGAGATATGAATGCTCTGAGACATTGCTTGGATCTGAAGAGAGAACTGAGGTGAGTAAAATCAAATACCACGGTATGTGCTGTCCTGTTTTGGATTGAATGCTCCGGGACATTGCTTAAATCTGTAATAAAAACTGAGATTACAATTTATGTCAAATATGGTATGTGCTGTCCTGTTTTAGACTGAATGCTCCGAGACATTGCTTAAATCTAATCTATAGAGATTAGAATTTATATCAAATATGGTATGTGCTGTCCTGTCTCAGATGTAAATTCTCTGAGGTATTGCTTAAGTCTGAAGAGATAACAGGTAATTTCAAGCAATAGGGTATGTGCTGTGTTGTCTCTGGGTGTTGTTTAGGCTTGAGCATGTTTAAAGCAACTAAGAATTAATCTTAGCCAGAACAGATTACATATATATATTTTTTGTTTTCAGACACTCTCTGTGTTTACGCCTGGCCTTTGCTATCAGTGCTAGTCACATGACAGGCAACTATGTGCGGACAATTCGGCTGGCATGTCGTCTTCCCTGCCCAATTTGTCAGTGTGCCTTTCATCGCCATCTCAAACACATACAACAGTAAGTACAGACAAAATGCCTTTATGAGGTGGTAGTATTTATATCCATGGTGTATATGTTAATTGAAATGTTGTGTCTTGCAGTTTTTGCCACATGTTACCATTTTCTTATATGTGATTTGATTTGGTAGTGTGCACCCTCAAATCCAGACAAGTGCTTACTCAATCTCTAGAACAAAAGTTATTCAGTCCTAAAGACAATGTTCTGTGGGTTTAGTGGTGATCCTTTATATTACATTCTGCTTAATACAATTTTCAGATATGCGTTAAGAAAGATGCCCTGTCATATTCGTCAGGGTTACGACTTTAGGAGGTGGGGTGGGGTGGGGTGGGGGAGGCTGACTTTTGTCCATATTAAATGAAAAGGCCCGAATCTGGATATGCAAAGCAACTAAAATGAACCCTTTCTGAGCCAGACCATCAGCAAACCGGAATCCTGTCAAATACAGTCAAGTTTCATGGTCCCAGATAACAGATAAATATTAGATCCCCAATGTGATCCAGTTTAGACCGGTTTCACTGCATATACATGTAGGCTTCCAAACGAATCACTACGCAGTCATGTTACATGGATTACAACTAATATTGTGAGTAGAATGATGGAAGTACATGTTGAAAAGGTTTCAGGCCAGATAATTTTCCCCAGGCATACCCATTGTTTTTACCCGAATGCAAAGATTTGCTAGTGGAGAGCAGTTGACCCCACCCCATCCCCTGTCTCATAGGCTTATAGATTTACAATGTAGTAGTGGATCATTTATATTTAACATGAAACATTTATCCAGATTGGGGCTGAGATGTTGCCATATCAGTACAGTGGTATTTCTTGAATGACTACGAGTTAAAAGAACCCTAAATATTTGGCATCCAGTAGTTGATGGTTAATAAATCAATGTGCTCTAGTAATTTCATTAAACAAAACAAACTTTTTAACTTTTATCCAATTTGTTCGAAGGGCAATGTTCTATAGATTTAGCAGTAGATCTTGCTCTAAGAACAATGTTGTGCCTTTATTATTAGATTTGTTTGACACATGTACACTCTGTACATTTTCAGATTTGGTTTACAGACAATGTCCTATGGCTTTTGCATATATTCTGAATAATATGTTTTCCAGATGTGCTATAAGGACGATGTCTTCTGGATTTAGCAGTAAGAACACCAGGTTTCCCTGCAGCAAGCTCCAGGATCTGTTGGCTGCTAATTGTGAAGACGACATCAGAAATATGGCCACCACCTGTGGGTTGAATGTTTCCAGTGGATTTGTTTGTTTTCAGAAAAGCAGTTATGTTAGTGATAATGTGGTAAGTATTACAAAGTTTTTTTTGGTTTAGTTTTTTCTTTGTTGATGTTATTAGTCCCCTGCTGGTCCAACCGTGTGGGGTGGGGGAACTACAGGTTACATCTTCTTCCTTCTGTTTGTCTCACATATAGTTTTCTGGATGTTTTGTTCACAATGCCTTGAGATATTGAGCTGACATTTTGAGTATAGACTTACCATGTACTGTTACAGATCATGTTTGACTTTCATGGCAATTTACCTCTTTTTGACAGAGTTAAGGCCCTTGAACTTAGAAGCTATGAACATTTGTTTTCTGGACACTTTTTTTGTTGTTGCAGTGCCTGAAAGCCATATTGTCTCAGACCACTGACCTATTTAATGGTCTAACAAAGTATTACCTGAACAACTATAATTTGATTTGTCCCTAAATGTACTTTATTCAACCATCTTCATAACCACCATACTCCATTTATCAATGATATTTTGTAAAAATAATTGAATTATGGCAATGGTCCATAATTCAAAAACTAAAATTGCCGAGAGGGCTGACATGGATTTCACTCCATCATGGTTCAGTTACGGTGATGCGATAGCTAGATTTGGTTTCCAACAATTAATGTAATTTTTATTTATTATCCATTTTTAGAGAAATTAGGTCCTTAAATCCGTGACAGTATGCCTTGAAGATATCGAGATGAATCTTTCTTTTTTGTATCTTTGTCATGTACTGCTACAGATCAAGTTTAATGTTATGTTCCTTGAATTCAGGAGATATGAAAATTTGTTGAGTCTGGTAGCGTATTGCATTAGGAGTACTCTCAGAATGCTTGTTTCGTTGTTTTAAACATGTTGTTTTTGTTGTTCTATATATTAATCTTGCATTGCTTGTGTTGCGGGGCAGGACGTAGTATAGTGGAAAAGCAATTGCTTGATGCGCAGTCGGTTTGTGATCGATCCCCGTTGGTGGGCCCATTGGGCTATTTCTTGTTCCAGGCATGCAGTGCACCACAACTGGTATATCAAAGGTTGTGGTATGTGTGTTATCATGTCTTTCGGATGTGCATATAAAAGAACCCTTGCTTCTAATAAATAGAAAATTGTAGTTATAATTACCAAATACTTGACATCCAATAACCGATGATCAATAAAATTAATGTGATCTAGTGGTGTCGTTAAAACAAACAAACAAACAAAACCTATTTTTTTCATGATATATTTCCATCATTCTACTAATCCATATAATATGAAAGTGTAGTGATACATTTGGAACTCCACACGTATATACAGTTTGACATCCAATAGCTGATGATTAGTCAATCAATGTGCTCTAGTGGTGTTGTTAAAGCAAAACAAACTTTAACTTTTGTTAATTAGTATCATTGCTTTAAGCAGGATGTTTTTGTAGTTCTATATACTAATATCACATTGCTTGTCTTTGCAGCTTCCAACAAGTGACTGGGCATTTTTGGAAGAAAAGTTATCTGAACACAACATTTCAGACCTGTTGATGGGGGAGACAGACAGACACATGGACAGACAGACAGATTCTGAACAGACAGATCTGGAAATTCAAATGCAAAAACTTTCAGTCAATCCATCATCATCATCTGAAGCCAAAATTTCATGATGTAGTCAAATGTATTTTTTGTGCAAGTCAGATCAGTTTTTCTATCACATCCGGAATTAAGGTTCAAGCACACCAGTGTTACAGATACGTCCTGAATATAACTGAAGGGTCCAAGGGAAGAACATTTGACATACTTGTTGATTATCTGCTCTAACCCATAATTAGAGTATGTACTTTTTAACTGCAAACTACTCCAGTAATACAACATGCTCGTTATCATGGTATAAGCTTATTTATAATACATGTAATAGGAAAGAGTGCATCGATAAATAAAACATTTTCTTCCTTTATAATAAAAAAGGTGGCGGGATGTAGCCTAGTCATAAAGCGCTCGCTTGATGCGCAGTCGGTTTGTGATCGATCCCCTTTGATGGCCCCAATGTACTACTTCTCTTTCCAGCCAGTGCACCATGACTGGTATATCAAAGGCTGTGGTATGTGCTATCCTGTCTGTGGGATGGTGCATATAAAAGATCCCTTGCTACTAATGGAAAAATGTAGCGGGTTTCCTCTCTAAGGCTCTATGTCAAAATTACCAAATATTTGACATCCAATAGCCGATGATGAATAAATTAATGTGCTTTAGTGGTGTAACATAAAATATAATGGAAATAACTTGTGATGTCCAATTAGTGTGACATTGTAGGTTATTCCTGTGGACCCTTCAATTATATACCAGGAACCTACATTCTATTTACACACATATATAGAGACCTGCATTCTATTTACACACATATATGTAGGGAACCTACATTCTATTTACACACATATATGGACCCTTCAATTATATACCAGGAACCTACATTCTATTTACACACATATATGGACACAAAAACATGCATGCATACATATACACATACACACACACAGTCAGACAGTGTTATAGTGACCATGGTTGCCTGCTATTGTTTATATTTATTTTCGTGCTCATTTCCAATTATGGTTCAAGCACACTATCATGGGCACACACCTCAGCTATCTGGGCTGTCTGTCTAGGGTAGTAGATTGGTGGTTAGTGAGAGAGGTTTGTGTAGTGGCCCAAAACCCACCCATTTCATTAAACTCACTCTGGGTGGGAGCCAGGACTGGGATGCGAACTCAGTACCTACCACCCGTAGGTCTGAAGGCTTAACCACTACACCACCAAGGCCTGTCATGGTTGTCTCAACATCACTTTGTTTATACACCATATCAAGTTTTGCTGATTGAACCTGTATGTCATACATGTAAGTTATCTCCCTTGCAAACATATTTATCAATATACAGGGTAGACCTACAGTCTATTGAATATCCATTTTCCTCATACAACAATTTATTCTGCAATCATTGTGCACATTGGCAAGATATACTAAATAGATAATTTCTGTATTATTGGTTAGTGACCAGAAATACAGGTTATGTAACATACGGTAACTCGGACTAGACTAGATTTTCTCTTTGAACACTTCATTTCAGTACAGTAAATGTAAATAACAGTTTGTGTCAGAGTAAACATACAAAACTTGCATCTTTATTAATGAATTAGAGTTTAGAAATGTGTTTTGAATGTGACAGAATCTATCTAGCCTCTACCTTGTCTATGGGATGGTGCATATAAAAGATCCCTTGCTACTAATGGAAAAATCCCTTTCCTGTCCTGGACGGAAGAACTGGCTGAGGCCGGTACTTGTGTCCAAGACAGGCATGCGCTACAACAACTTGCTCTGAATGTGCACGTTAAACAATTTTCCAAGTTCCAATGTAAAAATGTAGCAGGTTTACTTTCTAAGACTATATATCAAAATTACCAAATGTTTGACATCCAATAGCTGATGATTAATAAATCAATGTGCTCTAATGGTGTCGTTAAATAAATCAAAATAACTACTAGTATCTAGCCTCTTATAAAGAATGATGTCATGTATCTTGAATGACATCCGGCTGTGTAAAGCGTTGCCAGTGATGATCCAATTTGGGTACAAAAACTTCAATAAATAAGATTTCCCCAACTGTTCTTGTTAGATAAAATAACTGGTTATTGCCTTTTAAGCTTTAGATATTAGCTTTATTCTGCTTAGATCAAATAATATGTATGTGGAATTTATACAATAATTCTAGTTGTCCGTGTGGTTAACATGATTGACCATCAAACACTTTATGTTTTTGTTAGTAGGATTAATTTATCAACATTTGTATATTAGCTATCACTTTAAATAGCATTTAATCTTTTAAATACCATATATGGTATTACAGTAAATTGATTTTTAACATTTGTATATTTTTGTTTGTATACCTTGAGCAATAATTTTAACATTTAATGTTTTAAACAATGTATGGAAGTTTTATCTATGACAGTTTGTTTTTACATTATCTCCATGAACACTTATAAACCTTATGTTGTAAAGACTACATGTACATGTACATGTACAATAACTCAAATTTAGATTAAATTGAATAACTAAAATTTAGATTAAAGTCAGACTCAAAAAAAGATCCAAATATAAATTAAGTGAGACTAAAAAAAAAAAAAATTAAAATTCAAGTCAAAGATTTATATTTAGATTCAAACCGAAGACACAAATTGAAATTAAAGTTTGACAAATTTAGATTCAAGACTTAAAGTTAGATTCAGATCAAAAACTTGATTTGATTCAGATTAAAGACTACAATTTAGATTAATAGGAGTCATGTCAACTGACTTAGTTAGCAGCAATATGTCACCGTTAAGACATATACATCGCTATATTTCTTTCGCAGCTTGTTTAGTTTCTAATTCTAATAAATTTGTATATTAGTTGACACAAAATGTCCATTGTTGCATGTTTGATACTTGGCACGCTGTAGCACCCATTACACAAATTATTTATCAATTACAAAAGGTGAATTGAAACATCCATATTGAGAAATTATAATTTTAAAGCATGCATTGAGATAACATCTGTGGATGCAAGTATGACTGACATTGAGTGCGAGTAAATTTATGGTAGGGAGACCTTTAATTCTATGGAATTGCTGTTATTTGTATAAATTTGTGTTTAATGTTTGTATAGTTCAATATGTGCTTGTAATGTAATGTTTATATTTGTATGATTTTATTACAAATATTTTATACTGTAGTCTAAACATGTAGCCTACTTGAATGAAATGGTACAGTATTCTGCATGTAATTTGTTTTTATTACCTGTATGTAACATCCATGTGATTATTGTCTATATATTTATAAAACACTGCCAATATATCAATTTTAATTAATTATTTTTAAAGGTACAGAATGGTAGGTTAAATATAAAATAGATTTTGAAAATCTATTTCTTATTGTAATTTATTAACATTTTTGTTTTAATTTTTTTAATTGTTTTAAAAAGAAAATCTTAAAAATCTGAAGATGAAATACCATACTGAATTGAATTAATTAAAACATTCCCACATGTTTGATGTCTGTGTTATCATTGTGATGTAAAATTAAGGGCCAGTAAATACTTTTAAATGCTTCTTCAGTTGTAAAGTGTGGATATTGTGGCTTGTTCTTAAACTTAATGATTTAAACAGTAATTTAGAGCAAACAAAATGACAAGTGTCATTCGGAACCAAAATGTGACAAATGCTTGCCAAATGTGCAGTTTTTGCAGTTTTCATAAATCGGGGTTCGTAGTGGTCTTTAAATTTCTTGAAAGTGTTTGAATTTGAAAAAAATTATTTTTAGATCTTTGAATTGTAATAAAAGTCTTTAAATCATCACAAATCATAGGCAAAGCAATGATGATATCTTTTACAGCTGCATGCATTTGATATTTTCCAGTTACTGGGTTTAATCTGTCATGATGCATGTAAAAAAGCTCATGTTTTTGCCATGGACAGCAACGTAAACAAACCAATTTGGTATTTTTATTGCATTCTATTGTCTTTGATCGCTATGCAAGTCTTTGAAAATGGCAGGTAAGTCTTTGAATTTGTTTGGTCTTTAAGGCTATGAAACCTGTAAATGCATGAAAACCCCCACTGTGTGCAAAATGTTGGTGTATCATGGATAAATATTTACTAAAATATTATTTAGAAGTCGTCTATTATCAAAAGTTATACAACCAAAATAAATAATACGACAAAGAAGTGCCAAAAAAGTCTACCAACCCATAATTAATTTTGTTGTGTACCATATAATAATAAAAAAGAAAAAAAAGAAGAAAGAACTAAATATTATGCTCTTCATTATTTCATGTTTCATAATCTTGTTTTTGTTTTCTTCCAATCCGAGAACAAAAATGAGTTACTTTCCTAATATATTGGGTGGTATGTAGCTCAGGGGTAGAGCGCTCACCTGTAGTGCAATAGATCATACAGTTGATTGCCTTGAGTTGATTTATTTTGTTCCCTAAATGCTCGGCTGAGGTGCTTGCTTCGCAGGATCGAATCACCTCGGGGCATCTATTCAAATGATTAGGGGTTTTTCTCATACCAACCAGTGCACAATAACTGGTCAAGAAAGAAAGAAATGTTTTATTTAACGACGCACTCAACACATTTTATTTACGGTTATATGGCGTCGGACATATGGTTAAGGACCACACAGATTTTGAGGAAACCCACTGTCGCCACTACATGGACTACTCTTCCGATTATCAGCAAGGGATCTTTTATTTGCGCTTCCCACAGGCAGGATAGCACAAACCATGGCCTTTGTTGAACCAGTTATGGATCACTGGTCGGTGTAAGTGGTTTACACCTACCCATTGAGCCTTGCGGAGCCCTCACTCAGGGTTTGGAGTCGGTATCTGAATTAAAAATCCCATGCCTCGACTGGGATCCGAACCCAGTACCTACCAGCCTGTAGACCGATGGCCTGCCACGACGCAACCGAGGCCGGTAATAACTGGTCAAAAGCCGTGGTATGTGCTTTCTGTCTGTGGGATGGTGAATATAAAAGATCCTTTGCTGCTAATTGAAAAATGTAGCGGGTTTCCTCTGATGACTACATGTACGTGTCAGAATTACCAAATGTTTGACCGGCCTCGGTGGCGTCGTGGCAGGCCATCGGTCTACAGGTAGGTACTGGGTTTGGATCCCAGTCGAGGCATGGGATATTTAATCCAGATACCGACTCCAAACCCTGAGTGAGTGCTCCGCAAGGCTTAATGGGTAGATGTAAACCACTTGCACCGACCAGTGATCCATAACTGGTTCAACAAAGGCCATGGTTTGTGCTATCCTGCTTGTGGGAAGTACAAATAAAAGATCCCTTGCTGCCTGTCGTAAAACAGTAGCCTATATGGCGACAGCGGGTTTCCTCTAAAAACAGTGTCAGAATGACCATATGTTTGACGTCCAATAGTCGATGATAAGATAAAAAATCAATGTGCTCTAGCGGTGTCGTTAAATAAAACAAACTTTACTTTACCAAATGTTTGACATCCAATAGCTCTATGGTGTTGTTAAACAAAACAAACTTTATTTTGCGACACCAAGACCTAGCCTCTAATGGACACTGGTTTCTATTCAAGACGGACCTATAATCAAGGATATACAGTATTTCTGGTTTATCCAGTTCTGTGCATCTGATATATCAAATGCTATCTCTTGCTGCTAAAATAGTCATGTTGTGACATTGTTTCCTCCTACAATGTTTTCACATCCCACCAATACTAAAATTTTAAAAAGGTGCGATGTTGGTAAATGAACATGTCTTTCTTTTCCTGATACATGAAGGCTAAAAATACAACAGGGCTTCTAGATTATGGTAGCCCCACTCCCATGGCTAGTGGTATTTTATGTTGGGCTAGTAATTAACTGCTGTTACCATGCCAGACGGCTTATGATAAAAAGTTGTCAAATGATGCAGTTGTCTATATTGTAAATATGAATATCCTACCCAAACCCCCACCCACCAATCTTAATGTTTTTAATCTATCATCCTCTTTAGGTAACACATCCGATTATTACTAAATTCCCATGGCTAGTGGATTTTGTAAAAATTCTAGAAGCCTTGTACAGATATGTTTATTTATATACTCAGATCTTCAACCTAGGTCACAGCAGATAGCTTAATGCAGACTAATGTTCAGTTTGGTTTAAACGTTTTGTGTATGTTGGCTAATTTTATTAATTGATGAAGAAATAATTATTAGCACATCAAATTTTCTCCTGTGCATGTATTAAAATCGTTTCAAGGAATACCAGTGGGAGATCCAGAAAATCCATTTGTGTGTGTGTGGGAGGGGGATGACATGAGGCGGAATGCCAATGGAACTTTGGGGGAGGTTAGGAGGGGATCGTAAAAAATTAAAATTAATATATAATAAAATTATAACTGCCCCCGCCCCCCACCCCCCCCTCTGAATACCTTATTATTTCAAACATTTGAGTCCAATCATTTGGACAGTTGTAAGGCTGTGCTATAGGGACAAGCTGAAATAAATCGGTGTTTAAAAATACCAATACAGGGTATATTTAATAAGATTTTTAAGTGTGCAAAAACCTAATCATACTGTCTTTGATGTACTTGTTATTTTAATGAAAACGAAATAAGTAAATATCCACCACAAATGTATGTTATTGTAAACCTTTTTCTCGTGCATTAGACCAACATATGCAGGGTTTCTGCCAGTCTTTGACGTACAACGGGTATGACACCATACCTAATTGTTTTGGCAGATTTTTTTTTTTTTTTTAAGTTGACCTTTTGAAAAAATTCATGAATTCTTATCATTCATGTACGATTTTCTTCACCCTAACTCTAAACCCAACCAATTTTCTTTCAGTTTCTGGTGGAGGTCCTCTATACCTCATATAGACTGCGATTGCATTCTGAGCACACATTGTAAATATTCAGTTGCATACGCCATACCCCCCCCCCCCCCCCCCCCCTCCACCCCAAAACACAGCTATTGTTTTAGGTTAAATGGTTTGGTATTGATATATACTACAAAGAAAAGAGAAAGAAATGGTTTGTTCAATGACACGTTCAACACATTGTATATGGCGTCAGACACATGGTTAAGGACCACCCAGTTATTAAGGGAAAACCCGCTGATAAACACTAGAGTGAACAAACTCGAACGATCTCTAAGTCATAAACACTTTAATGAAAGAAGATGTTTAAACGAAACACTAGTTTGAGATCTTCTGTTGATCTGTATTAATTATTGTCTTGTTTACAAGTTGTCACGTCACACACAACACACACTGTCACGAAACGATATGTCTGCAATGGCTGAAAATAGAAAAATAATATTAATAAAAAATAGTACAAAATAAAGTCATCCATATACTAAACAGAGGCCAATAAACGAGTTTACAGTTATGCAGATTTATTTCCCGAGTGAAATAATGTCCACATGTCATGAGGTTTAGCGAGTCACGACGACGGCACAACACGAACTGTAATATTAGCGTGGGTGTGTGGCCAGGGTAATCCTGTCATTATTGTCACGGTGGGACATTTACAACAACAATTAAAAGTAATTTATAGGTTACATGTACGATTCAATCAGTTGTTGTGTCACCTGTCAGTTATAAACTAGCGCACAGACAAGGGTCCAGACACGCCCATCTGACTGACAAACTAAAGTAGTACTCTGCTCAAATTGTTACGCTTTGATGTTCCTTACAAATGTATTTCTAGTCAACAGTACTACCCCCAGTCAACACACCCAGCCAACACACCCAGCCTAAAACTCCTTTTGTGATTGTATCGTATAGTCAGCACATAACCATTATTTTGTCACATAATAAATTGTAATCGCTAAATGCTTCAAGTTCTGACATCACAATAAATAGGTACAGTTGAAGGCGGAGTGGGTAACAAACATCCGTAGTGTTGTTGATGCTGTAATTTAGTTTAACAATAATTGGTTGATTGCTAGCCGCTAAGTAATTAAAGTCTGAGTTATTGCATAATTGGCTGGTGACACAACAACTAATTGAATCGTATATCACGGGCGCAGGAAGGTGCAAAACATGCGGGGGGAGGGGGGAGCACACACACACACCTGCACACATATACGTGTATAAATATATAAAAACCACCGCTGCTGCTACAAAGTGGGGGGCACGTATCCCCATCCCCCTCCCCCTGCTTCCTACGCCAGTGGTATATGCACAAACTAAACTATACATTACGTTTAAATGTTGTAAACGTCCGACTGGGACATTATCTACAATCTTAAAGAGACTTATCCTGATTTTGTTGCCATTGTTAAGTTGCTGTCGACTATTAGCGACGTTTTAATGACTACAAGTACATACTAAATACATGTGTTCTGCATACGATATCAGTGACTGTATATTAAATGTATTTGTGATTGCCCTAGTGTTTATACTAGGTCCTACTGTTCTCTCTTCTTTTTTTTTAACTCTTTTTTTTTTTTTCGTATTTTTTTTTTTTAATTACTTTTTTTTCGTATTACGAAAACGTACGAAATTAGTGGGAGAAAAAATCCACTTTGTGCTATTTACACACTAAATAAACGGACTATTATATAATGATAATAATAATAATAATAAAAAAAATAATAATAATAATAATAAAACAGTGGTAAAGCGTTCGCCTGATGCGGTCGGTCTAGCATCGATCCGTCAGTGGGCCCATTGGGCTATTTCTCGTTCTAGCCAGTGCACCACGACTGATATATCAAAGCCCGAGGTATGTATTATCCTGTCTGTGGGATGGTGCATATGAAAGATTCCTTGCTTAGTTGCTACTAATAGAAAATTGTAACGGGTTTCCTCTCTAAGACTATATGTTAAAATTATCACATGTTTGACATCCAGTAGCTGATGACTGATAAATCAATGTGCTCTAGTGGTGTCGTTAAACAAAACAAAACTTATGTAACTTTAAAATATTTTGTTGGTCGGAAACAGTTTAGATAGCCGGAAACACAGACTAGTTTAATTCTCACCAAACCAGTTTATCATGTTAATTATTGACTTATTTTTTTTTAAATGTACTTGATACAAGTATTAGTGTGGGATGAAAAATATCATCCCGTTGAGAGCTATTCGACAAATCAGGCGCGGGCATAAGAGTCAGTTTTGGGGGTCGAACTCTAGGCTCCCGCTCGTGGCTCCCGCTCATAGCAATCTTCTTTTTTTCTTTTTAAATATAATTTAAAAAAAAAAAAAAAAATCCGGGAGAGTGCTACACGCATTCCTAAGATACTTCGCTAGTCACAGTTTAGCATGAATTTGTCCGCACGAACGCGTAGGACGGTTGCTGTCGGTGGACATAAAACAGGTACGGCAATTTAAATAAGAAAAAGGAAAGAAAAAAAAAAAAGATTAAAGGAAAGGAAACGAGTTGAACACAAAAGTGCATTTCTTCGTGAAAAGGAAATGTAAATGAAGACTAGGCTAATGTACACAGATGCCAGGGCTGTAGCTAGAGGTGGGGATGGGGGGGGGGGGGAGTGTGTGTGTGTGTGGGGGGGGGGGGGGTAGAATCCGGAAACACTATAAACACTTTACAATATTTTTAAGGAGTTTTAGACTAACTACTCAGTTGCCCCGCCCCCTCTCCCCCCACCACCACCACCAACCCACGCAAACAAAAAATCCTAGCTACGGCTCTGGATGCTGGGAAGCTCAATGTATCTTTATCTATGTACAATGGCGAACATAGGATTTATATCCCCGGGGATTGGGTATGGGGGCAACAACATCGTCTACAAGTCGTATTATGCGGCGACAGGCAAATATCAAATGGGTTGTGGGGGTGTGATTGGGGGGGGGGGGGGGGGGGGGGGGGGGGGGGGATGCCTTCTGATAGCCTGAATACGCTTGACTGTAAGAGAGCTAGACGGACATTTGGACAATTATATATACGCTCTCATTAAAGCGTATAACTGTCTAAATGTTCGTCTAGCTCTCTTACAGTCAGAGTACTCGGGCTAGCCCTCTGACTACGGCAGTGTTAATGTCGGCCTATTAAGTAGACAGTATTACCATCAATAGGCAATGTATTTAACTGTTGTTTTGCTAATTCAGCTTTAAAAATAGGATGTGTTATAATATATATATATATATATATATATATATATATATATATATATATATATATATATATATATATATATATATATATATATTATAATTAATGCGATACACACTGCCCCCCCCCCCCCCCCCCCCCCCCCCCCCCACACGATTGATCCCAGTCAGTGGGCCCATTGGGCTATTTTTTGTTCTTGTCAGTACACCCCGACTAGTATATCAAATGCAGTGGTATGTGCTATCCTGTCTGTGGGATGGTGCATATTGATGATCTCTTGCAATAGATGGGGAAAATGCAGCGGGTTTCCTCTCTAAGACCATATGTCAGAATTTCCATATGTTTGACATCCTACAGCCGGTGATTAATAAATCAATGTGCTCTAATGGTGTCGTAAAACAAAACACACTTTTATTGTTTGATACAGTTTCAAGTCACACATTTTATACACCTGAACATTAATTAATATAACTTTCCATTGCACATATACCTAAATGGTATTGCTGTCAAAAAGACGCCTTGAAAAAGCTGTCAATATTGAGAGTCACTTGCTAGTTATTCAACGAATAAATTACTTTTGTGATGCACGTCACTGGTCAGTGTGATTTCAGCTACATAGTTAATTAAAGAAAGAAAGAAAGAAATGTTTTATTTAACGACGCACTCAACACATTTTATTTACGGTTACATGGCGCCAGACATATGGTTACGGACCACACAGATTTGGAGAGGAAACCCGCTGTCGCCACTACATGGGCTACTCTTTCCGATTAGCAGCAAGGGATCATTTATTTGCGCTTTCCACAGGCAGGATAGCACAAACCATGGCCTTTGTTGAACCAGTTATGGATCACTAGTCGGTGTAAGTGGTTTACACCTACCCATTGAGCCTTGCGGAGCACTCACTCAGGGTTTGGAGTCTGTATCTGGATTAAAAATCCCATGCCTCGACTGGGATCCGAACCCAGTACCTACCAGCCTGTAGACCGATGGCCTGCCACGACGCTGGTAATAACTGGTCAAAGGCCGTGGTATGTGCTTTCTGTCTGTGGGATGGTGCATGTAAAAGATCCCTTACTGCTAATTGAAAAATGTAGCGGGTTTCCTCTGATGACTACGTGTCAGAATTACCAAATGTTTGACATCCAATAGCCGATGATTAATTAATCAATGTGCTCTAGTGGTGGTGTTAAACAAAACAAACTTTATTTTGCGACACCAAGACTTGGCCTCTAATGGACACTGGTTTCTATTCAAGACAGACCTATAATCAAGGATATAAGGTATTTCTGGTTTATCCAGTTCTGTGCATCTGATATATCAAATGCTATCGTATGTGCTGTCCTGTGTGAATGTGTATTTTGAGAAATCTCTTGCTGCTAAAATAGTCATGTTGTGACATTGTTTCCTCCTACAATTTTTTCACATCCCACCAATACTAAAATTTTCAAAAGGTGCGATGTTGGTAAATGAACATTTCTTTCTTTTCCAGATACATGAAGGCTAAAAATACAACAGGGCTGCTAGATTATGGTAGCCCCACTCCCATGGCTAGTGGTATTTTATGTTGGGCTAGTAAATAACTGCTGTTGCCATGCCAGACGGCTTATGAAAAAATGTTGTCAAATGCTGCAGTTAAGTCTATATTGTAAATATGAATATCCTATCCAAACCCCCACCCCCCAATCTTAGTGTTTTTAATCTATCATCCTCTTTAGGTAACACATCCGATTATTACTAAATTCCCATGGCTAGTGGATTTTGTAAAAATTCTAGAAGCCTTGTACAGATATGTTTATTTATATACTCAGATCTTCAACCTAGGTCACAGCAGATAGCTTAATGCAGACTAATGTTCAGTTTGGTTTAAACGTTTTGTGTATGTTGGCTAATTTTATTAATTGATGAAGAAATAATTATTAGCACATCAAATTTTCTCCTGTGCATGTATTAAAATCATTTCAAGGAATACCAGTGGGAGATCCAGAAAATCCATTTGTGTGTGTGTGGGAGGGGGATGACATGAGGCGGAATGCCAATGGAACTTTGGGGGAGGTTAGGAGGGGATCGTAAAAAATTTAAATTAATATATAATAAAATTATAACTGCCCCCGCCCCCCACCCCCCTCTGAATACCTTATTATTTCAAACATTCGAGTCCAATCATTTGGACAGTTGTAAGGCTGTGCTATAGGGACAAGCTGAAATAAATCGGTGTTTAAAAATACCAATACAGGGTATATTTAATAAGATTTTTAAGTGTGCAAAAACCTAATCATACTGTCTTTGATGTACTTGTTATTTTAATGAAAACGAAATAAGTAAATATCCACCACAAATGTATGTTATTGTAAACCTTTTTCTCGTGCATTAGACCAACATATGCAGGGTTTCTGCCAGTCTTTGACGTACAACGGGTATGACACCATACCTAATTGTTTTGGCAGATTTTTTTTTTTTTTTTAAGTTGACCTTTTGAAAAAAATTATGAATTCTTATCATTCATGTACGATTTTCTTCACCCTAACTCTAAACCCAACCAATTTTCTTTAAGTTTCTGGCGGAGGTCCTCTATACCTCATATAGACTGTGATTGCATTCTGAGCACACATTGTAAATATTCAGTTGCATACGCCATACCCCCCTCCCCCCCCAAAAAAACCCCAAAACACAGCTATTGTTTTAGGTTAAATGGTTTGGTATTGATATATACTACAAAGAAAAGAGAAAGAAATGGTTTGTTCAATGACACGTTCAACACATTGTATATGGCGTCAGACACATGGTTAAGGACCACCCAGTTATTAAGGGAAAACCCGCTGATAAACACTAGAGTGAACAAACTCCAACGATCTCTAAGTCATAAACACTTTAATGAAAGAAGATGTTTAAACGAAACACTAGTTTGAGATCTTCTGTTGATCTGTATTAATTATTGTCTTGTTTACAAGTTGTCACGTCACACACAACACACACTGTCACGAAACGATATGTCTGCAATGGCTGAAAATAGAAAAATAATATTAATAAAAAATAGTAAAAAATAAAGTCATCCATATACTAAACAGAGGCCAATAAACGAGTTTACAGTTATGCAGATTTATTTCCCGAGTGAAATAATGTCCACATGTCATGAGGTTTAGCGAGTCACGACGACGGCACAACACGAACTGTAATATTAGCGTGGGTGTGTGGCCAGGGTAATCCTGTCATTATTGTCACGGTGGGACATTTACAACAACAATTAAAAGTAATTTATAGGTTACATGTACGATTCAATCAGTTGTTGTGTCACCTGTCCGTTATAAACTAGCGCACAGACAAGGGTCCAGACACGCCCATCTGACTGACAAACTAAAGTAGTACTCTGCTCAAATTGTTTCGCTTTGATGTTCCTTACAAATGTATTTCTAGTCAACAGTACTACCCCCAGTCAACACACCCAGCCAACACACCCAGCCTAAAACTCCTTTTGTGATTGTATCGTATAGTCAGCACATAACCATTATTTTGTCACATAATAAATTGTAATCGCTAAATGCTTCAAGTTCTGACATCACAATAAATAGGTACAGTTGAAGGCGGAGTGGGTAACAAACATCCGTAGTGTTGTTGATGCTGTAATTTAGTTTAACAATAATTGGTTGATTGCTAGCCGCTAAGTAATTAAAGTCTGAGTTATTGCATAATTGGCTGGTGACACAACAACTAATTGAATCGTATAGCACGGGCGCAGGAAGGTGCAAAACATGCGGGGGGAGGGGGGAGCACACACACACACCTGCACACATATACGTGTATAAATATATAAAAAAACATCTCTGCTGCTACAAAGTGGGGGAACGTGTCCCCATCCCCCTCCCCCTGCTTCCTACGCCAGTGGTATATGCACAAACTAAACTATACATTACGTTTAAATGTTGTAAACGTCCGACTGGGACATTATCTACAATCTTAAAGAGACTTATCCTGATTTTGTTGCCATTGTTAAGTTGCTGTCGACTATTAGCGACGTTTTAATGACTACAAGTACATACTAAATACATGTGTTCTGCATACGATATCAGTGACTGTATATTAAATGTATTTGTGATTGCCCTAGTGTTTATACTAGGTCCTACTGTTCTCTCTTCTTCTTTTTTTTTCGTTTTTTTTTTTCGTATTTTTTTTTTTTAATTACTTTTTTTTCGTATTACGAAAACGTACGAAATTAGTGGGAGAAAAAATCCACTTTGTGCTATTTACACACTAAATAAACGGACTATTATATAATGATAATAATAATAATAATAAAAAAAAAAAAAAAATAATAATAAAACAGTGGTAAAGCGTTCGCCTGATGCGGTCGGTCTAGCATCGATCCGTCAGTGGGCCCATTGGGCTATTTCTCGTTCTAGCCAGTGCACCACGACTGATATATCAAAGCCCGAGGTATGTATTATCCTGTCTGTGGGATGGTGCATATGAAAGATTCCTTGCTTAGTTGCTACTAATAGAAAATTGTAACGGGTTTCCTCTCTAAGACTATATGTTAAAATTATCACATGTTTGACATCCAGTAGCTGATGACTGATAAATCAATGTGCTCTAGTGGTGTCGTTAAACAAAACAAAACTTATGTAACTTTAAAATATTTTAGATAACAGTTTAGATAGCCGGAAACACAGACTAGTTTAATTCTCACCAAACCAGTTTATCATGTTAATTATTGACTTATTTTTTTTTAAATGTACTTGATACAAGTATTAGTGTGGGATGAAAAATATCATCCCGTTGAGAGCTATTCGACAAATCAGGCGCGGGCATAAGAGTCAGTTTCGGGGGTCGAACTCTAGGCTCCCGCTCGTGGCTCCCGCTCATAGCAATCTTCTTTTTTTCTTTTTAAATATAATTTAAAAAAAAAAAAAAAAAAAAAAATCCGGGAGAGTGCTACACGCATTCCTAAGATACTTCGCTAGTCACAGTTTAGCATGAATTTGTCCGCACGAACGCGTAGGACGGTTGCTGTCGGTGGACATAAAACAGGTACGGCAATTTAAATAAGAAAAAGGAAAGAAAAAAAAAAAAGATTAAAGGAAAGGAAACGAGTTGAACACAAAAGTGCATTTCTTCGTGAAAAGGAAATGTAAATGAAGACTAGGCTAATGTACACAGATGCCAGGGCTGTAGCTAGAGGTGGGGATGGGGGGGGGGGGGGGGGAGAGTGTGTGTGTGTGTGGGGGGGGGGGGGTAGGAATCCGGAAACAACTATAAACACTTTACAATATTTTTAAGGAGTTTTAGACTAACTACTCAGTTGCCCCGCCCCCTCTCCCCCCACCACCACCACCAACCCACGCAAACAAAAAATCCTAGCTACGGCTCTGGATGCTGGGAAGCTCAATGTATCTTTATCTATGTACAATGGCGAACATAGGATTTATATCCCCGGGGGTTGGGTATGGGGGCAACAACATCGTCTACAAGTCGTATTATGCGGCGACAGGCAAATATCAAATGGGTTGTGGGGGTGTGATTGGGGGGGGGGGGGGGGGGGAGGAAGATGCCTTCTGATAGCCTGAATACGCTTGACTGTAAGAGAGCTAGACGGACATTTGGACAATTATATATACGCTCTCATTAAAGCGTATAACTGTCTAAATGTTCGTCTAGCTCTCTTACAGTCAGTGTACTCGGGCTAGCCCTCTGACTGCGGCAGTGTTAATGTCGGCCTATTAAGTAGACAGTATTACCATCAATAGGCAATGTATTTAACTGTTGTTTTGCTAATTCAGCTTTAAAAATAGGATGTGTTATAATAATATATATATATATATATATATATATATATATATATATATATATATATATAATGCGATACACACTGTAAACTAATGCAATCACCCTGCCCCCCCCCCCCCCCCCCCCCCCCCCACACACACGATTGATCCCAGTCAGTGGGCCCATTGGGCTATTTTTTGTTCTTGTCAGTACACCCCGACTAGTATATCAAATGCAGTGGTATGTGCTATCCTGTCTGTGGGATGGTGCATATTGATGATCTCTTGCAATAGATGGGGAAAATGCAGCGGGTTTCCTCTCTAAGACCATATGTCAGAATTTCCATATGTTTGACATCCTACAGCCGGTGATTAATAAATCAATGTGCTCTAATGGTGTCGTAAAACAAAACACACTTTTATTGTTTGATACAGTTTCAAGTCACACATTTTATACACCTGAACATTAATTAATATAACTTTCCAATGCACATATACCTAAATGGTATTGCTGTCAAAAAGACGCCTTGAAAAAGCTGTCAATATTGAGAGTCACTTGCTAGTTATTCAACGAATAAATTACTTTTGTGATGCACGTCACTGGTCAGTGTGATTTCAGCTACATAGTTAATTAAAGAAAGAAAGAAAGAAATGTTTTATTTAACGACGCACTCAACCCATTTTATTTACGGTTACATGGCGCCAGACATATGGTTACGGACCACACAGATTTGGAGAGGAAACCCGCTGTCGCCACTACATGGGCTACTCTTTCCGATTAGCAGCAAGGGGTCATGTATTTGCGCTTTCCACAGGCAGGATAGCACAAACCATGGCCTTTGTTGAACCAGTTATGGATCACTGGTCGGTGCAAGTGGTTTACACCTACCCATTGGGCCTTGTGGAACACTCAACTCAGGATTTGGAGTCGGTATCTTGATTAAAAATCCCATGCCTTGACTGGGATCCGAACCCAGTACCTACCAGCCTGTAGACCGATGGTTTAACCACGACGCCACCGAGGCCGGTGCATAGTTAATTACCCAATCTAATTAAAATTAGCTCCACAATTACATGTGGATCTAACACCAGTCAGTTGGAGCTCATGTCCACCAATCAAAACCTTACTTGCAGAATCCTGCCAGTGATTTAAAAATAATTTGAAAACATCCCGAATTATCCTGAGGGTATACGACATGTTTCGTGTGAATTACGAATGTCTTAAAACATGTTTTATTTTATAAAATAAATAATGTGTAATGTAAAACTGAAGACTGATTTATTTTTTTGTTTTGTTTTTTTTTATAAATAAATAAATAATTTTTAATGTAAAATTGAAGACTGATAACCCACCCCGTACGTATTGGTATGGTTCCCTGTACTGCGGCCACTAAAATAGACTCGCCCGATATTTTTAGAATGTGTATGCTCCCAAATAACGTTATAAAAGGCGAAGTGTGATTGGTCAATATTTAAATTATTATTTACAGACGAAATGTTACCTGGACATTGGGGACTACGCAGTGTTGTTAGTTTTAAATCACTGGCAGGATTCTGCAAGTAAGGTTTTGATTGGTGGACATGAGCTCCAACTGGCTGGTGTTAGATCCACATGTAATAGTGGATCTAATTTTAATTAGATTGTTAATTACCATAAATGTTCATGTGTATTTACAATGTATGTCTTTTACCCTTGATAACATCAATATTCTTTAAATATAAAGAGAACATTCATTTCAGTGATTGGAATCCATGAAATTGTCACACAATTACTGGCGAAGTACATGTCACATAGTCCAAGCTAGCTGGTTTTAAATTAATTTCGAGGTGTATACTTGTGCCTAAATCACCACTAGCTGGGCCCCGTTCCACGAAACGATCTTAGCCCTAAGATTACCATAAGCGCATAGCTACCCTATGCAATTAAGTTGATCTTAGGGCTAAGATCGCTTCGTGGAACGGGGCTCAGATCAATATGAAGAAATGTTCCGAGACGGTGGGGGACGGGGTTAACGGTCAGATACAGGAGGACGTCTATTTTGAGCAACACTCCTTGGAATATATTGACGTCTGGAGTCAGGACTTGTACAGCCACGCCAGAAGCTAATTATGGTATTGAACGGCTAGCTAGATCTCACGATTAACCGACCGCTTCCTAGTTCAATTCCGGCTCTGGGGATTAACACGGGAACACGACTTCTAAGTGCTCGTCTGATTCTCCGTCCCCTTTCCGTTTTACGAGCGTGTCACGTGATAATAGCAGGCGCACGCGGGCGTGTAATTAAGATATTATATTGAAAGAAAAAAGAAAGAAGTATTTTATTTAACGACGCACTCAACACATTTTATTTACGGTTATATGGCGTCAGACATATGGTTAAGGACCACACATATTTGTTTAGAGGAAACCCGCTGTCGCCACATATGCTACTCTTTTACGACAGGCAGCAAGGGATCTTTTATTTGCGCTTCCCACAGGCAGGATAGCACAAACCATGGCCTTTGTTGAACCAGTTATGGATCACTGGTTGGTGCAAGTGGTTTGCACCTACCCATTGAGCCTTGCGGGGCACTCATTCAGGGTTTGGAGTCGGTATCTGGATTAAAAATCCCATGCCTCGACTGGGATCCGAACCCAGTACCTACCAACCTGTTGACCGATGGCCTAACCACTATGCCACCGAGGCCGGTCTCTCTATATTATATTGAAGACAACGCCTCGGCCATTCTATCAGTTGTCAGATCTGATCATAAACCATTTAATTACGGCGACGTTCCGTGGTCTGACAGTTTATCAATAAGATCAGTGTGTGGCCACTTTGTTGAACATAGCTGCAAGGTTACACACCACCATTTACTGTCTGCATTTCGATGCAATTTCTATTATATGTAATAAAGAAAGAAAGAAATGTTTTATTGAACGACGCACTTAACACATTTTATTTACGGTTATATGGCGTCAGACATATGGTTAAGGACCAAACAGATTTTGAGAGGAAACGCGCTGTCGCCACTACATGGGCTACTCTTTCCGATTAGCAGCAAGGGATCTTTTATTTGCGCTTCCCACAGGCAGGATAGCACAAACCATGGCCTTTATTGAACCAGTTATGGATCACTGGTCGGTGCAAGTGGTTTACACCTACCCACTCACTCAGGGTTTGGAGTCGGTATCTGGATTAAAAATCCCATGCCTCGACTGGGATCCGAACCCATTACCTACCAGCCTGTAGACCGATGGGCTAACCACGACGCCACCGAGGCCGGTATTATATGTAATAATGCAGTCTGTGAAAAAAAAAATTAAATTTAAAAAAATGTCACAACATTAAGAATGAAAACGAATGTCATTATTTTAATGATGTCCCATTTCCTAGACGGGACTGTAATCACGCTATTACAGGCGGCAGTAGTGTCACGGAGGATAAGTTTTGTTTTTGTTTTGTTTAACGACACCACTAGAGCACATTAATTTATATTAATCATCGGTCATTTTGACATAGTCAGAGAGGAAACCCGATACATTTTTTCATTAGTAGCAAGGGATTTGGTTTTTTTATATACACCATCCCACAGACAGGATAGCACATACCACGGCCTTTGTTATACCAGCCGTAGTGCACTGACTGGAACGAAAAATAGCTCAATGGGCCCACCGACAAGGATAGAACTTAGATCGACCGGGCATCAAGCGACCACTTTACCACTAGGCTGCGTTCTGCTCCGACACAGGGGATGAGACTTTAAGAGGTTAACTATATTTCTCCTTATGACAAGAGTGAGGGGGAGGTGGGGGGAGGAGGGGGGGGGGGGGAGGTTATCTCAATGGTAGAGCGTTTTCCTGGACGGAAACAAATCGTACGATCGATCGCCCTTGACACACATTGGCTTTTTCCACCACTGCTCCACGAATAGTACATCGAGGGCCGTTGTGTTTACAGTCCTGTCTGCAGGGAAACTGCATACAAAAAGATATCATGCTGTTTTTAATTGGGTTGAGTCTGGCGTAGCTTGTAATGCATGGATGTGTCGCTACATGCTAATGACATATCATGGGCGAGCTGTACTCGCACTCGTAACAGACCGAAGGGTTCCGAATGACTGAACAGTTACCTGTATTACGGCCCGGACGAACTCATTTCTTGGTGAGCTGGTGACGCACCACCCAGAAGGGCAGATTGAAACCCGTACCGAAAAACAAGACGAACACTACTGCCAGTCGATAGCGATTATCGATACGAAACGGGAGGTTCTGAAATTAAAATACAACTTTTCATAATCACATTAATAAGCATACATTTTATGAAATTATACATATAACGATCTTCTATGATTTTAACAGCAACCAAAAAAAAATAAAAAAAATAAAAGATTTTTTTTTTTTAAATTGTAATATGTAACAGGACAATATTTCACGCGAACAGTCGGTCTGATCGTGTATCGGTTACGCAACTTTAAATTCACGCGAGCCGTTAATGGATTACGTGGTTAAATGTTATATTTAAAATAAAAATGAAATGTTGCAAACTTAGAATCGCCAGCTTTTTTCATGTATATATATAAAAAAAAATAATAATAATAATTAAAAAAAATTGATTCAAAATAAAAAATACTGTTGGTAGTAAATCTTAAGGCGGAGATGAATTTTACTTGTAGAATGCAGGAAATTGCATTTCAGGACATCTAGAATATTTCATTTTGCTTCTTTTTTTTTTACAGGAGAGCATACCCCTGAAACCTTTGCCCCCTCAATGTCTACTTGCTTCCGCCGTGCCTGATTTTAAATGTCAGGGTAGTCTTAAGACTATAATACCAGTGTGATCAGATTAAGTAACTTACCGGTTACGAAAATATAAGAAAAATAAACTATAAACAAAATTAAATTTATTACAAAAAAATTAATAATAATAATTATTTTAAAAAAAAAACCAAAAAAACCCATAAAATAAAATCTTGCAGCGAAGTGGGCAGGATGGTGGGAAATATCTCCCCGACGTGTAGTAGTTTTTGTTTTTGTATAACGACACCACTAGAACACATTGATTTACTAATCTTCGACGATTGGATGTCAAAAACATGTTTCTATTAGTAGCAAGGGATATTTTATATGCACCATCCCAGACAGGATAACACATACCACGGCCGTTGACATACAGTACCAGTCGTGGTGCACTGGCTGGAACTAGAAATAGCCCATGGGCCCACCGACGGGGATCGATCCTAGACCGACCACGCATCAGGCGTGCACTGACTTTACCAATGGACTACGTCCCGACCCTAACGTGTAGTAGATGGATGATTTTTAGACGTGACGGTTGTCAGACAATGCAACACGCGTAATACAGGTGAGTTTGAACCAAGCTGTACCTGAATGAGGGGTGTACGTATGTACGTGTAATACGGTAAGGGTATACATCTGCTATTAATACAGATCAGAGTCGAGTCGTCCTTGAAACGTACGCTATTCCGCAGTCCGCATAACTTGGCGTTCAGAGAGAAGGTCTACCCATGAAAGTGCATGACGTCTTTACTAAACATAGTGTAACAAAAGGCATGTGGTGCAAAAATAAATGTTGGATATTTTCCATCTAGACAAAAAATAAATAATAAAGAAAGAAAGAAAGAAAGAAAGAAAGAAAGAAAGAAAAAAAGGCAAAAAGTAAAAGGTGAAATTCTCCGTATTTTTTTTATTTTTTTTATCAGGTCAGGGTCTGCTCCTCCACTCTATCCCCGCCCCACCCACCGCGCTTTACCACTGGGTACAGCGCTCGCTTGATGCGCGGTCGGTCTGTGATCGATCCCCATCGGTGGGCCCATTTGGCTATTTCTCGTTTCGGCCAGTCAACCACGACTGGTATATCAAAGGTCGTAGTATCGATAACACTACTTCTGCTGCACAACACACACACACACACACACACACACACACACACACACACACCATCAGTAGCAAAGAATATGCACCATTCCACATACAGGATAAATCATACCACGGCCTTTGATATACCAGTCGTGGCTGGAATGAGATATAGTCTAATGGGTCCACCAACAGGGATCGATCCTAGACCGACCGCGCATTAAGCGTGCACTTTACAATTGGACTACGTTCATAGAAAAACATTTATTTATTATTGTTGTTGTTTTGCGTGTGTGTGCGTGTGTGTGTGAGCGCGCGCGTAGTTTTATCAATAGGCTCCTTTACAGCCTATAACGGCAATGAATACAGAGTACACCAACTCCCAATCCCCACCCCTAACATGTCCTTGGGGTTGGTACCCAATCTGATTAAAATAAGCTCTACTGGTCTACCACAAGTAATAGTTATAGGTTGTACGAAACCAAATAACTTCCGACTGGGTCATAGTTAGGGTGCTTTTGATAGAGAAGTTAACACGACAAGTCCTGTAATTGGTTATAAATGTGTGTTGGTTGTAAAAAAGAAAGAAAAAAAGAAGTTTCATCTGGGCTAAAAATGTATACAGTTTTAATTCATCTAGTACCACTGTGTCAAATAGCCTTGTGCTTGGAACATGTATGGGCGTACCTGTAAACAAAAAGTGCAAACAGTTTGTGCCAAACAAGGGGTGTTATAAAAACATCTGGTTATACCGAAAATTAGCCATGAAAGGTACCAGTTTCTTCAGTTAATACTTTGAGGTAGGGGTTGTAGTATTGATATTTATGGGTCCTAGTTTGGTTGATATACTTCATATGGTGTTTTTAAACACAAACGTTAACGATTTTATCTGGTATAATACAACCTACAGACCAGTAGAGTCGATTACGAGCAGGTTGGGTTGGGGCCATGCCGCCACTCACTACGACTATCGCTGTCCTATCCCAGACCAAAGGTCATTTGACCTGAGTAACAACCTGAACCTGGAAGGGCAAGGGGGGGGGGGGGGGGGAGCGGGGTATTTGTTATCGCCATGGATGCATGTTTAATGGGACCTGACATTAACGCTAAATGGCGTTGCTAGGAAACAGAGTCTTTGTTAGGAGTGACCAGCGTCAAAGATTTGCAGGTGGCTGTCAGTGTTAATTAATGAGGTTATCGTTATCTTAGTATCAAATCTCTTTACTGGCAGAACAGGCCAGAACACACCAAACGATAACTGTGAATTTATGCATCCTTTGTTAAGACTGGAAATCAATCGTGTAGCCTACGTCATTTTAACCTCGGGGAACCGATCTCGTAGATGTTTACAAGGGAACGACATGGGTAGCAATATATATATATATATATATATATATATATATATATATATATATATATATCTCTCTCTCTCTCTCTCTATACTATATTTTCTCTTTCTGTCTCATCTCCCCTCTCTCCTTCCGTAATTCCTCTCCCTCTCGGTCTCCTTCTCTCTCTCCTTCCGTCTCTCTCTCTCTCTCTCTCTCTCTCTCTCTCTCTCTCTCTCTCTCTCTCTGTCTCTTATTATCTTTCCGTGACTCATTCATTCATTCATTTTCTCTTTCTGTCTCATTCTCTTTCTCTCTCGGTCTCCTTCCGTAATTCTCTCTCTTTCTCGGTCTCCTTCCGTATCTCTCTCGGTCTCCTTCCGTATATCTCTCTCTCTCTCTCCTCGTCTCTCTCTCTCTCCTCTCTCTCTCTCTCTCTCTCTCTCTCTCTTCTCTCTCTCTCTCTCTCTCTCTCTTTCGCTCTCTCATAATATTCAATTGAAGTATGTTGAAAAGCTAGACATTAGCACTTTTAAACTAAACAGGAAACAGTTTCGTATATTTTTGGGAGGGGCAATTTCCCGTCATACCACCCACTTCTACACACATACATACACATACACTCACTCTCTCTCTCTCTCTCTCTCTCTCTCTCTCTCTCTCTCTCTCTCTCTCTCTCTCTCTCTCTCTCCTCTCTCTTTCTCGGTCTCTTCCGTATACTCATATATTCATTTTCTCTTTCTGTCTCATTCTCTTTCCCTCTCGGTCTCCTTCCGTAATATATATATATATATTCATTCATTCATTTCTCTCTTCTCTGTCTCATTCTCTTTCTCTCTCGGTCTCCTTCCGTAATTCTCTCTCTTTCTCGGTCTCCTTCCGTATCTCTCTCGGTCTCCTTCCGTATATCTCTCTCTCTCTCTCTCTCTCTCTCTCTGTCTCTCTCTCTCTCTCTCTGTCTCTCTCTCTCTCTCTGGGTCTCTCTCTCTCTCTCTCTCTCTGAGTCTCTCTCTCTCTCTCTCTCTCTCTCTCTCTCTCTCTCTCTCTCTCTCTCTCTCTCTCTCTCTCTCTCTCTCTCTCTCTCTTTCGCTCTCTCATAATATTCAATTGAAGTATGTTGAAAAGCTAGACATTAGCACTTTTAAACTAAACAGGAAACAGTTTCGTATATTTTTGGGAGGGGCAATTTCCCGTCATACAACACCCACTTCTACACACATACATACACATACACGCACGCACGCACGCGCGCTGGCCCTCTGCTGCTGACATGGCTAGTCGCTTGCTCTAGGGCGGAGAAACAGACTAGCCCGAGGTGAGCCCACTGGGCTATTACTCATTCCAACAAGTGCTCCACAACTAGTGTAAAACAAAAAAGGCCGTGATATGTGCTATCCTGATACTGCATATAAATATGCATTGCTGGTAATAAGAAAGAGTAGCCCATTGTGTGACGGAAGCGTGTTTTCTCTCTCATTATAGAGAGTGTCCTTAGCCATATGTCAAACGCCATATAACCGTAATTACAATGTGTTGAGTGTGTCGTTATATAAAACATTACTTCCTTCTTCCTGCTAAACGGACATGTGGACGATTATAAGCGATAATAACCGTCCACATGTTCTGTTTAGCTCTGGAACGACAGACTAGTCGGACTAACAGTCTGGCACTTCTGTTCTAAACAAGAAACTAAAGTTCAAAGTTTGTTTTGTTTAACACCACTAGAGCACATTTATTTATTAATCATCAGCTATTGGATGTCAAACATTTGGTAATTTTGACGTATAGTCTTAGAAAGGAAATCTGCTACATTTGTTTTCCATCAGTAGCGATAGATATTTTATGACAGGATAACACATACCACGGCCTTTTATGTACCGGTCTTGATACACTCGCTGGAACGAAAAATAGCCCAATGGGCCCGCCGACGCGGATCGATACCAGACCGTCCGCGCATTAGGCAAGCGCATAACCACTAGGATACGTTCCGACAACGTGCTGTTTTAAACAAGAAACTATATTTATATCTAATTTTAGTCGTTAAAAGGTTTTGTTAGTCACAAACATCTTACAAGGGCAGCAAACTCGCGACTGTCTCTTTAATAACTCAAAACACTGGTCGTGTAGGTGCTTGTATCTGTTGGAGACGCCACGTACAATATTTAATTATCCTCTCTGTTGTAGCGCTGATCCCAAAACTAATTAAGCCAGAGGAGGCGGTACTACCAACATTTAGAGAGTGGGGTAACTCCTGCATTGCTATTTGATTTGGGACAATACATTTTTTTACCCCTTCACCCAACCCCGCCAAAAAAAACAACAAAAAAAAAAACAACCCACAACCAAACAAAATTTAGAAGGGTAGGTACGTGTGTCTGTGGAGGCGGGGGGTGGGGGGATCGTGTTTGTGTCTCCTCTCACGAAGTGTATTTCAAAGTGGAGGAGTGGGTGGGGGTAGGGGTGGGGGACTGGTGGCACTGTTAGTGCTATAGCCCGAGAGATGTCCCAAACGGACAACACTGGTTGTAACGGTGGGTTCGGAAGGACGCTCCCCTGAGAAACTCTTTTAATTTATGTGTTCAAAATACGACATCTTTGGTATTCTGAGCAAAATAATAGGGAAGGGGGGGGGGGGGTGTTGGTCTCCTCAGCCCCTGTCCCTGTGTTTCTTCTAACAGCAAACCAGTAACAGGGTCAAGGTACTATTGCCATGCCCATATCTTCAACATTCCCCGGTTACCGGATCCGGGACGGGTAACCACCAACGTCTGTTCTGGGAAGACAGCGAAGATAGCTGAGGTATGTGTCAGGAAAGCGTTCTTAAACCTCACTTGTATTATTCATACAAGCACAAAAGCTGGTTAAAAATTAATGATAAACTCGCTGAGATTGGCACATATCTCAGCTTCCTTGGCTATCTGAAGACCACGAAACGTGGGGGGGGGGGGGGGGGGGGGGGGGGGAGAGAGATAATGACAAAAAAAAAGAAAAGAAAAGTAAAGAAAATAAAAAAAGAAAGAACAGAAAAATAGACGGGAGTGACTAATTGCTCGCCTAACTTAGATAATTGGGAAGGAATTTTTTTTATTTAACGACGCACTCAACGCATTTTATTTACGATTTTATGGCGTCAGACATATGGTTAAGGACCACAGAGATATTGAGACGGGAAACCCGCTGTCGCCACTTCATGGGCTACTCTTTTCGATTAGCAGCAAGATATCTTTTATATGCACCATCCCACAGACAGTATAACACATACCACGGCCTTTGATATACCAGTCGTGGTGCACTGGCTGGAGCGAGAAACAGCTCAATGGGCCCACTTTAAAAAAAAAAAAAAATTCACATGCTAAAGGCTAATAGAAAGTGGAAAGTAAACCAGAAAAAAGAAACGAATATTTGTTTAACACCGTAGCTCATTTTAATCTTCCCTGTTCGCTGTAGGGTGCATGAGTGTTTCATTGACTGGTACTAATTAAACACCCAGAAACTCCAACCAGGACCCGAACGCCCGTGGTCGATCCCGTAACCCGTCGCACTTCAGTCCCGCCCCTACATATAAATATCTGATTTTAAGAAGTGGCTAATTAACAGACATTTAAGAGAGAGAGAGAGAGAGAGAGAGAGAGAGAGAGAGAGAGAGAGAGAGAGAGAGAGAGAGAGAGAGAGAGAGAGAGAGAGAGAGAGAGAGAGAGAGAGAGAGAGAGAGAGAAAGAGAGAGAGAGTAAGAGAGAGAGAGCGAGCGCGAGAGAGAGAGATTAATATATTTTAAGCAGGCGCTAGTGCGCGTCTGTGGTGGTGGTGGTGGGGGGGGGGGGGGGAGCGGGGGGTCGTGGGAGTCGAAACCACTCTGGTCAAACGAATTTTCTTTTCTTTTCAATATATTTTCCGGGGGAGCATGACTCGACCCCCTTAAACAGTTTGGTCGCTACAGTCTAGACCCATAAACCGCTAAAATTCCTGAATATGCACATGTTAAGATAATCCCATATTAATGAAATTTAATCCTCTATTATTTATTTATTTATTTATTTATTTATAATTCACGTTCTAAGAGAAGTCAAAAATTACTCTCCATGGACTCTAGCGAGCGATCATGGCGAGCCAGAAGAATACCTCCCATTAAACGGCGGGGTGCGCAATTTTGCTGAAAGTAAAGTATCTTACCCCCAACCCACCCCCTTGAAACAACCACTACAGACTTGGCTACGGCCCTTGTTGTTATTCAGAGTACGTGCACTCCGTCAGTGGAGTCGAACTGAAGAATAAGTAAAGTAAAGTTTGTTTTATTTAACGACGCCGCTAGAGCACATTGATTTTTTATCTTATCATCGGCTATTGGACGTCAAACATATGGTCATTCTGACACTGTTTTTAGAGGAAACCCGCTGTCGCCACATAGGCTACTCTTTTTACGACAGGCAGCAAGGGATCTTTTATTTGCGCTTCCCACAGGCAGGATAGCACAAACCATGGCCTTTGTTGAACCAGTTATGGATCACTGGTCGGTGCAAGTGGTTTACACCTACCCATTGAGCCTTGCGGAGCACTCACTCAGGGTTTGGAGTCGGTATCTCGATTAAAAATCCCATGCCTCGACTGGGATCCGAACCCAGTACCTACCAGCCTGTAGACCGGTGGCCTGCCACGACGCCACCGAGGCCGGTGAAGAATAAGTAAGTACCCATTAATAGCATTATGGTCGGGTTGGTTGCTGGTCGTAAATAATCCAAGGTGTCTCGATGCAAAACAAATGTAAATTTTATTAGTTCATCTTTACACCGTTTTGTACTACTTGCTGAATGATATATCGAGTTTTAAAGACACGATCTCTCTTTCTGATCCTACTTTTTTTTCTTTTTTTTCAAGAATTTATTCCATGAAAAAATAATTGCTAGATTTAAATTTGCTTTATATTCACGTTGTTTGACTATTATTGGTAACATTGTTGGTACAGATTAATTTCTTTTGTTATAAACCTTTATGCAATTACAATGTAGCAAATAAAAATTAATGGAAGATACACACTTCATTCAGAAGTAAATAGTCAGTTATAACAGAAAAGGGTGTAAGTTCTATATTGTGTTGTTTTGTTGTTGTTTTTAATAATAAAAAATACAAATAAAAAAAAAGTAAAAAAAAAAAAAAAAAGAATTAAAAAGAATTAAAAACCCCAACAACTATAAAGTTAATTTAAAGTTAATAATAATTATTATAATTGTAAAATACCCATCTAGCATTATGGTTGGTTGGTTGCTGGTCGTAAATAATCTAAGCTGTCTCGGTGCAAAACAAATGCAAATTTTATTACTTCGTGTTTACACACCTCATGCACGGCTTTGTACCATTTGCTGACTGATATTTTGAGTTTTAAAGATACAATATCTCTTCTTTTTCATCCTACATTTTGCTTATGCATATAAACACTGCAGTTTTAATATTAAATAAACTTTTGTTTTCGTTATTAGTACAAATCAATTTGGTGTTTAAGCTGAACTTAAAACATTAATAGCAATTTGACGAATTTCAGGTTCTTTATTATTATTTTTATTTTATTTTTCTAAAATAAAGAATTGAATTTATATCATTTCCTAATTATCTTTTCGGCCATGGGGAGGAGAGTTTATAGCTTTAAAATATTATTTTTCTTCTTCGGGGGGGGGGGGGGGGGGGGGGGGGGGGACGGGGCGTAGCCCAGTGGTAAAACGTTTGCTCGATGCACGGTCAGTTTGGGATCGATCCCCGTCGGTGGGCCCATTGGGCTATTTCTCGTTCCAGTCAGTGCACCACGACTGGCATATCAAAGACCGTGGTATGTACTACCCTGTCTGTGGGATGGTGCATATACAAGATCCCTTGCTGCTAATCGAAAAGAGTAGCCCATGAAGTGGTGACAGCGGGTTTCCTCTCTCAATATTTGTGTGGTCCTTAACCATATGTCTGACGCCATATAACCGTAAATTAAAATGTGTTGAGTGTGTCGTTAAATAAAACATTTCATTTCTTCTTCAGGGTATTTTGCCCTCAAAATAATTTACGCAAATATGTTGTGGGGTTTTTTTTCAAAAAAAATTTGGTTGTGTTTATTTATTGGGTTTCTTTAAAAAAAAAAAAAAAAAAAAAAAAAAAAAACCAAACAAACAAACAACAACAAATGTCGGAGGGGTTGGTACTGTGGGTTTTTTTGTTTTTTGTTTTTTTTTTTCTTTGTTTGTCTATGTGTGATAATGTATTATATTCGCACAGTGATTTTGCTAACGACAGCTTACACATGGTTGTATGTATGTATGTCTCGACGCTATTTTAAAAACAAAACATGTTAAATATTGAAATATTTGTACAGTAATCACTAGATCTTAAATATACTTTAATTTTAATGAACACATATTTTCTTGAATGCGGCTTTAAATATTCATAACAATTTATGGTTTTGCCTTGACCCACAAGCACAGTTATTTTTTTTTATCCATTCCTAACCTGTACGTTCATGGAGAACTGTGCTACGTGACTGCTCTCGCGTACAGTTTCAATACGTATGTAGATCGATATAAACATAAAACATTCCTACACACACCCAACATCCTGGTACGAACGGACCAATGGAAGAGAAACACACAGTTCGGTTCAGTGGGGCCTAATCGTCAGTAATAAAACATGAAACCATGGTAACATAATGGCTTTGTTATTTAAATTAAGCAGTCATTGAAAGAAAAATATATGACGAAAAAATTAGTATGTAAAAGGTACGCCCTAATGCCTAAAGATATTTTTTTCTGGAGTTTATTAATTTGTATTATTTAATAATTTAGCATGTTATTATCAAAACATGTGTCATACTGTAACACGCTATCCTTTAGTTGAAGTCAAAATTAATTTGGGTTAACACAGATTTATAGTTAGTATACTACATGTATTTAACTATATATTAATAGGAATAGAATAGATTAAAATGGAAAAGAATATAATGGAATATAACAACAAAATATAATAAAATATAATATAATATAATGTAAAGTAAAACAATTAAATAAAATAAGATGTAATACAAAAATAAAATAAAAAATAAAATAAAATAAAATATAGAATGTACCGTTCAGTGTTAACAATAGGAAACATAATGTAATGTAATGTAATGTAGTGTAATGTAAAGTAAAACAATGAAATAAAATAAAATGTAATAATAAAATAAAATATAAAATAAAATTAAATTAAATTAAATTAAATAAGAAAAATAATAACTGGCAACAGATTTGTTCATCATATCAGATAGATGTCTTAGCCCAAACAAAAACCCGAAAACCCCCCAGAAATCTCGAGTATATTTCTAAACATTAATCAGTTAGATAGAACAGATCGCCCACAATAATGTTTGTTCCTGTGACGCGCCATTCTTCGTTATCTTTCAGATGTATTCGTAACCTAAACTATATACGTGGTCGGGGGACCATTAAAGCTGTGCTCTCATGATATGCACGGGCACGGATACGGATCCGGTTAAGGATTTGACAAAAATCGTCAACTATTGTTGTTGACATAATGTCCAGATACGGATACGAATACGGCATCCGGATAAAGACACGATTAGCTTTAAGTGTAACTAATGTATACAAAATATGGCGATAGGCTTGTGGATTGCGTCAAGGCTGCTCTGGTAGCAAAAAAGAACCCAGTATCGGTTTGTTTTGGGGGTTGATTTTTTATTATTTTATTTTTTTTGTAACCCCTCCCCCCAAAAAAAACCCCACAACCCCCCCCCCCCCCCACCAAACAAACAAACAAAAAACCCACAAACAAACAAGCAAACAAACAAAACAACAACAACAACAACAACAAAAAATCCGCCTTAAAAAAAAAAAAAATAAAATAAAAATAGCGCGTTTATTCTACACTAGTAGTGTTTGTATTTTGCATTTTAAAAAGACGATTATAGGGTGTCATGGATGGGGAGGAGAGTTTGCAACTTTACTTTTTTTTTTTTTTAAGCGGACAGAATTCTTAAAAGAAGTTGTTAATTTGTTTATTTATCACCATCATCTATTTCTTTATTTTTTATTATTATTTTTGTTAAAATATAAAATACTGACTATGCTAATAATGGCAGATTCGTAATAAACATGCATGTTACGGTTTCTATTTCAGATTAAAAAAAAAAAAAATGTTTTGGTGATTTACAGGTTGAGTAATCCATAAACATCAATTTTCTCAACAACAACAATAAATAAATAAATAAATAAATAAATAAAAAAAATAAAATAAATAAATAAATAAAATAAAAATTAAGGGCGAAGATCCTTTAACGTCAGTGAGTAATGAAGGGGTGCCGGCCTCGGTGGCGTCGTGGTTAGGCCATCTGTCTACAGGCGGGTAGGTACTAGGTTCGGATCCCAGTCGAGGCATGGGATTTTTAATCCAGATACCGACTCCAAACCCTGAGTGAGTGCTCCGCAAGGCTTAATGGGTAGGTGTAAACCTTTTGCACCGACCAGTGATCCATAACTGGTTCAACAAAGGCCATGGTTTGTGCTATCCTGCCTGTGGGAAGCGCAAATAAAAGATCCCTTGCTGCTAATCGGAAAGAGTAGCCCATGTAGTGGCGACAGCGGGTTTCCTCTCAAAATCTGTGCGGTCCTATAGTTGTCTGACGCCATATAACCGTAAATAAAATGTGTTGAGTGCGTCGTTAACTAAAACATTTCTTTCTTAATGAAGGGGTTTAAACTGGCTGACATTTCCGATGGGCAATCAGTCCGACAACCGACAAATTCTCCGAATCAAACATTACAGCCTCAAGACTAATGAGTGGATATAAACAGAAAAATTGCAGGTCCGACTGGCAAAAACCCTTCGGGACTGCAGTGTTTCGACCACTGTGTTGCTAATAGATAGAGAGAATTTCACACGCGAAAACCACATTGCTTTAGATGCCTCGCTAATAAACTTTGACCAGGTTTTATCTGATAGAATGCACTCGCTATGTGGCAGGTGTTGAAATAATTGCTATAAACATCCATACACATAGCGACCCATGGCGCCTTATTTTTAACACAGTATAAACGAACGAAAATGCGTTTAATAAAGGCTGACCTACATGCTCCGTCAGTGCAGATATTAAAGCTGCAATATCGGTTCACATTTTATGACATCATATCCAAACATATACGACGTAGCCTAGTGGTAAAATGTTCGCCTGATGCGCGGTCGGTTTAGGAATGATCCCCATCGGTGGGCCCATAGGGCTATTTCTCGATCAAGCAAGTGCACCACAACTATATCAATGATCGTGGTATGTGTTATCCAGTCTGTAAGATGGTGCATATAAAAATAAAATCCCTTGCTACTAATAAAAAATATGTTGTGAGGTTTCCTCTTTAGGGTTATATGTCAAAATTATCAAATGTTTGACAATGACTAAAAAAAAAAAATGTGTTCTAGTGGGGTCGTTACACACAGAAAATCCCTGTAACAAACACAAACAAGAATGCCGGCTCTTAAAGTCCCAGACCTTAGGTTGAACCCGTTAAAATAGACACGATATTTGGCTAATCTACAAAGCTGTAACACATCTCGGAGGTACGTGCGTATTTAGAATCATGCAAAATGCATTCTGTGGCATTACAAAGACAAAACTCATGAGCCCGTGCTTAATATAAAAGTTTCAGAGTCCAGACTCAATCTCTAATGACGTCACACGCATACAATTTGTATGGCGTTGTCATGACATTAGTGTCTCAGACTCTATTATAGTCTTGAGTCTAGACTCTAAAACTTTTATGAGCACTAGGATGACCATAAACACTTCAGAGGTACGGGAATTGATACACTATTAAACAAAATATAACAAATGACTATTTCAATTATCAACACTAATAGTGAAAAACACGCCGTAATATTTGAAAAGGGGTTTGTTACTTTAACATCATGTAACATCCTAATTCAAAATACAAACACAAGACTAACGTATTACGCTAACCTTATGTCATAATTCTAATGCAAACTGCAAACACAAATGAAAATTCTGGCGGAGCTGGAATTAATTGTTTACCTTTCATGATAACAGTGGGCGATAAGATGAACTACAGGCTCGCAGGTGGCCATTGTGGGATAGCTTTTGAACCTAACATGACATTTATTGATAGGAACTACTCTCAGTTTGTATAGACCTTGGTTGTGTGGCTGTGGTAAACTTCAGTCAGAGTTTCTGCCAGAAATGCATTTTTGGGTATGGCGCTGTGGAATTGAATGCAACCACAGTCAACAGGGAGTAGGAGGGTGGGATGGGGTGGGGTCTCCCCATAGGGTTATAAAAAGCATACAGTAATGATAAGAGTAATTAACCTTTGACAGAAACCCATATAATATGCCAGGAATCTTAACCCATGTTTGTACGTACTATTATTTAAAATACTAACGAGTTTGTTGGGGGGGGGGGGTTGTTTGTTGGCCTTCTTTTTTTTTGTTTTAGTGCAGGATATATATAAACACACACACATATACACACAAACACACACACACACATATATATATATATATATATATATATATATAATATATATATATATATATATATATATATATATATATAAACGACACCACTAGAGCACATTCATGTATTAATCATTAGCTATTGGATATCAAACATTTGGTAATTCCAACATATAGTCTCAGAGTGTAAACCCGCTACATTATTCCATTAGTAGTAAGCCTAGAGATTGTTTATATATATGCACGATCCTACAGACAGGATAGTACAAACCACGGTCTGTGATATAAAAGTCTTGGTGCACTGGCAGGCATGAGAAATAGCCCAATGGACCAACCGACTGGGATCGATCCCTCCCAGACCGACCGCGCATCCAGCAAGAGCTTTATTACTGGGCTACACCCTGCTCGAGGATATATGCATTAATTATCTTGCTTAAAATAATATTCGAACAAGTAATGTCGTAGGTAACAATTAATTTTTCCTTCAACCGACCCCCACAATCTCAAAGTAATGTCCGACAAAAAGCGAAATGCCGTTCATTTCAAGAGAAAAATGCACGCACGATTATCTCATCTTCTATTTAATATGTGATTATATTATATTTTAATTCCACAATACTCGAAAATGCATCTGAGATCGCACGCCATCTGAAACCCTTTCCCCGATCTTCAGCATGCCATACAATTTACCGGCCTCGGTGACATCGTGGTTAGGCCGTCGGTCAACAGGCTGGTAGGTACTGGGTTCGGATCCCGGTCGAGGCATGGGATTTTTAATCCCGATACCGACTCCAAACCCTGAGTGAGTGCTCCGCAAGGCTCAATGGGTAGGTGTAAACCACTTGCACCGACAAGTGATCCATAACTGGTTCAACAAAGGCCATGGTTTGTGCTATCCTGCCTGTGGGAAGCGCAAATAAAAGATCCCTTGCTGCTAATCGGAAAGAGTAGCCCATGAAGTGGCGACAGCGGGTTTCCTCTCAAAATCTGTGTGGTCCTTAACCATATGTCTGACGCCATATAACAGTAAATAAAATGTGTTGAGTGCGTCGTTAAATAAAACTTTTTTTTTTTTTCTTTTTTCATACAGTTTCTTAAAGGCGCACACCCCAGTGTCAGCCCGTGAAAATGGGACACAAACCAGCTACACACATTTGGATACGAATATAACAGAGAGAAGCTAAAGTCTGTGATGTTTAAACAAGGAAATACCGTCTAAAAATAACTTGAGCTTTTCTCGATAAACATTACTTCTCAGACGAACGTGTGTTTTAAGAATTATGAGAAATACATTTTGGGGTATTACAAAACCCTGGATGACCACTTCAGGCGTACGAAAGTTAATATATACTAAATAATAAAATGCGAGTGCGATTAATTTTTACATGCTCATATACCACTAAAGTTTCGAGCATGTCCGTCCCGGGGCCTGTCTCTGGATAGCCAGGGGCTTGTCCCGGGACAGAAAAAAATTAGCGGCCAATTTTGAAATTTACATCCAAAAATTAAATAGTGGGCCTTTAAAATTTTGATGCGCATCTCTAATATAATAATATAAAATAAATAAGAGAAAGAAGAGAGGATCAGACTATTTAATAATATTAAAAAAAAGAAAGTAATTTCGACATAAACTTTTGAACGAAATGCAAGTACATGTACTTCTAAATTTAAATTGTCAAAAACCTCTTTAGTAGTAAACAAATACGTCGTCGTGTTATAAAAAACTAGGCTCTGTCACTTTAACATGACTCATTTCCTTTGGCCCGCTATTCTAACAATAACAGCAGGCCATATTTAACTCTCTATTTCGAGTCCTGCACGGTCCTAATGGCTACATATATTCAGGATTTCCTATTATCCAGGCACTTATATTAATTCGGGAAGGGACTTAGCCCTGTGGCAAAGCAATCGCATGATGCGCCGTCGGTTTGGGATCGATCCCCGTCGGTGGGCCCATTGGGCTATTTCTCGCTCCAGCCAGTGCACCACAAATGGTACATCAAATGCCGTGGTATGTGCTATCCTGTCTATGGGATGGTGCATATAAAAGATCCCTTACTACAAATCCAAAAGAGTAGCCCATGGAGTGGCAACAGCGGATTTTCTCCCTCAATATCTGTGTGGTCCTTAACCATATGTCCGACGCCATATAACCGTAAATAAAATGTGTTGAGTGCGTCGTTAAATAAAACATTTCCTTCCTTATATTAATTCCGCATCTTCCCAAAAAGTAAATATCGTTGGTTAATGATGGGGATGAGTAAGATGTGCTCCCTAAGGACCCATTTACGGTTGAGCTACCAATCTCGCTCCCCATAACTCCCCTAAAAAAGTAAATATCGTTGGTTAATGATGGGGATGAGTAAGATGTGCTCCCTAAGGACCCATTTAAGGTTGAGCTACCAATCTCGCTCCCCATAACTCCCCTAAAAAAGTAAATATCGTTGGTTAATGATGGGGATGAGTAAGATGTGCTCCCTAAGGACCCATTTACGGTTGAGCTACCAATCTCGCTCCCCATAACTCCCCTAAAAAAGTAAATATCGTTGGTTAATGATGGGGATGAGTAAGATGTGCTCCCTAAGGACCCATTTAAGGTTGAGCTACCAATCTCGCTCCCCATCAAAAAAGTTCCCTAAGGAGCATTTAAGGTTGAGCTACCAATCTCGATCCCCATCACTTCCATTAGCATATGAATTTATATATCAATATGGTAACACAATGTAAATTAGCACTGGCGTAGGAAGCGGGGTGGGGGAGAGAGGAGAGGAGGGGCATGTACCCCTAACTTTGTAGCAGCAGGGATGGTTTATCAGCACCTGGACCACCCTCCGTGGGTACGGACCTGATAGAAAAACCGAAACTACAGTAAAATGTACATCCTGGTGGATCGCACACTGGCTGTTTTTGTAACTTCCTTGTTCAAAGTTTTATGTAAACAGTCATAAACCTTGAGCAGTGAATTCGGGTCAGACTAAAAATAAATGTTAGTTTGTCTAAACAGAGCGAATCCTACATTTCATGTATTGGTAGACACACCTAGGAAAAGAGAGAGAGATATATGTGTGTGCGCGCGCGCGCGTGTCACTGCGACTTCAGCGACAGAAATAAGCAGTTTTTTTACTAGTAACCAGAGCTGTTACTAGTAGCTAGCGGAGGGCAGGGGGAGAGGAGGGGGAGCAGTTGACCCCCCCCCCCCCCGATAAAAAATCCGGAAAGCATTATAGAAACTTAAGCATTATAGAAAATTATCTTCTCAACCGTTTAAGGAGTTTTTGACTATTAACTATCAGTTGTCACCCCCCCCCCCCCCCCCCCCCCAAACAAAAATCCTAGCTACGGCCCTGGTGACAGTCCACCGGACAAGTGCATCTATAAGTCTATTTGTCTGCCAGTATTTTCACTTTTATCCCAATAAGTTGTTTGTTTTGATTACTCGTCTTGAAACTGCATTGGACATGTCCACTTGTCCAGTGGACAAAAGGCGCGGAATCTTGCCCAGTTGTAAAGTGCTCGCTAGATGCGCGGTCGGTCTGGGATCGATCCTCCTCGGTGGGCGCATTGAGTTATTTCTTGTTCCAGCCAGTGCACCACGACTGGTATATCAACGGCCGTGGTATGTGTTATCCTGTCTGGAATGGTGCATATAAAAAATTCCTTGCTGCCAATCGAAAAGAGTAGCCCACGAAGTGGCGACAGCGGGTTTCCTCCTTCAATATCTGTGGTCGTTAACCATATGTCCGACGCCATATAACCGTAAATAGAATGTGTTGAGTGCGTCGTTAAATAAAACAAAGAGCGCGGAACGTAGCCCAGTTGTAAAGTGCTCGCTTGATGCGCGGTCGGACTGGGATCGATCCCCGTATGTGGGCCCATTGAGTTATTTCTTGCTCCACCCAGTGAGTGCACCACGACTGGTATATCAGACAGTGGTATGTGCTATCCTGTCTGTGGGATGGTGCATATAAAAGATCTCTTGCTACTAATGGAAAAATGTGTCGAAATTACCGAATGTTTTGACATCCAATAGCCAATGACTAATAAATCATTGTGCTCTTGTGGTGTCGTTAAACAAAACAAAACTTTAAACATATCCACTGGACGATATTGTTTGTTCGTGCAGATTTTCACTTGTCAGAACAATCGGACAAGTTCTTATTTCGAACAGCATGTGTACATCAGAGAGAGAGAGAGAGAGAGAGAGAGAGAGAGAGAGAGAGAGAGAGAGAGAGAGAGAGAGAGAGAGAGAGAGAAAGAGAGATAGAGGCAGATATAGAGGGGGAGGGGAGAGTATAGCACGTTTTTTATTTTTGGGTTTTTATGTGGTTTTTGTTGTTGCTATTTGTTTTATTTTTATTATTTTTATTTATTATTATTATTCAGAATCTTTTATTTATTTATATTTATTTATTTATTTATTTATTCTCTATTGTTTATTTATTTAAATCGTTTAGAGGACCTGGTAAAATCAAGCATTTTTTAGGAAAAAACAAATGGGGGGGGGGGGGGGGGGGCGTAAACTAGCAGGGCTTTATGTGTTACTAATTTTGAAACACCGGTGTAGCGAGGACGTTTTAGAGCAATAGTGTTATAAACGGCTGCTGAAGAATCGTGGATATTCAGAAATTCATTTCAAATTATTTTAATCTAATTAAAACTTAACATTTCACTGGTTTTGCGCTGAAATATTTTGAGGTCAGCATATTGGTACTTAATTTGGTCGTAATTATTTTCGGCATACATATTTTCGGCACGTTTATGGCCTTGAATTTGGTGTAACCTAAAGCCCTAAAACTAGTTATTAGTTACTAGTATTACAAAAACACTATGAGATTTATTTCTGCATTGTATGCTATAAAACACTAAAACTAGTTATTAGTTACTAGTATTACAAAAACACTATGAAATTTATTTCTGCATTGTATGCTATAAAACAAGATTATCTTAAATGGACTTCGATTTACGCCTGAGTCGAATTCCATCTAGTCTTTATGAAGAAATTACCACTTTATTACCAGTCGTGGCACAGACTAATCGATAAACTTAAGACTCTCCATACAGGTCACGAAACAAACATACACGACACCAACACCAACACACACAAAACATCAAAACACATACACACACACACACACACACACACACACACACACACACACACAACACAAATACACACATACACCACCACCACAATCACATCCAAAGAACATCTCGGGTTTGAATGAAATACTTATCGGGGCTTCGAGAGTGATAGCCCGAGTAATCTGACCGTAAGGGTGGGATGGGAGTGGTGGGTGTGGGGGGGGGGGGGGGGGGAGAGAGAGATTTGACTCGCAGGATCGAATCACCTAGGTGGATCCATTCAACTGATTTTTTTATCGTTCGGTTCCAACCAGTGCACCACAATTGGTCAAATGCAGTAATATGCGCTTTCCTAGCTGTGGAAAGTGCTTATAAAAGATCCCTAGCTGCTAATGGACACCAAAAATATAGCAGGTTTCCTCTGATGACTACGAGTCAGGATCACTGTTTGACATCCAACAGTTGATGATTAATTAATCAACGTGCTCTAGTTGTGTCGTTAAACAAAAACAAACTTTATCTGAACGTAAGAAAGCATGACGGACATTTGGACTTGTGATACGTAATGAGATAGCGTTGTAACTGTCCAACTGTCCGTCTTAATTTCAGTTCAATTTAATTTCGTGCTTAATTAAGGATGAAGCACGCTGTCTTGAGCACACACCTCAGGTATCATGGCTGTCTGTCCAGAACAGTGGTTTAGTGGTTAGTTGTTAGTGAGAGAAAAGAGGGTGTAGTGGTCTGTACCTACCAGTGTCAGACTACCAACTGTCAAACATATGGCCATTTTGACAGTCATAGAGAGAAAACCCGCTACATGTTTCCATTAGTAGCAAGGGATATTTTATATGTACCATCCCACAGACAAGACATCACATACCACAGCCTTTGATGTACCAGTCGTGGTGCACTGGCTGTGGCGAGAAATAGCCTAATGGGCCCACCGACGGGGATCGATCCCAGACCGACCGCTCATCAAGCGAGCGCTTTACCACTGGACTACGTCCCGCCCCCCTGACAGTTGGTACTATGATCCTAACCTTGAACCTTGGGAGAGCAATTAAGCTCTCCCCTATTTTTACTTTTTCACGATGTGGTCTGCTTTATACCAGTCACATCAAATCAGCGTGTACGAGCTCTGAAGATCTCAATCAAATTCTTTCTCGAAACAGGATAACAGAGCTGGCATGAAACTGCCCAGAGTAAACCAAGGATAATTATTGCACACTAACTTTGCCTCAGCTTTTGTTGTTGGAAGCCCAGTGGTAAAGCGCTCGCCTGAGGCGCAGTCGGTCTGGGATGGGAAGGGAAGGGAACTGTATTAACGTGCCCACATCCTTACGGTTCAGGCACGCCCACCATTCTGACTTCGCCAGCCCACGATTCCATGGCGGGGAGGGGGAGGGGATTGGGGGAGGTGGATCTGGGATGATTCGCGCCGGTGAGCCCATTAAGCTATTTATCGTTACAGCTAGTGCACACCGACTGGTATATCAAAGACCGTGGTATGTGCTATCCTGCCTGTGGGGTGGTGCATATAACATATATCTTACTACTAACGAAAACATGTAGCAGGTTTCTTCTCTACATTTATGTGCTCTAGTGGTGTCCTTAAACAAACATAAGTATTTCAACTTTATTGTCATATTCACTGGGATAAATCGTAGAAATGGCTGATTTTACCGTTATTATCTTTTTTTTCATTTATATTCATTCCATCATCTAAACTGCAGAAACAATTACAGTTAACATTTCCCCATACAATCGATTATGGATTAATATAATCGATCATCACACCGGTGGAACGAAACCGATCAATTTTTAATTATAATCGATCACTGGAACATCAATAGTCAGGGTTTTTGCCACAGGGTAAAACGGGTTTGACGCCATACCCAAATGTTTTTACAGATTATTATTATTATTTTTGTTTTTTTGTTTTTTTTGTTAACCTTTTAACGAAATTAATTATTCTTATCATACATGCGCCATACCCAAAAATTTCTTTCTGGCAGAACATTTTAACACTGATAGCTGGAGAGGCAATTTCTCAATTGCAAGATGTTTTACATGACAGGCACCATCTTGCCGGGTTTTATCATCATGCAAGATGATTTTTCAACTAGATGATCCCATAAAAATGGGTAAAAGGCCTGTTTTGTTATACAATTTTAGTTTTTTTGTTTTAAAGATTTATATTTAAGACAAGTGGAGGTTCTTGTTTTTTTTTCATTTTATGTGTGTGTATGTATATATATATATTATGTATTCTATATATATATATATATATATATATATATATATATATTATATGTATATGTATATATATATATATATATATATATATATATATATATATATATATTCTTGGATTTTGATTTTGAGAAGATTTGACATGCTTCATCGTGGTGCACTGGCTGGAACGAGATATATCCAAATGGGCTACCGGCGGTGATCGATCCTAGACGGACCGGGCATCAGGCGAACGCTTTACCACTGAGCTACATCCCGCCCCCTAACCGAATTCTTATGCCAACCGAAACTGGTCTTCGTTCGCTACTTTATTATGAGATAGTAAATTACATAGTGAGAATGAAACACCTATTTCTACTAGAGTGAGTCGGTAGAGCACTCGCGCGAGATGCAGCGTCGTAGGATCGAATCACCCCAGTGGATTAATCCTCTGATTCACCCTCCAACCAGTTTTTCCATTGAACTGGTATATGAAAAGCTGCGGTATGTGCTGTCATATTTATGGGAAAGTTTAAAAGATCCCTTGCTGTTGCAATCTAATTAAAATTAGCTCCACTATTACATGTGGATCTAACACCAGCCAGATGGAGCTCATGTCCACCAATCAAAACCTTACTTGCAGAATCCTGCCAGTGATTTAAAAATAATTTGTAAACATTCCGAATTATCCTGAGGGTATACGACATGTTTCGTGTGAATTACGAATGCCTTATAAAATAAATAATTTGTAATGTAAAACTGAAGACTGATTTAGTAGTTTTTTTTAATAAATAAATAAATAATTTTTAATGTAAAATTGAAGACTGATAACCCACCCCGTACGTATTGGTATGGTTCGCTGTACTGCGGCCACTAAAATAGACTCGCCCGATATTTTTAGAATTTGTATGTTCCCAAATAACGTTATAAAAGGCGAAGTGTGATTGGTCAATATTTAAATTATTATTTACAGACGAAATGTTACCTGGACATTGGGGACTACACAGTGTTGTTAGTTTTAAATCACTGGCAGGATTCTGCAAGTAAGGTTTTGATTGGTGGACATGAGCTCCAACTGGCTGGTGTTAGATCCGCATGTAATAGTGGAGCTAATTTTAATTAGATTGTTGCTGTTGTTGGGACAAACTAGCCGTTGACTAATAAATCTATGTTATCTAGTGGTTCCGTTTGGTTTAATTTTTCACAATTTGCTACAAAACGCGATGCTTTTAAATGGCGGCAAGAAAAGGAATGTGTGTTTCCATGGATACACGATGTGGCCCAAACACATCCAGTGTGTCTGACGATTGAGGTCTTAGCACGGCTGGCAACGTCACCGTGTCAACAAAAGAAGTCGCAACATTCACCGGAACATGTACATAAGATAATCTTTTCAAACAAACCAAAAATACATCCTTTAACTGGTGCAGTGGTTGGAGAATTGAGCACTTGAAGAAGATAACAATCGTCATCAACATTGCCAAACGCTGATATCACGGTCAAAAAAATAAAATTAATAATAATAAAAAAAAAAAAATAATAATAATAATATTAAATATTAAACAAATTTAAACAAAAAAGAGAAAAAAAATAAGAAGATATAATTTATTTCATTACAGACCGAATATACGTTTTAACCACAGACATCCTAGTAAAGAAAGAAACCGGCCTCGCTGGCGTCGTGGTTAGGCCATCGGTCTACAGGCCGGTAGGTACTGGGTTCGGATCCCAGTCGAGGCATGGGATTTTTAATCCAGATACCGACTTCAAACCCTGATTGAGTGCCTCGCAAGGCTCAGTGGGTAAGTGTAAACCACTTGCACCGACCAGTGATCCATAACTGGTTCAACAAAGACCATGGTTTGTGCTATCCTGCCCATGTAGTGGCGACAGCGGGTTCCCTCTCAAAATCTGTGTGGTCCTTAACCATATGTCTGACGCCATATAACCGTAAATAAAATGTGTTGAGTGCGTCGTTAAATAAAACATTTCTTTTTTCCTAGTAAACGTTCAGGTCACGCAGTACACGTGCGTGGGGTGTCATTCTCGATTTTGACAATTTCCAGGAAGGTGGAACATTATTTCTGTCAATCTTTTTCATTCTGTTGATCATACAGTTGTTATTGGTTTGTTTTTTGTTTGTTTTTGTTTTTGTTTTGTTTTTGTTATTTTTATTGTTTGAATTTGCGATTTACTGATAAAAGAACGTCAACTTTCAAATTTCTCTTTTGAGCCCAATCGTCCTTAATGGAATAAATGGGAGCCCTTACGCCTATGCTCGAACCCCCTAGAAACTTCGCTCGTCTGTCTAGTTGGGGACATCTTCATAAATCAAGGCTAATATTCGTTCCTCGTATTCAGCCTTGATACATGTCGTCAAGAAATCGTGCCACAAAATGCTTAAATTGCATTGGATGCGATGAGATCTGATTGCAACGAATCGCAACGCTCCTTACAGATTCCCTTGTTATTGTAAACAAAAATGGCAGCGTCAGCGTCCGGCGGTTAATTTTTGATATTGCTTTCAAGATTGTCACATGTTACCGATGCTGTGATTGGTCAGCGATGTCATCGTGTAAGGGACATAATCGGTGTTACAAATTTTCTTCCAATAGAGGGGGCTAGTAGTGGATATCAGTAATCTTGACTACATGTATCAAGGCTGAATACGAGGAACGAATATTAGCCTTGATTTATGAAGATGAGTTGAGGATTGATGCATGGAGTGTCAGGGCTGTAGCCAATGGGGGGTCGGTGGCTTTTTTTTTCAATATGCCCCCGGACCCCCCTAAGCAACTCGGCGCCCTCGTACCTCACCGACCCCCCCCCCCCCCCCCCCCCCCTGTGTGCCATGGTGTGGTACGCATGTAGAAACGAGCACGGTAGTACTTCTAATGGATGGGATTCTACTAACCTGAGAGGTAGTTTAGACAAAACAGTGAATAGTTGGTGAAGACATTTAAAAGCCATAGGCCTACCGCCTTTTGCTAATCCCCTATTGCAAACAGATACATTGTAAAGCAGTGCTTATGTTTTGAAAATCCATGTTAGCAATAAAAGTGCTCTCTTGAAATTATGTAGCAGAGCAATTGTTCTCATTTAAATGAAAAACAACTATGCGAGGCGTTATTAGATTTACCTAATATTTAAAGAGTATATCAGCATTTGACAAGGCGTGCAGTTTTTTGACCGGGCGGTAATCATGTTGCGTGATCACAGGCGAACGGGAGCAATCGCTCGCGTAAAACCATGAGGAGTGTTGTACTGGCCTATAGGGTAATTTAACGGTTGTTAAATAAAAAGTTTTAAAAATTATATTATATAAAATTAAATAATTTATAATTAATAATTATTGATACATTTTTTAAAACTTGGGAGTTAATTATTATTATTTTATTAATTTTATGGGGGTTTTTTAAATTATTATTTTGTTTATTATTATTATTATTATTCATTTTCTTTTCAGTAACCTTTATAGTCCATGAGCCAGACCGAATCTGACTACCAAAAAGGTGACCAGATCCAACAGTGATTTTTGGTTAGTCTGGTACCTGAGGGGTCCAAAAAACTATGATGGACTTTTTGGAAGTGTAGCTTAGTGCCCGTATGGCGGCCATCTTTAAAGATGGCCACCGGTTTGGGACTAAAATATGATACCTCATAAAAGTGACTTTGGAGCTTTAACCAAATTATAAATATATGAATACAAAATGTATTTTGATATCAAATTAGCCTTCATGTCCCCAAGTCATCTTTATGATTCCTTATAGCAGCTTATTAAAGATTTGATACTACCCCTACCCCAAAAGAGCCGAAAACGAAAATTAGGTATCTATAGTAAAACGCGTCACCAGAGTCAAAAATGGTCAAACAAGACCATGTAATTGTGGTTATGGATGGCATATGAATACATCGAGATGACATAGGTGGAAATTTGACCATAAAATGTATAAATAGAGAATGGTGATAAATTTTACTAGAAAAATGTGGAAAAACCCACACATTTGTTACATTATTTCTTAAATTTGGAACAGACGATAGTAATTAAGGTACACTATATATACATCATAAGATGCGTAATCCAAAGATGAACAAAATACTCCAAATCCCATTTCTGAAAGTCACTTTTATGAAGTATCATATTTTAGTCCCAAACCGGCGGCCATCTTTAAAGATGGCCGCCATACGGGCACTAATCTACACTTCCAAAAAGTCCATCAGTTTTTTGGACCACTCAGGTACCAGACTAACCAAAAATCACTCTTGGATCTGGTCACCTTTTTCGTAGTCAGTCTCAAAAATCCAGGATCTGGCTCATGGACTATTACATTGAATTTATAAAAAAGTAAAAGCAGCAGAGAATAGCAATGTTTTGACAAGTACGGTCATGTGATGCTCTCCGCTCATTATGGAACCTACCATTATTTTGACTGGGATGATAGTCGAGGTTATCAAAATAAATAATAATAATAATAATAATAATAATAATAATAATAATTAATAATCATATTTAGAATATAAATATATAGTAATAATAAAATTAAATTTAAAAAATAAAAGATGAACAAGAAACGAAAAATGAAAGAAAGAAAACAAATTAGAAAGACGTCACTATTCAACGTCACTTTGCATCACCCTATCTAAAAACAATAAAGTAGTCCACATCGTTTCCGTTTTCAACATTGGGGGGGGGGGGGGGGGAGGGGACGGGGAAATTTTCAAAATTAACTTTTTTCTTTAATGATTACAAATGTTTGTTTGAAAAAAATGACTTGAAACATATTTAAAATTCTACCATTGATCATCAATGGATCTGAAGTAAAATTACGGCAAAATGCATGGCATTTATTGCGCACAAAACAAAAAGATGTGTCGGAGATTTCAAACCTTTCGACGTACCCTAGGGCCTAAAAAACAATCCGTAAATCCGCACGGGATGCGTTTTTTGTTGTTGTTTTATAAATTTTAAGAACGAATACTTCACTTGTAATTTTCATTTACACCGAAAACAAAATTTAAAAATATATATTAAAAACAAGCAAAAAAGCAAGAAAAGACAACACTGTCAATGAACACGCAAAATAAAACGAACGAAAAAATTAAATTAAATATATATTTTTAAAATATATATGTTTCTACTTACCGAACCGACAACCCCATGTTGCTGCCACCCTGAACTCTTAAGCCCCTGGGTGGTGGAGAAAGCCCGACGGGTCGGCTGAGCGGTCAAGCGAAGCAGTACTTGTTTCGCTACTGAAGCCATTTTGAATGAACAAACGTTGGGCAGTCGCAAAGATAAGCGCGCTAGTATCACCTTGACCCTGTTTATCAGACAGTCCTACGCTTTTTTGTTGGGCTGATAAAAGGCGCGTAGACAGGCCGGGTCTAGCAGTCTTCTATTGGAGGTCGAAGTGGGACGTTAATATTATTAACTCCGGTTTCAACACGATACTGCCGATTCCGTAAAATCAATAATCTTTTTTTCTTCTTCTATTTTTTGACGCTTTTAATCAATGTACCTGCTGCAATTTAGTATTTAGATACGATAACGTCATGTATTTTTTTTCGTAACAATACCGAAACTAGCTACATACAGCAGTAGCGGATGGGGGGGGGAGGGGAGGAGGGGGTCCAGACCCCCCTTTTTGAAAACCTTTAAGGCGAAACGTGATTATATTAACTGTTCTGCGTAAAAGGAGATATCAGTCATCACATTGGACCCCCCCCCCCCCCCCTTCAGAAATCCTGCATCCGCGCCTGGTACGGTACTATTTTTGTTTATGCCTACCCAGAGAGGTCCACGAAGGGGCAGAGGACACGCACACCCCCAATATATTCAAGTGGGTTTTAAAAAAAAAAAAAAAAAAAAAAAAACCTTTTTCTTTTAGATTTGTTTAAAAAAGTTATTATTATTATTATTATTATTATTATTATTAATTATTACTTTATTATTTTTATTTTTAAAATATTCATTGGGTTTCCAGGTTCACGAGTTGGTCCATGTGCCTTTCCCCCCCCCCCCCCCAAAAAAAAAAAAAAAAAAAAACATTAAAAAAAAAAAAAAAATGGTTTTAATAAAATAAAATAATAATAAAAAAAAAAAAAAAAAAAAAAAAAAATGGTGTCAAGAACAAAGTAATAATGTTTTGTGTTAAATGAATTAAAACAAGTAATTTGTGGTTTATCATCTCTCTCTCTCTCTCTCTCTCTCTCTCTCTCTCTCTCTCTCTCTCTCTCTCTCTCTCTCTCGCTCTCTCTTACAATTATCGAAAATAGAACGATACAGCACCACGAACCAGTTCGGAGCCATATTGTCTCTGCAAATACCAGGAACTAGGTGCAAACAGAAATAAAAACCATCGTTCATAACGCGCATGCTGCACACGAGGTATGTTATCCGTATTTACTGCGACAAGCTAGTGCATTGTTTTAAACGAACTTTCTTCTCTTTCAAACTATTTTAACGCATATAAAATATCCCTTGCTACTAATGGAACACTTTATAGACTATATGTCAATATGACCAAATGTTTGACATACAATAGCCGATGATTAACAAATTAATGTGCTCTAGTGGTGTCGTTAAAAAAAAAAAAAATTGGATCTTTTCACGATTAAAATGTTTAATACATTCATGTAAATTATATTTTCTTGTAAATAATATCTGTGTTATATAGGTATGTATAGGTTACACTGTGCCAATGCAGAAAGTTCCCGTCAAAATTCGAGGTGAACGGTGAAATATTTACGGAGTAGAAACAGCTGCGGCCCTGATTGGTAGTAATATGTGACACTGATTATTTGCTTAAATAATGTTATCCATTTTCGATAAATAAATACACTTTTATTTAATATGCAGTTGTTATGCATTAAACACTAGACTTAGAAACTAGTGCAGGGTACCCCCCCCCCCCCCCCCCCCACCCCCCCCCACCCCCCCCCCCAAAAAAAGGAGTAATAATAGTTAAAAAAACAACAAACCTAAAACCCCTGCGATTTTGATTAAAAAATAGGGTTGCAAATAAGGACATTAATTGAATATCTTAAATGGCATGTAATTCCCTATATCCCATTTGCTTCTAGGTGGAATAAATATGAGGTGACACACGTTTACTGGTGTTTATACATTCATTTGTAGTTAATTTCGTGGTTTTATCGAATTAAGGTTCAAGCACGCTGTCCTTGGCACAGACAACTCAGCTATCTGGACGGTCTGTCCAGGACAGAGGGTTAGTGAGAGAGAAGTCGTTGTAGGGGCCTTACACCCAGTGTCCTATTTATAAGGGGGCAACTGCCCCGACCCTCCCCCCTGCCAGAGCCCCCCCCCCCCCCCCCCGACTAAGGACTTCCTTTATAAAAAAAAAATTAGAATATTTTTTTTATTTGTCATGTAATTTAATTTCTATGTTGAGGGGCCCTCGGACCTGAAGTGCCCCGAGCCCCCAAGGTCTAAATCCGGCCCTACTTACACCTACACACTGAGTCGTTAAAACTCGCTCTGCGTAGGAGCCTGTACCGGTATGCGAACCCAGTACCTATCAGCATTCTGTCCGATGGCTTAATCATTGGTCCACTGAGCGCATTGATACGCTGCTTATATCAGTGTTATTAGTAAACGTTAACATTATCGTCGGAAGGAATTGATTTGGTATAGTGTGGTACAAAGATATCATGGTTTGTCTCCCCTTTTCATCAAATCGTCATTAGTGATTTTCCAATGATCGATTATAATCGAAAATTTAGCGGATTGACTCTTCCGATGTGGACCGGTCTCGGTGGCGTCGTGTTTAGGCCATCGATCTACAGCCTGGTAGGTACTCCAAACCCTGAGTGAGTGCTTCACAAGGCTCCATGGGTAGTGATCCATAACTGGTTCAAGAAAAGCCATGGTTTGTGCTATCCTGCCTTTGGGAAGCGCAAATAAAAGATCCCTTGCTGCCTGTCGTAAAAGAGTAGCATATGTGGCGACAGCGTGTTTCCTCTAAAACAAAAAGTGTCAGAATGACCATATGTTTGACGTCCAAAAGCCGATGATAAGATACAATATCAGTGTGCTCTAGTGGCGTCGTTAAATAAAACGAACTTTACTTTCTTACGATGTGATGATCGATTATAAAAGTCCATAATCGATTGTGTGGGAAAATGTTAACTGTAACTGTTCCTCTAGATGATAACATTGACGTAAATATACAGTGGTTTGGATTTGTTTTCGTGTGTACATATATAGACGCATTATATTAAATAGTTAATAAAGGTACACTTAGCCATTTGCAGGGTACACACGACAATAGGTATATGGTCCTTATAATTCAAAGCCTTCTTATGGTCATGGAATTCTAACCGATTATAATGTAATCGAAAGTTGATCGGTAGGTGCCAACCGATTATAACCGATGATCGATGATGTAATCACAACCGATTCCCATGACTAGTATTGGTATTCTCACAGGTATGGAGCGGACATAACCCAGTGGTAAATCGCTCGCCTAATACGCGGTCAGTCTAGGATCGATCCCCGTCATTTTGGCTGGTGTAACAAAGGCCGTGGCGGGGGCGGGATGTAGCCCAATGGTAAAGCGTTCGCTTGATGCGCGGTATGTCTGGGATCGATCCCCGTCGGTGGGCCCATTGGGATATTTGTCGCACCAGCCAGTCTACCACGACTGGTATATCAAAGACCGTGGTATGTGTTATCCTGTCTGTGGGATGGTGCATATAAAAAGATTCCTTGCTGCTGATAGAAAATAGTAGCCCATGCAGTGGCGACAGCGGGTTTCCTCTCTCAATATATGTGTGGTCCTTAACCATATGTCCGACGCCATATAACCGTAAATAAAATGTGTTGGGTGCGTCATTAAATAAAACATTTCCTTCAAAGGCCGTGGTATGTATTAATAAATCCTTTTTGTGATGCTGCAAAAATAAATAAATCCGTTGCTGCTAATCTAAAATAGTAGCACATGGAATGGCTGTAGCGGGTTTCCTCTCTAATTATCTGTGTGGTCCTTAGCCATATCTGGCGCTTTATAAGTGAAAGTAAAATCAGTCGAGTGCGTTGTTGAATAAAACATTTCTCGGGGGTTTTTTTCTCTCCACTTTTTATAATTTTTATCACCCGCAAGCGTTACAGGTAACGCTTGCGGGTGTGGGTGGGTGTGTGTGTGTGTGGGTGTGGGTGGGTGTAGATCCCCATGGGATGCGTTACAAAACGTTAGGCGTGGTATAATTGTATACTTATTTAAGCAGTATAGTAAATGAGTTGTTTAGTTTTTGTTTGCTTTTGTTTTGTACTAAGATAAACAATTTAAAAACGAAGTCAAAGACTTGCGCGGACTTATAATTCTCGGCTAGATTTAGCTCTAGAGTTTCGATCCCCGTCGGTGGGACCAATGGGCTATATCTCGTTCCAGCCAGTGCACCACGACTGGTATAGCAAAGGCCGTGGCATGTGCTATCCTGTATGTAGGAAGGTACATATGAAAGATCCCTTGCTACTAATGGAACAATATAGCTGCTTTCCTCTCTGTGACCATATCTCAGAATTACTAAATGTTTGATCTAGATTTGTTGGTTTAGCCCCAGTGGTCTATCTGCCGTTCTACCCACTGCACCACGACTGGTATATCAAAGGCCGTGACATGCGCTACCCTGTCAGTGGAATGGTGCATATAAAAGATCTCACGATTTGTTTTAGCGGGTTTCCTTTCTAAGACTACGTGAAAATGCCAAATGTTTGACATCCAATAGCCAGACTTTAACATTGTTTAGCAGGCGCGTGTGCAGGAGTTATAGCATGGGCGAATCTAGAGACTGGCTAGCGAATTTTATAGGGGGTGGGGGGGGGGGGGGGGGCTAAGACATAATTCCCTGGCGAATGTATTAAAACAAAATTTGCATGAGTGGATGAGTGGGTGGGTGGAGGGGGGCTCAACCCCCCAAACCCAACCCCACGCGCCTATATAGATGGATTTATTCCAGGTAAGCCAATGTGGAGACGGGTTTTGATAAGTTTGTTTTTGTTCTCAGAGTAGATTTCAGATACATCTGTTACTGTTCTTTCGTACTCTGTGGTGTAGATAAGTTTAGATTCTCTGGCACTGTTTGATGTAGATCATTTCACATACATCTGTTACTGTTCTTACGTACTCTGTGGTGTAGATAAGTTTAGATTCTCTGGCACTGTTTGATGTAGATCATTTCACATACATCTGTTACTGTTCTTACGTACTCTGTGGTGTAGATAAGTTTAGATTCTCTGGCACTGTATGATGTAGATCATTTCACATACATCTGTTACTGTTCTTACGTACTCTGTGGTGTAGATAAGTTTAGATTCTCTGGCACTGTTTGATGTAGATCATTTCAGATACATCTGTTACTGTTCTTACGTACTCTGTGGTGTAGATAAGTTTAGATTCTCTGGCACTGTTTGATGTAGATCATTTCAGATACATCTGTTACTGTTCTTTCGTACTCTGTGGTGTAGATAAGTTTAGATTCTCTGGCACTGTTTGATGTAGATCATTTCACATACATCTGTTACTGTTCTTACGTACTCTGTGGTGTAGATAAGTTTAGATTTGTATTTGTATTATATAACATTTAGTGAAATATCTTAAAATATCAGTGAAATAAAAGAGTTATCAGTCATCCAGTGACGATAACACATCTTAGATTGAACATTTCACTATTTCACTCTAAAATGGGTTATCCTCATTGTAGAAAGTGTTATCTTCACTGTAAGAAAGCCGGAACTATTTTGCTGCTGGCATTTTAAAAATAAAAGTAAATTGCCAAAAGTTACATATTAAATATAAATTTCATGTTTGTTTTTTTTGTCAAATATAATTTATATCTCATCTCGTGAAGTTTATAATCATATCACACACATCGCGCAAGCGCGACTCGCGAGATATGATTGCAAAGTTCACTCGATAAGATATAAATCATATTTGACAAAAAACATGAAATATCTTCCATGTATTGAATTTGTATTTGTACTGTTTATGTATTAGTATTTATATAGTGAATGTGTTATATACAGTATTGTCTATGGCTTAAATGAGTACTTGTGTACTGAATGTGCTGTATAAAATATATATAATCAAGATTATTATTATGACTGTGATTCTGGTGTGATTCTGGTGAGATTCACCCTTCGTTAAATAAAATCCAGTTTTAAATAATGATATATACTTTTTATTATCATAAATCATTTGAATATTTATATTATGTATATGTATAATGTTAAACGTAGAATTTACTATTGTTGTATTATGTATTTTAGGGCTGTTGTTCGTGTTTGTGCACACTGAATAAAAACAAATATCAATCGAACCTGCAGTTTGTGATAACTCAACACAAAACCATTGTGAGCTTGCATGGTCGAATGCCGGCTAATTAGTCAGTCAGTTTAGTTTAATTAAATTGAAAGAAAAATCATACTATTTGTATCAGAATCAGAAAAAAATGGTGATGAAGCTGCTCATTTCAGAGATAACGGGTAGCATCTATGATTACCCTAGTTCCGCTCACAATATGAGGTGTTTTTTTTTTTTTTACAGGTACCCAGTACATGTTTCAAGCACAAGGCTACTTGACACAATGATACTAGATGAAATAAAATTGCATACATGGTTTGCCCAGATGAAACGTGTTTGTTTTTTTGTGGGTTTTTTTTTACAGCAAACACACTCACATTTACCAGCAATCACAGGACTTGTGGTGTTAACTTGTCTATCGAAAGTTGGGTGCACCTCGAACTTTGACTCAACCGGAAGGCATTTGGTTTAGCACTACCATTAAGACCAAAAATGATGTATTATACAACTGCAATGATTTGAGAAATGGCAATTTTCATAGAACGATGAATATGCATCAAGGCTCGTCGGGGCAATCTGTCTTCTCACGCGTTTCGTAAATAGGTTTTGATACGCCGTAGTCAAAAAGAAAGCTCCCTCCCCAAATAATACAAATTTGATCCAGTAGCAGCAACGAAAGAAAGAAAGAAATAAATGTTTTATTTAACGACGCACTCAACACATTTTATTTACGGTTATATGGCGTCAGACATATGGTTAAGGACCACACAGATTTTGAGAGGAAACCCGTTGTCGCCACTCCATGGGCTACTCTTTCCGATTAGCAGCAAGGGATCTTTTATTTGCGCTTCCCACAGACAGGATAGCACAAACCATGGCCTTGCGGAGCACTAGCTCAGGGTATGGAGTCGGTATCTGGATTAAAAATCCCATGCCTCGACTGGGATCCGAACCCAGTACCTATCAGCCTCTTGACCGATGACCTAACCACGACACCACCGAAGCCGGTCTAGCAGCAACGATGGTTTATATATATATATATATGCGCTTGTACATAGATAAAACATCTTTTTAAATGTGCGTGTTCGTTTGGGTTGTGTTCTTGGTTGTGCGTGTGTACTGGTGTGTGGGCTTGTTTTATAGGCTATTGTTTATTTGGGGGCAGATGTTTTGTGACTGGGGTTTTCTTTCGGGGGGGGGGGGGTGGGTGGGGGGGGAGGGAGGGGAGGAGTGGGATTACAAATATGTTGAGGGGGATTTTTTTTTTTTTTTTTAAATATTAGATTTTTTGTTTTGCCTGCAAACTTACGATAGATGTTTTTTATATATTTAGCTTATGCATGTACACAATAATGTCTTCATTTTAACATGCAGGGCATATAGGAAGTCTAGACTGGCTACCTTAAATGGGATCGGCATGCAAGACTAACATAAATAATATAGCACGTGGGGACACAAATGTTTAAGTCAAACCACAATGTAATTACGAATACTATAGATAGATGGTTTTAAAACAAGCGGCTCAGAAATAAATGATATATTTAGCTGTTATTACAGCAAAATGTTACAACCGTTTATAATGCACATGTATATAGGCCTAATTAAATTTGCAGCACACGAAAATAGGGTTAGTCAATTCATCAGGCGCGTATGGTTATCAGTTTGATAAAGGACATTTTATCATATAGTAAAGGAAGTCTAGCCTGGCGTTATTGGGGATAAAGTGGTGTTTTTACAAAGTTAATAGGGAGGCCAGGCGCGTCATGGGTCCCCATAGGAAAATTGACATTGAAAAACCCTCCACCCCACACATAATATGGCACGTGGGAGAAGGGAGACCGCAGGCGACTGCACTGTTCTGATCGGAATATTACATAATAGTCAGTCCCACGTCTTCCTACAACAATGTTGGTTTGTTGGTTTGACGTAAAAATACAAAAGAGGTAAAAGTGTTTTGGTCGCTCCAAATAACAAAAACACGACGATACACTCTTGAACGGCCCGTCACTATTTTGTGAGTAATTTCGAAAACAAAGCGGCTCAGAAATAAATAACCGGGCGTGTAGTAAATTCCATAATTATGGCAAACAATTTGTTTCCCGTGGGGACGCACTATAAACATGTTTCTGTTATCTAACCAACATGTATTCCACAACCTGAAAACTGTTTACTGTCACGCACAATTCGCATTAAAATTGCGCGAAGGCTCTAGGTGTGTTTGATAATTAATGTGAGGCGAGATTGCAGCTTTGAAAATTTGTTTAAAAATTCCCATGCAATAAAACCAAAACAATCAGGGTGGATAACAAAACGCAATTTCATCAATTTAATTTTTACCTGTATCAGTTTTTAAAAATTATTTTTAAAACATAGACAGGGACATTTATGATGCCAGGGTCTGGTATGCATACATCTCAGCTGAACATTCACAAACATCTGTGGTCATCGGCCATATTTGCTGCTACCGGAACGCGCCAGAACTGGAGAGCGGTTAGAGGACGTAACTCTGCCTAATTGTTCTTGCTATTTTCGAATAGAGGTTATACCAGTTGTGGTGCCCTGGCTGTAACAAGAAATAGTCCAATGGACCCACCAAAAAGGATCGATCATAGACCGATCAAGCATCGGGCGAACGCTTTACCACTGCCTATGTAGACAATGAAAATTAAATATGAATATGAATTATTAATCCATTATCTAATTGATCAGGGTAGATTTCCATTTCATTACAGATGTGCATTTACATTTCCATTAAAATTCTATTGTTTTATTTTTAAATAGATGTGAATGTCTTACCGATGTCATTGGTAGTTTTCAGAAAATTAGATACTTAATATTTCAAAAGGGTGGATTTTACAGTACCTAAATACAGAGGGTACAAGAATAGTATCCACCGAGGGTACTTTTCCTTTAATATGGTATATTACATAACATATATGTTGGTTAATGTATATTTCATATTTCAGCTAAGTACAAACCTTCTAATGTAGAGATGACAATTCAATATGAATATGATGGCTTAATCCATTATATAACTGATCAGGGTAGATTTTCTTTTCATATGTAAAAGTTCTTATATTTTTTATATTATTATTATTATTATTGTTTTTAATAAATATATCTGAATAACCTTATTGCATATTTACTATCCATGTCAGGGGTAGTTTTGTAACATTTCAAAAGGGTGGATTTTACAGTTCCTAACTACCGAGGGTGCATTGTCGTCATCCATCGAAAATCCTTTTCCATTAATATGGTATATTATATTGCATAATTCTTGGCTACTGTCTGTCTGTTAAAAAAGTAAATATGAATATGGTAAGGTTGACCAGGGTAGATGTCCATCTTATTTGTAAAATACCCTTTTCTTTAAACTGATATGAATAAACCTCCTGGATATGTACTATCGATGCTAGGCACATTTTATTTTCCAGAAAATAATGAATGTAAGAGTTCAACCTTTATCTAGCTTTTTTTTCTATACACATAAGGGTGCATATCATTAATAGATGGAAATTTTCATTAGTGGGGTGGAGATAAAACGGGCTTAATGAATACTGTTTAATAATTATTATTAATTTTAGACCAGCCCATCTAAATTTGCGCCAAAGTTATATTAATAATTAATATAGGTTAGAAATATTAATTTAGAAATTTAAGGGCGCAGTCAAAATTTATTAACCCCAATTTTCCTCTCTTTTATACTTTTGGTGTTAATATTCAAAATTTCAAAACTTACCGTATTTGATAGGTTATTCTATCCCGAGTCAGACCCCCGATCCTATCGGAGGCCGGACTCGGGATAGTGGTATATGGACACGTTAAACTAGTTACTAAACTAAGCTAAGGAGATAAAACTTGAGACATAATTCAGGAACATAAAGATTTGTCGAAATGACAATACATATTAAGGTATTCATATATAATGCCTTTAGACCTGTACATGCTGTATGAACTTTGTTAACAGAGATTCGAGCTATTACTTGTGAACTTCTTTTGACATATACTAGTCACAGGAAGTTAAGGGCAAAATTAACATTTTAATCAAACACATTAAAAAAAACACATTCCATTTTGTTTCTGAATATGTACAACTTTTTTTTTTATTGTCCCCAGAGCAACATGGCCATGCAAAGGTTGGGGTGCCTTGAGATCATGACCTTACAGTGTCAAAATATCATCACATATACATTATATGGAAAGAGTAATAATAATAATCTTGATATATATTATTAACATAATACAATGTTGTTGACTATTTATAATATGGGAAGTTAAATGCTCTGAGTTCAACATGAAAATGAGGAAAAGAAGAAGGAACGAAAGCAAAAGGAGTAAGGATTAAAAGAAAAAGGAAAGAGGAATGGAAGAATCTAGCTAAAAGGAATATAATTTGTACTGTATCTGTATTTCCAAGCAAGCTGTAAAACATATTCCATTGGTAATGTTGAAAAACACAAATTTATTTCAATCATATAAGACAAATTTACGTGGGACTCATTAGATTTCAAGCAACAAGAATAGTGACACTTACATTAAAGTGACCACACCCCTCTTTGGGTGGCAAAGACCATTACCGGGTATTACCAACATAAGCTACAACACATTTGATGCAGCACTGCAACATGGACAGCATGATGTTCATAGGATTTTGTTTGGGGATGATTTGCAACTCCTACTGCAGGTGAGTTGCTTCACATCAACAGGCAAGGGAGATGGTTTTAATACTCGATGAGTGCCAACTCAGGATAACGGATGGGTTAGTTCACCTGGTCCCATCCTGGGAATATCCTGACTCGAGCACTGTTGTCCTGCAAATTTAGTGGCACCTGGTCCCATAGCTTGCAGAACAGGTTGAATGAAGATCAGTATAATCTCGTCCATATAGAATAGGCTGGTTAGGCAGATCTAAATAACATAGAGGGATGTTCTGGGCACCATTGGGCTGGTCCCATAGCTTGCAGAACAGGGGTCTGCGACTAGCATGCGTTTACAAGTGTTTAGCATCTATTTCACACGGAAAAATACATCATTACGGAAGATTTTAATGACAAAATAAAATAAAATATGTGTACTTAGAGCTATATTTGTTGTACTAGGATAGTAAAACGAATTGTGTTTTAGTCGTAGATTTACGATGTTTTGTGAAATTGGGTCCAGGTTGAATGAAGAGGTCTACAATCTCGTCGAAATAGCGTAGACGGGGTTAGGCAGATCTGAATGGCATAGAGGGATGTTCTACAATCTCGTCCAAATAGCATAGACGGGTTAGGCAGATCTGAATGGCACAAAGGGATGTTCTGCCATCGAGCTGATTTGGGTACAATGTCATACGTACTCTTGCTATTTAGCACATGGTTCGTTCACATTTGATCAAATATGCTATTATAGGTACTAAATAGAATTAGATGTGGACGCCAATGGAATTTTACTTTTAAGGAGGCGTGGTACCATTTGTTTTCAAAATGGCCAAAATAAAATTTCAAAATAGATTTCTTTACACATATCTCCAATTCTAATTAACGTGTTCAGTTGTTTTAAACGTTTGACTATAGATTATGAAAATCAGCAATCGAGTATAATAAATATTTAATGTGATTAAATAGAATGTAATTGTTATGGGAAATTCGGACGGTTTTACGTAATCTACAAGTTGGTATCATGACATTAGAAAGATGCAAACCCAAGGTGCTTAGTCAGAAGAAAATCATGTTTGTTAATGAATCATAGCCAAATGCTAATTTGGAGTCGAAGGGTTCACACTTTAAAGCACATCAATAATCTACCGGTTGCCATCCGGGTACCCTCAATGAAAACTCCAAGATGGTGGCCAAATCAGGGAAATGGTCATAGCATGCTTATAAATTGACAGCTAACAACAAATATTCTATGGTTCTTATGGTTTTAGATTTTATAAATGGGTCATGGAATTATAAGATGGTCACCAATATGGCGGTCTAAATGTAGGGTCATGAAATACGATGAAAGTAGTTTAGTTCTTCTATATCAGTTAATTTTAATTCATTCAAGATGACTGCCAATATAGGCAATGTACCTAAGAAGACGGAACTGTTAAAAATAAAGTGTCACTGTAGGCTATATTTGTAAAATGATTAACACAGACATTAAAAAAACGTGTGGGTTTAAGATAATCAATTAATAATAATAAAATAATTTGACAGATGTAGAAAAGAAGTTTGTTTTGTTTAACAACACCCCTAGAGCACATTGATTAGTTAATAATCGGCTATTGGAAGTCAGACAGTTGACATCATAGAAAAACCCCGATACATTGTTCTTAATGCAGTAAGGGATCTATTATATGCACTTTCTCACAGACAGGAAAACACATATCACGGCATTCGACAAATTGTGGTGCACTGGTTGGAACGGGAAAACCCCCCCAGTCCCCCCCCCCCAGTCAGTTGACCTTTTCTTGGCCAATTTTAAAACTCCAATACAATGTAAGATTTCTGGTAGTGTTGTGCGTGGTGTAGTAAGCATGATGCAATTTTGTTAATTTGCAATATAATATTATTATAGTGACCTAGTACTTGTTTTGTATTCCCAGTGTTAAATACCATTATTATAAAAAAGAAAAATAGATCACCTAAAATTGCGTTCCATTGCACACTAGCAAAACTGCATCATGCTAAATAAACAACAAGCACAACAGTACCCGAGAAAAACAACAACAAACAATAAAGGGCAACTCTATTATAGTGTTTCATTGTTACATGTAGGCCATCCTCTTTAAAACAATAAGTCTTTTGTGTGACTGTTACTTTTAGCAGTCCCATCTTCCTCGGTTCATTACTTATATTGGTGGCCATCTTGAATTCATTAAAATTAACAGGTATAGAGGAACTCTAAATCATTGGCTAAATGCAAGAATTACTTTTGTGTATCAAACAATAAGCAATTTATTGCAATTTTCTCCATTCGAACCGCCATATTGGAAACCATCATGTATTTAGGTGACCCATTTATGAAATCTGAATTATGGTGGCACCAGTGTCTTTCCTGGCTCCTGAAACCATGAGGTAGATGTACCAATTGTCGTTGTCTGTTAAGCTATGGACATTTCCCTGATTTGGCCATCATATTGGCTTACATTTGGGATTTAAACAAATTCTCAAGGATGGTATTCGATGTGAGCCTCCTACAGAGACAGAATCCACAGAGAACAACTATGCGCTATGATTGGTACTAAATAAAATTAGTGGGCAATGGGTAGAATGGTGCCATATTTTTTAAATGGCCACAAGGAAATGTTTAAATATATTTTTTTGGACACAAATCCAATTCAAATTAACATTTCCAATTGTTTTAAATGTTTGAATATGGTTTATAAAAATAAGTAATTGATTATAATGAATGTTTAATGTGATTATATACAAGGTCATTGTTATCGGAAACTCATACATTTACATATATTTACATACCAAACGTTGGTATCCTGACATTGTGCTCAGCCAGATGGGAATGTGTTCATTTATGTTTGTTAATGGTTTCACAATGTAAATTCTAATTTGCTGTCACGGTGTTGCTTAAATATTTCATTACCTGCAATTCTTTAAAAAAAAATATTTATACCATCTCCTATTAATGAGCTATTAGTGAAGCCATTGATGCCTCTGGGTGCCACTCATGTTTCGTTAGCTTTCCTATTCGCCATTGATTATAAGCTGTCCAACACTACCTTTGTGACAATATCTTTATCATCTCCTAACATTCCAATCCCCTTACAGGAAATTCCATTAATTTTGCCTGCACACCTGCTGACTTGTTAGTGGTATAGTCCACACTACTTACCACTCTTGCAATTTGTCTATTGCATTTCCCATTCCCCTATTATGTAAACGTAATCCTACCCTATATATCTACTACAGAAATACAGAAGAAGAAATGTTTGATTTCTTATGTTCTCCATACAGCACTTAATGCAGTTTTTGAGAATGACATTTGCTGTCAAAGTGTTGCTTCGTTAGGAATTGATCTGAAATACGAGACGTGGGTGGTGGTTGGGCCGGGGCTGGGTAATTTTTATATATACCATTTACATTTATAACTTGTTTAAAACAAGTATACATGGTGGAGGGAACGCCAAAGATAATAATCGTTATGCCCGTCATCCCCCGACACATCCACAGGTGATAACTTTGGAACGGTCATGAGACAGGCATTTCCATGATTTCTTTGTATCCTATGATTATAATTAACCAAGACCAATTATTCCAGTTGTAAAGCGCTCGGTCAGTCTATGCTCGATCCCCGTCGAAGGGGGGGGGGGGGGGGGGGGGGGGGGATTGGGCTATTTCTTGTTCCAGCCAGTACATCACGACTGGCATATTAAAAACTGTGGTATGTGCTATCCTGTCTCTGGAATGGTGCTTATAAAGATCCTTTGCAACTATTAGAAAAATGTAGCAGATTTCCTCTGTAAGACTAAATGTCAAGATTATCAAATCTTTGACATCCAGTAGCCGATGATTAATAAATCAATGCACTCTAGTGGTGTCATTGTTTGTAAACGTTTGTTCTATTTTTTTAAAGAGGTGTAAAACATTATACCTGTTGCTCCCCCTACTAACCTCTAGAATAACGTTTGTATATGTAGTATTACACTTGCTGCCCCCCCCCCCTCCCCCACACACACACTAACCTCTAGAATAATGTGTTTATATGTATTTTTATTTAATACCCATTTCCACAAAACATAACAGGATTTATAAAGAAACTGTATATTAATTCGAAGTAGTAGGATTCGAACTCAGTGCCTACAAGTCTTAAATCCAGGTAATTAAACACTGCCAGACTAAAGCATGTATTAGCGTAATTATTTCTTCTACATACCATCCATGGGATACTTTGTGACTTTCTGAAAATAGCAAGGATTGCCTCCCTTGTCTCTCTACACAGCAGCCAGATGATTGGGACCAAAGCGTGTGACACTAAATTCAACGCCAGTGTGGCCGCGTGAGCTCGGTTATATGCATCTCTGTTACAATTTTCCTGACATTTTAGTAAGAAGAGCACGCTGAACGGAAACTTCAGCACAACGGTAATAAAACTGGCGATGACAACATCTACTGGAAATGGTCGAACCGTATTACAATCATCGCTTCTTCGGTACCGTCTCTTCATGCAGCTTATCACAACAAGTGCAACGACCAACATGCCGGTGGAAAAGGCTTGCGGAAAGTAACTCATGACGTTCATAGGTATTTGGAAATCTTCGTCCAGGATTAATGCACAGTATTCCAATAAACGCCCTTCTGTTGCAACTGGGATTAGAACCACGCAGTTGACCACCCAACTGCACCCAACCATGACAGCGGTTATGATATATTTCACAGCGGGAGAGCACGTTAATCCAGCGACAGAAATAATCCACTCCACACACAGTGACGCCATTAGTAAGACGTAGATGGCTCCCAGAACATAAGATACGACCTCCGAAGCAAATAACACATCACACCCGTGAATCCACTGGTTTCTCGCGTACAGATCTATGAGTAGCGCTTCAGGGAAAGCAGCATGAAGAAGGGCAACAACCGAGATGTTGATGATGACTAAATGTTTTGGCTTTTTTCTCAAGCGTGGAGACAGAAGAGTGAGGATGATGGTCGCCAGGTTGACGATGACGGACACACAGACGATCAGGATACCTGGAATCAGGTAGGCGTCTCTACCGACCATCTGGAAGTAGTACGTCATCGTCGTCTGCGAAGAGAGACACAGGGGATAAGTATTACTACATACATTGATACATTGAATTTAAGTTTCACACACACACACACACACACACACACACACACACACACACACACACACACACTGAATACACGATAAATCGTTACGAAGCGGCCTGTTATTGTAGCTTCTCTTTGCCATGCAAAAAAACAAACAATTCAGACCTCTCCCCACAACCACCACCACCAATTTTGGGGGGTTCTGTTTGCGTATTATTGTTTTGCCCCCGCCCCCTCCTTTCCAACCGTTTTTACCCGCATTTCTCTTTAACTGTGCCATCTGGTCTGCTGAGAGATGTGGTATGATTCTAGAAGCATGACGTCACAGATATGGCGATGATTAATAGTGTCACCATCAGTAAATTCTTCGACGCCATGTTGGTTTTACCTCTTATTCTGTTGGCAGACGTCCGATTCCTATCAGACGTGCAGGACGTAGCTCAGTGGTGATAAACGTGAGTTAAATATAAAACATTTAAAAAGAAAGAAAGAAAGAAATATTTTATTTAACGACGCACTCAACACATTTCCTTTATGGTTATATGGCGTCAGACATATGGTTAAGAACAACACAGATATTGACAGAGGAAATCCGCTGTCGCCACTTTATGGGCTACTCTTTTCGATTAGCAGCAAGCGATTTTTAATATGCACCATCCCACAGACAGTGTAGTACGTACCACGGCCTTTGATATACCAGTCGTGGTGCACTGGCTATATGAGAAATAGCCCAATGGGCCCACCAATGGGAATCGATCCTAGATCGACCGCGCGTCGAGCGAGCGCTTTACCACTGGGCGGTGAGTGTCAAGCTATGGTAAATGCAAAACATTAAATGATGAACCACATCAAGATAAAAATTCAACAGTTAAATAATAACACAGTGTAAAGAATTGTGCAAAAAATACAAATATCACAGACAGGTAATATTAAAACTCTGAATAAAAATCAGTATCCCAAAACAAAATCTAAAATAAGTTCTGGATGGAATCGAAATGATTCCATCACAGGTTTGTGACCAAATGTATCCTTTCGAGTTTCTTTCAGATGATATGATTAATAGTGTCACCTTCAGTAAATTGTCCGACGTTGGTTTTATCACTTATACTGTTGACATACGTCCGATTTGTATCAGACGGGCTGAACGAAGCTCATTGGTAATACACATGGGTCTTAAATATAAAGCGCTTAACGACACAACTAGAGCATATTGACGTAGACCAGTGGTAAAGCGCTCACTTGATGCGCGGTCTGTTTTGGATCAGCCGTCGTAAGTGGGCCCATTGGACTATTTCTCTTCTTACCCAGTGCACCATGACTGGTGTATCAAATGGCGTGGTATGTACTATCCTGTCTGTGGTGTGGTGCATATACAAAGTCCTTTGCTACTGATCAAAAACTGTAGCTGGTTTCCATTAAAACTATATGTCAGAATAACCAAATGTTTCACATCCAATAGCCAATGATAAATAAATCAGTGTGCTCCAGTGGTGTTGTTAAACAAAACAGACCTTTTCTCCTTTCCACGATTTTTCAAAATGCTATATTTTGTCATGACAGGTGTGTAATATTTTAAGCATCATTATACACTCTGTTTTGACAAGTCGGTGTAGTGGCCTTACACTTACACGGCAACCCTTTATACTCGCTCTGGGTGGGAAGGAAGGAAATGTTTTATTTAACGACGCATTGAAAAACATTTTATTTACGGTTATATGGCGTCCGACTTATGGGAAAGGACCACACAGATACTGAGAGAGGAAACCCGCTGTCGCCACTTCGTGGGCTACTCTTTTCGATTAGCAGCAAGGGATCTTTTATATACACCATCCCACAGACAGTGTAGTACATACCACGGCCTTTGATATGCCAGTCGTGGTGCACTGGCTGGAACGAGAAATAGCCCAATGGGCCCACTAATGGGAATCGAGCCCAGACCGACCACGCTTCATGCGAGCGCTTTACCAATTGGTGTACGTCCCGGCCCATTTTTATAGAGTTATGTCCCTTGAACTTAGGAGATACGAAACTTTGTTTTCCGGACCTATTGCTTTGCAGTTCTTCAAGACACTGAAATGAAATTCTGCATATTCTGCATGTACCGTTACAGATTAAGTTATAGTTTCATTGCGATTTACACATTTTTCACACAGTACATTTTAAGTTTCGTCAACATGTTCTAAGTCGTATATCTTATCATATAATGTTTCAGTTGCTGGAAGTGTGGAGCATTTGCACTTACTTTGGTGTAGGGAGTGAATGTCATGAACGAATACATAGTGGTCACATCGTCTCTGTTCCACAGCTTCACAGGATGTGACACTACCTTTGCTTTCTTTCGAAAACTCCAAACGACGACCTTGGGCATACTATATACCTACATAGCTCCCAACTCTTACACGGTTCACACCAAAGTAAATGCAGACTGCCAATACTACCGAGTACGGGAACATTCCGTATCATAAGACTAGCGACCTCGAACATGTTAACGAAGACACTGGCAACTAATTCACCGACCCAGGATGCCCTACTATAGTGCAAAAAACCGAGCTGCCTACCAAGCTGGAATATGGTGCACCGGCGAACGGATTGAACACAGTGCACCCACTCCAGAGAGTTGGTGAAGGACTTTTAATACAAAAAGAAGAAAAAAAAACCCCCTGTCGTCCTGCGTCTGATATATGGTTTAGGACATCACAGATTATTAGAGATGAAACCCGCTACCGCCACATAATGGTCTATGCTTTATTGTGTTAGCAGTGAGGGATATTTTATATTCATCCCACAGATATTATAGCACATACGACGGTCTTTGTTACACCAGCTGTGGAGCACTAGCAGTCGTTAGAAAACAGTGTGAGAAGAAATGTAACTTGTATCGGTGTCTGCTGAGAAGGAAGTTAATTTAAAATGTTGTACGCCTGCATAAGCGTACGAGACAGCGGGGTACGGGGGCGACTGTACCTTTAGTGCTGGAGCAAATACTCTAATTCCGGCAAAAACAATAAGAGATATTCGGGCAAAATGTGCTAACTTGAGACCTTTTTACCATGTGTTTCCATCATTCTACACGCAGAATTAGTTGTAATTCATGGCCATTGCACATTGTACATTTTACAATATGTTTGTATATACCACTACACATGTTTGCGTCACAAATGGTAACAAATGCTGTTTAAACATATAGTAGTTGTGCACATATAAATATATACATAGTTATACTTTTATTTAGTTATTAATATGAATAATCCAGGATGATCAGGGTAGTAACCACAAGCATGGACGGACATGTATGTATACATAGACACAGGCGGATTTAGTGTGGGGGCTGGGATCCGCCCCCCTAAATTCTGTGAGTTATAATTTCATTATATATTAATTTAATGTTGCTTTTTTTTAACGATCCCTCTCCAAACCTCCCCCAAAGTTCCCTTGGCATTCAACCTCATGTCATTGCCCCCCCCCCACACCCCCTAAATGGATTTTCTGGATCCGCCACTGACAGACGGATATAATTGTACATCTCGCTCAATATAATGTCCACAAGATGTATTGCATAATTGTACCATCATGCATATATACTTTTGGTTCTGACAATATAACTTTCATAGAATTCATGGGAAAATCCGTAGTGATTCGTTTGCAACCCTATATAGCTGTTTGGCAAATCAACTGACGTAATATGTGTGTAAACATGGCTCCTAAATTTGTTAAATAAATAAATAAACGTTGTTGTCCAGATTCTGGCATTTTCTTCCAACTCGGGCAAAAACTAGCCTGGCCCACTACAAGAAGATAGGAGCCCGCACACCTAAGTACGCCGGTGAGATTTATACAAACATTTTCTTTATCCAGCCATGTGTGTGTTTGTTTGTGTGTGTGTGCGCGCGCGCGCGCGCATGCGCGCGCGTGTGTGTGTGTGTGTGTGTGTGTGTGTGTGTGTGCGTGCGTGCGCTTCAGATAGAACAGCATGTACCGGCAGTAGGTTAAGGATGCACTCTTCTTGTTTTAGATCAGTCGGTTGAATGCTCGCTCGGTTGGATCCATTCGAGTGATTTGATTTTTTCTCGTTCCAGCTAGTGCACTACAACTGGTCAAAGGCCATATAAAAGATCCCTTGCCACATTAGAAGAAATACAATATATAGATGGTTTTCTCTTATGGCCACGTCTCAGAATTACCAAATGTTTGACGTCCAATAGCTGATGATTAATTAATCAATGTGCTCCAGTGATGTCATTAAACAACAACAAACTAACCTTTTCTTGTATGTTCCCCATACTCGCGATCGACAATACAAATAGTTGAAGCCCAAACAGTTGCTACATTTTATTTTTTACCATTATTATTAAACAAATTAAACGAATTGGGGCAGGACGTTGCTCAGTGGTAAAGCGTTCGCTTAAGGCGTGGTCGGTTTGGAATCGATTCCCATCGGTGAGCCCATTGAGCTATTTCTTGTCCCAGTCAGTACACCACAACTGGTATATCAATGGCTGTTGTATGTGCTATCCTGTCTGTGGAATGGTGCATATAAAAGATTATATGCTACTAATAGGAAAATGTAGCGGGTTTCCTCTCGAAGACTATATCTCGAAATTACCACATGTTTGACATCAAATAGCCGATCATTAATAAACGAATGCGTTCTAGTTGTGTCGTTAAACAAAACAAACGGCTTCGTATGAGTTGATTAGATGTAAGAGGTGTGGGTGAAATTTTAATATATACCATATACATTTATAACTTTTGAAAATCAAGTATACATGGTGATATGGGAATGCGGAAGATAATAATTGTTATGCCTCACAACCCCGCCCCATCCCCCAGTGATAACTAGGATGGGAATGACGAAGATAATCATTGTTGTGCCTCACAATCCCCGCCCCATCCCCCAGTGATAACTAGGATGGGAATGCTGAAGATAACAATTGTTGTGCCCCACAACCCCCGCCCCATCCCCCAGTGATAACTAGGATGGGAATGCTGAAGATAATAATTGTTATGCCTCACAACCCCGCCCCATCCCCCAGTGATAACTAGGATGGGAATGACGAAGATAATCATTGTTGTGCCTCACAATCCCCGCCCCATCCCCCAGTGATAACTAGGATGGGAATGCTGAAGATAATAATTGTTGTGCCTCACAACCCCGCCCCATCCCCCAGTGATAACTAGGATGGGAATGACGAAGATAATCATTGTTGTGCCTCACAACCCCCGCCTCATCCCCCAGTGATAACTAGGATGGGAATGCTGAAGATAACAATTGTTGTGCCTCACAACCCCCGCCCCATCCCCCAGTGATAACTAGGATGGGAATGCTGAAGATAACAATTGTTGTGCGTCACAACCCCCGCCCCATCCCCCAGTGATAACTAGGGAACGGTCCTGAGACAGACATTTCCGTCTTTTCTTTGTAATCGCTGATTATAATTTGCCAAGACGTAGTCCAGTTGTAAAGCACTAGTTTTGATGTGCGGTCGGTCTAGGCTCGATCCCCATTGGGCTATTTCACGTTCTGGTATATAAAATACCATGGCATGTGTAATTATGTCTGTGGAATGGTGCTTTAAAAAACCCCAAAACGTGTTACTCATGGGAAAATGTAGATGGTTTCCTCTGTAAGACAATAGGGTCTGGATGTAGACCAGTGGTAAAGAGCTCATTTGATGCGCGATCAATCTCATATCGATCCCATTGCGCTATTTCTCATCACAGCCAGTGCACCTCGACTGCTATATTAAATATCGTGGGATGTGCTATCCTGTCTGTGGGATGGTGCATATAAAGGATCCCTTACAGTTAATGACAAAAGGTAGCGGATTACCACTCTAAGAATACATGTCAAACTTACCAAATGTTTGACATCCAATAGCTGATGATTAATAAATCATGTCGTGGTGTCGTTAAAAAAAAAACCAAAGACAAACAAAACAACAAACAAACAAACCTTTTTTAACTGACTGCATGTTTAAAATTATCGAATGTCCGTGGTGTCGTTAACCCCCCCCCCCCAAAAACAAACAAAACAACAAACAAACAAACCTTTTTTAACTGACTGCATGTTTAAAATTATCGAATGTTCGTAGTGTCGTTAAAAACCCCCCAAAAAACAAACAAAACAACAACAAACAAACCTTTTTTAACTGACTGCATGTTTAAAATTATCGAATGTTCGTGGTGTCGTTAAAAACCCCCCAAAAAACAAACAAAACAACAACAAACAAACCTTTTTTAACTGACTGCATGTTTAAAATTATCGAATGTTCCACATCCAATAGCCGATTATTAATAAATTAATGTGCTCTAATGGTGTTATTAAACAAAACAAAATTTAACAAACTTTCAAAAATAGGTTAAAGCGTATCACACTTACTGCTCCCCCCCACATACTAACCTCTAGAATAATGTGTTTATATGTATTTTTATTTGATATTCATTTCCACAAAACATAACAGGATTTCAAAAGAAACTGTATATTAATACGAAGTAGTAGGATTCGAACTCAGTAGGAAAAGAGTTTGTATATACACCACACCACAGACAGGATAGCACATATCACGGCCTTTGATACACCAGTCATGGTGTACTGGCTAGGAAGAGAAATAGTCCAATGGACCCAATTACGACGGCTTATCCAAAACCGCCCGCGCATCAAGTGAGCGCTTTACCACTGGTCTACGTCAATATGCTCTAGGTGTCCGTCTGACAGGAATCGGACGTCTGTCAACAGAATAAGAGGTAAAACCAACATGGCGTCGAAGAATTTACTGATGGTGACACTATTAATCATCGCCATATCTGTGACGGCATGCTTCTGGAATCACACCACATCTCTCAGCAGACCAGATGGTACAGTTAAAGAGAAATGCGGGTAAAAACGGTTGGAAAGGAGGGGGCGGGGGCAAAACAATAATACGCAAACAGAAGCCGTCGTAATTGGATCCTAAATTTGTTATTTGGCGACTTAAATGTTAACGTAGAGGACTGAAAGGCCGTGATATGTGTTATCCTGTCTTAGGGATGGGCCTGAAAGGCGGGGTAAAATCAAAAAGAGACGGAAAATGGAACCAATTTTAAAAGCATTTTATGCTCTAAAAGTTTTATTGTTTGTTTTAAAGCTGTAACCAAATAGTCTCCACAATTGTAATTGTTATTTATCATCGCCTATTGGATGTCAAACACTTGGATTTTGACTCGTAGTCATCAGAGCAAACCCGCTTAATTTTTCCAGCAGCAAGGGTTTTTTATATGCACTTTCCAACAGACAGGAAAGCACATACAACGACATTTGATTAGTTGCGGTATCTGGATGGAAAGAGAAAAAAACAATCACTTGAATGGATCCACCGAGGTGGTTCGATCCTGCGACGCAAACACCTCAACCGACTGTGTTAAATCCCGCCCCTTAATGTGCAACGGATTGTTTATATAATTTGTTAATGTCATTAATGTCGAGTCCCCTGTTTTTCCTTGATTGGGGGGGGGGGGGGGGGGGGGGGGGGGGGGGGGGGGGGGGGGGAGGAGGGTAGAGAAGAGCAGTTTTCTACAGCTACATAGAGAAATGCATTTAAACACGAGCATACCTTTTTGTTCGGGGCGGGATTTAACTCGGTCGTGAAAATATATTTTTCACACATGAATCGTTGACATTAAAATCGTATTCTAAAAATCCCATGAAATAGCCTCTATGTATTAGTAAGTATATGTCTGTGTGTATACATGTGTGCGTAAGTGTTTGTGCGTGCGTGCACCCGTGCGTGCGTGTTTGTGTGTTGTGACAGTGTTTGTGTGCGTGATAGTGTGGGACGAATTTACGAAGCGTGTTTTTCTTAAAGGCAGGTGTTTAAGCATTGTAAATGTATGTAGTTACATGCTTGTAAGACATAAACAGGCTTTGTAAAATCGGCCAGTGTGTCTTGAGAGAGAGAGAGAGAGAGAGAGAGAGAGAGAGAGAGAGAGAGAGAGAGAGAGAGAGAGAGAGAGAGAGAGATAAAGATAAAGAGAATTATATTTGTGTGATTGTATGTATGACCTTCTTAACGTGTTTGAGCGTGCGTATGTACGTATCTACGTATACATGCGTACGTATCTACAAAATGTCCTGTCGTTGAGAGTAAGATAAAGCTCGCGTTTTCGACAGGAAAAACGTGTGGAACGAACAGCAGCGCGATTGTTAGTAGCTAAAAATAGCATTGATAGACACAACCGCAGATTTGTAACAATGAAAACATAATATATTTAATATATTTTATTCATTAGTATTATCATTTTAAAATACATGTATAAACATGTTGTACCGATTATTTGCATAAATTGGACGTGCACCAGACCTTTGTAATTAAGCGGGTTTGACTATTAGTAGATATGCTTACTTGGGTTTGTGTGCACGATTGTGTGTGTGTGTGTGTGCGTGTGTGTGTGTGCGTGAGTGAGTATTGTGTGTGTGTGTGTTTGTGTGTGTGTGCGTGACAGTGTATGTGTGTCAGTGTGTGTGTGTGTGTGTATGTGAGAGAGACGGTGTGCGTGTGAGACAGTGTGTGTGTGTGCGTGTGTGGCATTTTGTATGTGTCTGTACGTACGTATATACGTAGTTACGTATCTACATCATCATGTACGTGCGTCCGTATATCTGTATGTGCGTGCTTGTGTAATAATAAAATTAGTTTACCTTTCTCTAATATGTAGGTAGAGGTTTCCTTTCTGAACGTGTTGACGCAAAGAGACCTGTGCATTTTATATGGCCTACTTAGTTTTGCACGCTTCGATTGCTTGTGCACATTTTACACTCCCAATGGCCCAGGTGCATCTACCCCCCCCCCCCCCCCCCAAAAAAAAAAAACACCAAAAAAACAACAACAACAACAACAACAACAAAAACAAAAAAAATACAAACAAACAAAAAACGTCGTGATCCCCCGCACGACTGGTTTCTTAAAGTTAAAATTTGTTTTGTATCGACACCACTAGTTCACATTAATTTACTAACACCCGGCTACTGGCCGTCAAACAGTTGGTAATTATTTATAGCAAGGAATAATTTGTATTTAAAAGCAAGGGTTAATTTGTATTTAATTTTCACATAGACAGGACAGTATAAACCACAACCTTTGATAGATCTGTTGTGGGGCATCAGTTGGGACAGCTATAGTCCATCACATAATTCTATAAAAAATATTTTTGTAAATAATTTCAGTTTGCCCTAACGTAAGAAGAAAAGTAAATGTGTTTTGGAAATAATAAAATACTACTATTGTTATGACCCATTTAGAGAACAATCGGCTCAGAAATAAATAACTTGTAGTAAATTCCATAATATGAAAAAGAGGCGTTCCCTGTGGGACGGATTGTGGATACCGTAATCTGACCGTTTAGGACCTAACAATAAATAATGTCGTAGGATAGCTCAGGTTATGACAGGATAGGCACACGCGTGTGTACGTGAATGGTTTAAGGGGTCGAAGCCCTTACAAATATTTAAAAAAAAATATATTTTACAGAGGCTCATGACTCGAACCCCTAAATCCTTCACTCGCCACAGTCTAGACCCCCCCCCCCACCCCGCCCCTACATAAATTCAAGCTCACGCGCCTGATACGAGTGGATGAACACAGCACAAGAACATAACTTTTATTATTGTACATTTCTGTAATTATATTCATCCCACAGATAGGATAGCACATACGACGGTCTTTGTTACACCAGCTGTGGAGTACTAGCAGTGGTTGGAAAACTGTGTGAACAGAAAGGTAACTTGTATCGGTGTCTGCTGAGAAGGAAGTTAATTTAAAATGCTGTACGCCTGCATAAGCGTACGAGACAGCGGGGTACGGGGGCGACTGTCCCTTTAGTGCCGGAGCAAATACTCTAATTCCGGCAAAAACAATAAGAGCTATTCGGGCAACATTTGCTAACTTGAGACCTTTTTACCATGTATTTCCATCATTCTACACGCAGAATTAGATGTAATTCATGGCCATTGCACATTGTACATTTTACAATATGTTTGTATATACTACTATACATGTTTGTGTCACAAGTGGTAACAACTGATATTTAAACATACAAGTAGTTGTGCATATATAAATATATATATATAGTTATACTTTTATTTAGTTATTAACATGAATAATCCAGGCTGATCAGGGTAGTAACCACAAGCATGGACTACATGTATGTATACATAGACAGAGGCGGATCTAAGGGGGGGGGGCTGGGATCCGACCCCCCTCCTAAATTTTGTGAGTTATAATTTCATTATATATATATATATATATATATATATATATATATATATATATATATATATATATATATATATATATATATATATATATATATTGTTTTATTTTTTATGATCCCTCTCCAATCCCCCTCCCCCCAAAGTTCCCTTGACATTCAACCTCATGTCATTGCCCCGCCCCCCCCCCCCCAAAAAAAAAAGAAAAAAAAAGAAAAAAAAAAGAAGAATTTTCTGGATCCGCCACTGATAGACGCATATAATTGTACATCTAGCTCAATGTAAAGTCGACAAGATGTATTGCATAATTGTACCTACATACATATATACTTTTAGTTCTGACAATATAACTTCCATAGAATTCAAGGAAACTGTGTAGTGATTCGTCTGTAACCCTATATAGCTGTTTGGTAGTAATGTTTATATAAATAAACGTTGTCGTCCAGATTCGGGCATTTTCTTCTTACACGGGCAAAAACTAGCCTGCCCCACTACAAAAAAAATGGGAGCCCGCACACCTAAGTACGCCGGTGAGATTTATACAAACATTTTCTTTATCCAGCCACGTGTGTGTTTGTGTGTGTGTGTGTGTGTGTGTGTGTGTGTGTGTGTGTGTGTCTGTGCATGTGTGCGTGCGTGCGCTTCAGATATAACAGCATTTACCGGCAGTATGTTAAGGATGCACTTTTCTTGTTAGGCGTAGCGAGCTTTAGATCAGTCGGTTCAATGCTCGCTCGGTCGGATTTATTCAACTGATTGGGGTTTTTTCTCGTTCCAGCTAGTGCACTACAACTGGTCAAAGGCCATATGAAAGATCCCTTGCCACATTAGAAAACAAAATGTAGATGGTTTTCTCTTATGGCTACGTCTCAGAATTACCAAATGTTTGACATGCAATAACCGATGATTAATTAATCAATGTGCTCCAGTGATGTCGTTCAACAACAACAAACTAACCTTTTCTTGTATGTTTCCCCTACTCGCGATCGACTATACAAATAGGTGAAGCCCAAAGAGTTGCTACATTTTATTTTTTACCATTATTATTTTTAAAAACACACAAAACCACCCACAAAAAAACAACAACAACAAACAAACAAACTTTTGTGTCTTATGTAAACATGTATTTTTGTAAATTATTGTAGACAGTGTAAGACTAATCGTAATTTTACCTTATATATCTTCTACAGAAAACAATCAGATGTTTGATTTCTTATTTTCTACATACGGTAATTAATGCACTTTTTGATAGCAACATTTTCGACGTGTCTTCGTCAGGAATTGCCCAATCGTTTTCTCTCAAAATCTGTGTGGTCCTTAACCATATGTCTGACGCCATATAACCGTAAATAAAATGTGTTGAGTGCGTCGTTAAATAAAACATTTCTTTCTTTCTTTCGTTAGGAATTGGGGCAGGGCGTCGTTCAGTGGTAAAGCGTTTGCTTGAGGCGTGGTCGATTTGGAATCAATTCCCGTGGTGAGCCCATTGGACTACTTCTTGTTCCAGTCAGTGCACCACGACTGGTATATCAAAAGCCGTGGTATGTGCCATCCTGTTTGTAGGATGGTGCATATAAAAGATCCCATGCTAGTAATAGAAAAATGTAGCGGGTTTCCTCTCGAAGACTATATGTCGAAATTACCACATGTTTGATATCCAATAGCCGATCATTAATAAACGAATGCGTTCTAGTTGTGTCGTTAAACAAAACAAACTTCTTCGTAGGAGTTGATTAGATGTAAGAGGCGTGTGTGTCATTTTAATATATAACATACACACTTACAACTTTTGAAAATCAAGTATACATGGTGGGGTGGGAATGACGAAGTTAATAATTGTTGTGCCTTACAATCCCCGTCCCATCCCCCAGTGATACCTATGATGGGAATGACGAAGATAACAATTGTTGTGCGTCACAATCCCCGCCCCATCCCCCAGTGATAACTAGGATGGGAATGCTGAAGATAATAATTGTTGTGCCTCACAATCCCTGTCCCATCCCCCAGTGATGACTAGGATGGGAATGCTGAAGATAATAATTGTTGTGCCTCACAATCCCTGCCCCATCCCCCAGTGATAACTTTGGAATGGTCCTGAGACAGGAATTTCCGTCTTTTCTTTGTAATCTCTGACTATAATTTGCCCAGACTCAGGCGGGACGTAGTCCAGTTGTAAAGAACAAGATTTGATGTGCGGTCGGTCTAGGCTCGATCCCCATTGGGCTATTTCTCGTTCTGGTATATAAAATACCATGGTATGTGTTATTATTATGTCTGTGGAATGGTGCTTTAAAAAAAACCCCAAAACTTGTTACTCATGGGAAAATGTAGCTGGTTTCCACTGTAAGAAACAGTAGTAAAGAGCTCATTTGATGCGCAATCAGTCTCAGATCGAATCCCGTTGCGCTATTTCTCATCACAGCCAGTGCACATCGACTGGTATATTAAGGATCGTGGTATGTGCTATCCTGTCTGTGGGATGGTGCATACAAAATATCCCTTACAGTTAATGACAAAAGGTAGCGGGTTACCACTTTAAGACTACATGTCAAAATTACCAAACGTTTGACATCTAATAGCTGATGATCAATAAATCAATTTGCCTGGTGGTGTCGTTAAAAAAACGATCTTTTTTAACTGTAAGACTACATGTTTAAAATTATCGAATGTTCGACATCCAATAGCCGATTATTAATAAATTAATGTGCTCTAATGGTGTTATTAAACAAAACAAAATTTAACAAACTTTCAAAAAGAGGTTAAAACGTATCACACTTGCTGCTTCCCCCCCCCCCCCCCCCCCCCCCCCCATACTAACCTCTAGAATAATGTGTTTATATGTATTTTTATTTGATACTCATTTCCACAAAACATAACAGAATTTCAAAAGAAACTGTATATTAATACGAAGTAGTAGGATTCGAACTCAGTGCCTACAAGTCTTAAATCCAGGTAATCTGCCACTGCCAGACTAAGGCATGTGATATCTTAATTATTTCTTCTGCATACCATCCATGGGATACTGGTTTTCTTCCGGGGCATAAGTGTCGTGTGACTTTCTGAAAATGGCAAGGATTGCCTCCCTTGTCTCTCTACACAGCAGCCAGATGAATGGGACCAAAGCGTGTGGCACTAAATTCAACGCCAGTGTGGCCGCGTGAGCTCGGTAATATGCATCTCTGTTACAATCGTCCTGACATTTTACTAACAAGTGCGCGATGAGCGGAAACTTCAGCACAACGGTAATAAAACTGGCGATGACAACATCTACTGGAAATGATCGAACCGTATTACAATGATCGCTTCTTCGATACCGTCTCTTCAAGCAGCTTATTACAACAAGCGCGACGACCAACATGCCGGTGGAAAAGGCTTGCGGAAAATAACTCATGACATTCATAGCTATTTGGGAATCTTCGTCCAGGATAAATGCACAGTATTCCAATAAACGCCCTTCTGTTGCAACTGGGATTAGAACCACGCAGTTGACCACCCAGCAGCACCCAACCATGACAGCGGTTATGATATATTTCACAGAGGGAGAGCACGTTATTCCAGCGACAGAAATAATCCACTCCACACACAGTGACGCCATTAGTAAGACGTAGATGGCTCCCAGAACATAAGCCACGACCTCCAAAGCAAAGAACACATCACACCCGTGAATCCACTGGTATCTCGCGTACAGTTCTATGAGTAGCGCTTCAGGGAAAGCAGCATGAAGAAGTGCAACAACCGATATGTTGATGATGATTAAATGTTTTGGCGTTTTCCTCAAGCGTGGAGACAGAAGAGTGAGGATGATGGTGGCCAGGTTGACGATGACGGACACACAGACGATAAGGACACCTGGAATCAGATAGGCGTCTCTACCGACCAGCTCGAAGACGTAATAAACCTTCGCCATCTGCGGAGATAGAAAGAGAGACAAGGGATAATTATGACTACGGATACTGATACATTGTATTTAATTTTCACACACACACACACACACACACACACACACACACCACACACCAGGCCCGTAGGAGCCGGTGGGGCTGGGGGGGGGGGGGGGCTCAGCCCCCTCTGTTTTTCGCCAGTTTATATTTCAGGACTTTAAAATGTCTTATAATGCTAATACGGAACCTGACGATAGAACAGCCATAAAAATTAGCCCCCCCCCCCCCCCCTCACACACACTTTGAAAATCCGTCCTACGGGCCTGCACAAACACACACACACACGCACACATACACACACACGCACACACTCACACACACACACACACACACACGCACACCCTCCCTCCTCACCACCAGACCCCTCCTCACCACCACTACCGATTTTGATTGTTGTCCTTCTTCTTATTTTACCCCCTCCCTCTCGTTTCCCAACGAAGTACCCATTTTACCCCCCACGACTCCTCGCCCCACCTCGGCCGCATTTCTCTTTAACTGTACCATCTGGTCTGCTGAGAGATGTGGTGTGATTCCAGAAGCATGACGTCACAGATATGGCGATGATTAATAGTGTCACCATCAGTAAACTCTTCGACGCCATGTTGGTTTTACCTCTTACTCTGTTGGCAGACGTCCGATTCCTATCAGACGTGCAGGACGTAGCTCAGAGATGTGGTGTGATTCAGCTCGAGAGTTGGTTTTACCTCTGTTGGCAGACGTCCGTGACGTGCAGGACGTAGCTCAGAGATGTGGTGTGATTCAGTAAATTCTTCGACGCCATGTTGGTTTTACCTCTTACTCTGTTGGCAGACGTCCGATTCCTATCAGACGTGCAGGACGTAGCTCAGAGATGTGGTGTGATTCAGTAAATTCTTCGACGCCATGTTGGTTTTACCTCTTATTCTGTTGGCAGACGTCCGATTCCTATCAGACGGGCAGGACGTAGCTCAGTGGTGATAAACGTGAGTTAAATATAAAACATTTAAAAAAAGAAAGAAAGAAATGTTTTATTTAACGACGCACTCAACACATTTCATTTACGGTTATATAGCGTCAGACATATGGCTAAGGACACACATTTTAATACAAGAAGAACGCTGTCGCCACTGGGCTACTTTGTTCGATTAGCAGCAAGTTTTTATTTATTTTATATATGCACCATCTCACAGACAGGGTAGTACATACCACGGCCTTTGATATACCGGTCTTGGTGCACTGGCTGGAACGAGAAATAGCCCAATGGACCCACCAACGGCGATCGATCCCAAACCGACCGCGCATCGAGCGAGCGCTTTACCACTGGTCTACGTCCCGCCCATAAAGCGTTTAACGCCACAACTAGAGCATATTGACAGGATAGCACATACCACGTCATTTGATACACCAGTCAATATGCTCTAGTTGTGGCGTTAAACGCTTTATGGGCGGGACCTAGCCCAGTGGTAAAGCGCTCACTTGATGTACGGTCGGTCTTGGATCAGCCGTCGTAATTGGGCCCATTGGGCTATTTCTCGTCCTAGCCAGTGCACCACGACTGGTGTATCAAATGACGTGGTATGTGCTATCCTGCCTGTCGAGTGGTGCATATGCAAAGTCCTTTGCTACTGATTAAAAACTGTAGCTGGTTTCCATTAAGACGATATGTGAAAACTAACCAAATGTTAGTCGATAGTCGATGATTAATCAATCAATGTGTTGTTAGACAAACCATACTTTAACGTTAACTTTATTTCAGGAAACAGACAGACAGGACACCCCCCGGAGGTGTGTTAAGTCATGCGATAACAACAAATAGAAACGAAGGAAGGAAGGAAATGTTTTATTTAACGACGTAATCAACACATTTTATTTACGGTTATATGACGTCAGACATATTATGGTTAATGACCACACAGATACTGAGAGAGGAAACCCGCTGTCGCCACTTCATGGGCTACTCTTTTCGATTAGCAGCAAGGGATCTTTTATATGCACCATCCCACAGACAGTGTAGTACATTCCACGGCCTTTGATATGCCAGTCGTGGTGCACTGGCTGGAACGAGAAATAGCCCAATGAGCCCACCAACGGGCATCGATCCCACACCGACCGCGCATCGAGCGAGCGCTGTACCACTGGGCTACGTCCCGCCCCAAAAGAAAATAGCTGCGCACAGTAGACACTTTGTCATGCAACACCTCCCACACAGGATAGCACATACCACGGCGGGGATGGATCCTAGACCGACCTCGATTCAGGTTAGCGTTTTACCATTGGGCTACGTTAATATGTTCTAATTTTGTCGTTAAACAAAATATACCTTTTCTCCTGTTTCATGATTTCACAGAATAACACATACCACGTCGGGGATCGATCCTAGACCGACCTCGAATCAGGATAGCTCCTTACCATTTGGCTACCTCCATGTGCTTTAGTTCTATCGTTAAACAAAACAGACCTTTTCTCCTTTTCATGATTTTTCAGATGCTATGTTTTGTCAAGTCAGGTGTGTAACATTTTCAGCATCATTATAGTCTAATATATATATATCTATTAGAATCTGGTTAGCTTGACCTCGGGAGGATCGTACACACCGCAACCCTCAAACCAAAAATGAAGTCCCGAGGTTTCTGTTCGGTAAACCCATATATTAACTGACGATGGGTCGAACACGCCCAGGTTCGACTATAAGCGTTCGCTCGAACTAAATTATTGGTCCCGTCTGTGTGTTTCGCTATTATTCCCTCGAATTGGTGATCAATCAAATATCAAATGGAAAACCATCGACAAGGACCCAAGAACTGCTGCGCTTTCGCATTTGGTTATTACAACCTTCGGATTAATTATTTAAGCGGAACGAGCTATAGATGAATCGGAGAATCGCAACAATAGCCATACTTGTCACGTTGTTTGTCAATCGGCTATCGGTAATGATCTTTCAAGTACAGCTAGAGTTACGGTACCTGTTAGACGAACTGTGATATCCCTGTCCCGAGTCAGACCCCCGATCCTATCGGAGGCCGGACTCGGGATAGGTGTGTTCGAAACCCTAGTGGCATATGGACACGTTAAACCAGTTACTAAGCTAAGCTAAGCCAAGCAAACAATTATTAGTGTACAAAATGACCTCGGCGTTAAGCGTTACTTTGAATACGTTTACAAGACCAGTTTTAAATGAAACAATGGACAAGTGAATCAAATGACATCACTTCAGCAACCACACATTTAATTAATACCGACAAGGGCTTCTGCGGCACACATTATTTCACTCAGATATTTTGCTATATAACACCTTGAAATGTTTTTAGTTTGCAGTTACCAAAATAATATGTATCTAATTCAACTTTCTAACTGATGTTATATATATATATATATATATATATATATATATATATATATATATATATATATCAAATGATAGCAAATGAACTAATATATATTAGCGTAATATACACGATAACAGCACCAAACGTGGTTTAACTGAAGTTCTTTAGTCAAATATATATATATATTTTTTTGCCAGCAGTTGCAACCCTCACGTTTGCAGTACAATACATCAACATTACGTTCGTTTACACACGAAAATGCGTAGCAGAATGTAATGATACCAAAACCTTATTTAATACTAGTATTACTGATGTACAAGAAAGAAAGAAAGTGAAAGAAATGTTTTATTTAACGACGTACTCAACACGTTTTATTTATGGTTATATGGCGTCAGACATATGGTTAAGGACCACACAGATTTTGAGAGGAAACCTGTTGTCGTCAATTCATGGGCTACTCTTTCCGATTAGCAGCAAGGGATCTTTTATTTGCGCTTCCCACAGGCAGGATAGCACAAACCATGGCCTTTGTTGAACCTGTTATGGATCACTGGTCGGTGCAAGTGGTTTACACCTACCCATTGAGCCTTTGTTTGGAGTCGGTATCTGGATTAAAAATCCCATGCCTCGACTGGGATCCGAACCCAGTACCTACCAGCCTGTTGACCGATGGCCTAACCACGACGCCACCGAGACCGGTGTACAAAGTCCTAAAATCATACTTAGTGCTGAATGTTACACTCCTGACATAATCGCTCGTACTTACCAGTTGTGAACAAATGCGTGTATATTTCCAGTTTACTAATATATACTGCATTTTGTACAGACAATAGCTCATATACATTACACCCAAATATGTATCCCAGACAGCAGGGGATTAGATCTATAGGTATAGTACTATTGTATAAACAGGGAACCGATGAATTGGCATATAACTCTACAATGAATAATGTTAAAACGTACATTAAATATATTACTGAGTGTTAAGCACATACAAACTAAAAAAAAAAGAAAAAAGTTTACTACAAATGTTTATGTAAATAAAAAAGTTTCTTAAATTGCCATCAAATTATATAGATTAATTTCATTTTCAATACAGGGGTGAAAGAAGGAAGGACTGTTTTTACTTAACGACGCACTCAACACATTTTATTTACGGTTATATGACGTCGGACATATGGTTAAGGACCACGCAGCTATTGAGAGAGGAATCTCGCTGTCGCCATTTCATGGGCTACTCTTTTTGATTAGCAGCAAGGGATCTTTTATATGCGCCATCCCGAATACAGGGGTGAAGACAGAATGCCAGAACAGCCTTACGCATTGCTATCTACGTAACCAATAATGCAGTAGACATAGATTAATGGTAGAACCATGCCTGCTTAACACTGACAGTTCCATCACGTGACTTCATACCTGTATGGGGCGAGACGTAGCCCAGTGGCAAAGTGTTCGCTTGGTGCGTCAGTGGGCCCATTGGGATATGTATCGCTCCAGCCAGTGCACCACGACTGGCACATCAAAGGCCGTGGTATGTGCTATACTGTCTATGGGATGGTGCATATAAAATATCCCTTGCTGCTTACCGAAAACAATAGCCCATGAAGTGGCGACAGCGGGTTTCCTCCCTCAGTAGCTGTGTGGTCCTTAACCATATGTCCGACGCCATATAACTGTAAACAAAATGTGTTGAGTGCGTCTTTAAATAAAACATTTTCTACCTTAATACCTGTATTGTAAAGTGAAATTTAACATATGCAGCAATTTGATGATAATTTGTAACGAAATAATATGGGTTTGAAACTGAATACTATGTTTTCTATATTCGTTCATTCAGTTCATCTAAGTTTCGTGTTATATTCAATTGAAGTTCAAGCATCCTTTCCTGGGCATATATCTCAGCTATTAGGGCTGTCTGTCCAGGACAGATGGTTAGCGGTTAGTTGTTAGTAGTTAGTGAGAGAGAAGACAGAGTAGTGGCTTCACACCTACCCATTGAGTCGTTAAAACTCGCTGTGGGTGGGAGTCGGTACAAGGAGGCGAACCTAGTACCTACCAGCCTTATGTCCGATGTCCTAACAACTACATCACCGAGGCGGATGCCTGAGTCTGTTGATACACTGCTTATAGTTTATTAGTAAACATTAACATTATGCCTATACATGGGGAAACAACCTGAGCGTGGTACAAATATGCCATAGCTTGTCTCCCCTGTTCAACAAATCGTCTGATATTGGCTTAATACGCAGTCGGTCTGGAATCGATCCCCGTCGGTGGGCCCACCTACCCATCAAGTCGTTAAACTTGCTCTGGGGGTGGGAGTCGTTATCGGGGTGCGAACCCAGTACCTACAGTCCGATGGCTTATCCACTACGCCACCGAGGCCTGGTTTTTATATTAATTTTAACTTTATTCGTTATATGCCAATTAATCAGTTTCCATTTGACATCAAACGGACAACATAAATGTTCTAAAATGTCGGTAGGCTCACGATCAATTAGCAATACACACCTGTGTAGTAGGCTACACAAATATATATATAGGTTTAATACGTCATCGTATATATTAATGTGTGCGTGCGTGCGTGCGTGCGTGCTTGTATAAGGAAATTACTTTACTTTTCTTCAAAGTATTGGTAGACTTTCTTAACGTATTTACGCAACTGCCACCTCTGTAGTAGGCTAAACAAATATATCTATACTTTTAATATGTCATCGTATATATTAATATAATATATTAATGTATATTATATGTGTGTGTATAAGAAATTTACTTTACCTTTTTCTTCAAATTATTGGTAGAGGTTTCCTTTCTGAACTTGTTTACAGCGAAGTGCTGTAGTTTCTTATCTGGCTTAGTGGTGAGTGTCCGGAATGTGTTTACATTGTCACGTTTCAGTGGTTCGAATACACTTTATTTCTTCCATAGTTCAACAAAGCTTTTCATCTGAAGAAATAGCGGCCGAAGCCTCGGGTGACCGACCTGTTGCGATCCGTTTTCGTCCGTCGTCAACGAGCGGGGGCGTACTCCAGTGGTAAAGCGTTCGCCTGATGCGCGGTCGAACTAGGATCTAGGATCGACCCTCGTCGGTGGGCGTATTGGGCTATGTCTTGATTCAGCCAGTGTGTGGTGACTGGTATATCAAATTACGTGGTATGAGCTATCCTTTTGGTGAGATATATGTATATAAACATGGCTCCGAAATTTGTTATTTTGCGCTTAAAACAAATAGATGTAGATGTCTCCAAGACAGAAAACTTAAATTAGAGTGCTGAAAGGTCGTGGCATTTGGTATCCTGTCTACGGGATGGTGCTTATAAAAATCCCTTGCTGCAAATGAAAACGATGTCACAGGTTTCCTCTCTAAAACTATAATTTATGTCAAAATTAACAAATGCCGATGGTTAATAAATCAAAGTGCTCTAGTGGTGTCGTAAGCAAAACAAACTTTAGTATCAGTTCTTTTTATGTTCACAAAAACTGGTATTTCCCCTTGTATCAAGAACTTAAAGGTCATATAGGATGAATGCGGCGTGTGCGTGCGGGCCGAGGTTTACGTCTGCAACATGCGGTTTACGTCTGCGACATGCGGTTTGCGTCTGCGACATGCTGTTTGGGCATATTATAAACCATATACCATTGTTATTATACGTTGCAACTAGCCACATGCGCTTTCAGACACACGCATCGTACGCATCGAGTCTAGACGCTCTCGCTGAAACCAAATTAATGTATGTCGAATTTATTTTTGTTTAAAGCCGGACCACACGCACGCACGCACCCAGTCTATATGAGACTTAAAACAAAATTGCGAAGCATCCGGAAAGCTGCGGATCAGCTTCCCCGAGCCCTGTTTCATTTATTTTCTTAATATATGCTATCTATAAGATGGAGAGGAGGTGTTAAGGACACTACAAAATACGCTCATGTCGGTGGGTGGGGGTGGGGAGTACACTTGTATACCATATCCATACGTTAGTGACTTCGAATACTTAGAGAAAATGGCGAAGCAAAATCTAGTAGCTTTTAGCTTTACGAAGCCTAGTAACAGCACAGAATGGCAGTGACACAAACACCTTCATGATAATCTAAACCTGTCTACACCACAGTTTTTCCAATAATCTTTTTTTTCTTCTGAACATACGTGTTTTTGTCCGAGATCATATAGCAGTGTCGGGGTTGGGAGCCCCGAATCACTGTTTTACATATATATCCATGTTCTAAGCAACAACAAAATATGGTACAAATAACAAAATTGTCAGAAACAGATTCAGACTAAAGTTCAATAGAAACATACAGACAGTTGGACATATACAGTGTTCTATAATGTAACTATATATGTTTATGATCCGAGATTTAAACGAGAATAGAGAAAATAGCGAATAAGAGGAAAGAGTATGAGAAGGGAGAAGATTTAGAAGAAAAAGAAGAACAAGAACAAGAAGAATACAACACAGAGATAAATGACATAAGACAAAAATAAGAAGTTGTTTTGAATGATATAAAACCTGAAACCCTGCTAATCAACGGATGTGTGCTTCACAGGTGACTATAAATCGATTCTCCTTCAGAAAAAAAAAATGCAAAAGGAATATATTAAATTAACCGTTCTCGACAAGTTTGTTTTCTTTTCCTATATTTAATTATTTAATTCCTACTTCATGCGGTGTATTGTCATAGTAAGTGAATCTACAAATGTCAAGCCTAGCCTACCCAGAGATAATTAGATGCATTACAGAGTCATAATTATACATGTATGTATATGTAAATGAAATTTGTTGTATAACGTATATTTATAAATTTATCATAAGACAAAATATCACCTTGTTTATCGAATAGGTCACATATGAAAATAATTCCTTTGCTTCCATAATTTGTAAGTATAAATGGTTTTCGATCTATAAGTATATTACTATTATGCCATATGTTAGTACATAAAATATCGTTTACACTTTCAGGATTGTGTTTATTCTTTATCTTTACCCAACAAAGTAATGTATCTGTGCAAAAGATATTTAGAAGTTGGTTGGCTATTCCCGTTATGAAATAATTTCCATATATTATTAGTTCATTTGTTGATATGTTTGTAACAGACTTAAAACGATAAACCCACTTTTGAGTTCTCGATCCTAAATACGTTTTTTCTAAGATGTGCATGTACTGTTTAAGTGTTAAACCTTTATTATTAACATACTGTACATTGAATTGCACGTCGTCATTGTAAAGTGCCGGCCTCGGTGGCGTCGTGGTTAGGCCATCGGTCAACAGGTTGGTAGTGACTGGGTTCGGATCCCAGTCGAGGCATGGGATTTTTAATCCAGATACCGACTCCAAACCCTGAGTGAGTGTTCCGCAAGGCTCAGTGGGTAGGTGTCAACCACTTGCACTGACCAGTGATCCATAACTGGTTCAACAAAGGCCATGGTTTGTGCTATCCTGCCTGTGGGAAGCGCAAATAAAAGATCCCTTGCTGCTAATCGGAAAGAGTAGCCCATGAAGTGGCGACAGCGGGTTTTCTCTCAAAATCTGTGTGGTCCTTAACCATATGTCCGACGCCATATAACCGTAACTAAAATGTGTTGAGTGCGTCGTTAAATAAAACATTTCTTTCTTTCTTTCATTGTAAAGTAAATCGTATGTACATGCCTGTAAGCAACTGGGTTTGGCAAATAAAATTAACAAAGACTCTGTGTGCTGCAGAGATGTGATTTAACTCAGTGGGTTTAGTACTCGCTTGAGGTGCTTACGTCTCAGGGTCAAACCATCTCGGTGGATCCATTCAGTGGAGTGGGTGTTTTCCCGTTCCAACTAGTTACACCACAACTGGACAAAGGCCGTGTATGTGTGTCTGTGGGAAAGTGCATATAAAAGTTGTGGGTTTCCTCTGATGACTACGGGCCAGAATTACCAAATGTTTGACATCCAACAGCCGGTGATTAATTAATTGATGTGCTCCAGTGGTGTCGTTAAACAGAACAAACTTTAACTGTGACTGCATTATCGATTACTTCGATAACATGCAGATAAGGCTGTTCTGGCATTTTGTCTTCGCCCCAGTACTGAATATGATATTAATCTATACAATTTAATCGTAATTTAGAAAATTTTAATTTACATAGAAATTTGTATACACGCATTTGTATATTTCCAGCTTACTAATATACATTGCATTTTGTACAGACAATACCTCATATACATTGCACCCAATTTGTATCCCAGACAGCAGTAAATTAGATCTATAGGATGGGGCGTTACATGAGAAATTGCCCCTGAGCCAACCCGTGTTTGATATTTATGGGTTGGAAGTGCACTACTGAAGACTTGTCTATCGTATGAATAACATTCCATGTTTAGTTTCAGAATTGTTTGTTATATATGAGTTGAATGTACACGGCTGATCACTTGTTTATCATATGATAAACATTCTATATTTAGTTTAAGAATTGTGGGTCTAATCTCCGTATTTCGACATTTAACCGAGCGTCACGTTGAGACGGAGTCTTGAGCCACCCTAGACTCTTCACATTCCCATAAAACATGCACTAAAGGATGAGGTCTATAGAATTTCATAAAGGTTCAATGTTTAGTTTATAACTGTATGCCTGTAAACGAGTGCGATGTAATTATACTGTTTACCATATCATTTTGGATGGGGCGTTACCTCTAAAGTTGCCCCTAAGTCACCCCGTGTTTGTTATATATGGGTTGAATGTGCACACTGCTGAACACCTCTTTATCATATGATAAACATTCTATATTTAGTTTCAGAATTGTGGGTCTAATCTGAATATTGAGCTGATCTCTGAATTTAGTCAGGTTCATTATGTACTTTTGTTCAAAATGTATGGAGATTAGCAAAGCAGCACATTTTTGGAAAGCTTATGACATAAGGAATCTGAAAACCAATGTTTACATTTGCACTCATGCCCGTATGGCCGCCATTTTGGATTTTGAAAATGGCCGCCATAAAATAAGAATTTTCAGATATATCGGCTTCTAATTGACATAGAAAGTTCATTTAAAATGTTAATCCTATGTTTTCAGGCCCAAGGAACCCACTGGTGGCATTTTAAAATCTCTATGCCTGATATGTCATTCATTTTCAGCCGATTATTAACAGCAGAGTTCATTTTAAGTCGTAAATATTGCTACAATCACTAACTCCGGTAGGTGCTTTGCCCCTACTTCCAGAGGTTGCACATGAGTAGTCTACAATGCTGACTGTGATGCTGCAAGCATCTCAATTGAAGAACTTGGTAGTTGGTCATGACTGTCATAACTTTTGATATGGCACTGTACGAGAGGGCAGTACAGTTGCTAGATGCAAAATCCAGCTTGAAAAACGAAGTTGTTCCAAGACTTTGGGAGCTGCATGCTGTGATGGCTGCTCTGAGGGCTCTGGGAACCTCAATAGAAAATTCTGGTATCGATGATGCATGAATTGAGGCAGATTTATATGGGCCCGCAACAACAAGACAGATCCTCAAGTGCAGCCACTACAAGAGAACACTCCGAGCACACATTCACACGTACATGGCTATGTATGAACTTGCTCTGGAACAGTTCTTCACAGAGTTGCCACATCTAAAGGAAGTCTGCTCGATTCCAACAAAAAGGTTACAGGAAGCCTGCACCATCACAGCTTGTGGTACAAGTGGACCAGAAACCATCAAGATTGCTAACACTAACCTGCTTCAAGTCCTGACAAATGACGATGTCATTCAACAGCTGAAAATTTGGGAAGATCGGAAGTCATCTAACGCTATGTTTAAGTCAATGATGAATTACCTCCACCGGGTTGAAACCATCTTGTTCTTTGTTGAAGCATCCAGAAATGCTGATCTTGCTCTCCATCTGGAAGTTGGAGAAGCACTCAATAAGCTGTTTTTTGCATTGGATCGAATAAAATATAAACGCCTCTGGCCAAGGTATATAGCCGACATGCATGAAATGAAGACTAAGTATCCAGCAACATGGCGAGAACTTGACGATGGAAACATATTTGTCACCAAGAGCGAGATCCCGTTTGTCTCAATAGGTGCAGACCATGCCTGTGAGCATCTCAATAGGATGATGAAGGTTCATTCTGGCTTAGTTGGCATTTCAAATACTGTGAATGCTAGGCAGCGGTTCTTCTTGGCTTCTTCAGAAATATCATGCCTCTCAACCGAGTTTAAAGGGCAGTTCGGGCTTCAGATCAACAAGCCAGAAGCACAACATGATATACGACCCACAGTTGTCAAGGAAGAACATGAAGCCGTTGACAAAATCAAAACTGCAATATTGAACCACGGTAACCCGTTTGCTGTCGAAGATAACCAGCTGTACAATTTCATCACACATGCATATGTACGACAAGAATATGTTCAGCAAATCTTGAATGTTGATGACATTGGACAGGAGCTTTATGAAGATTATGTTGCTGAACGTATCAATGGAGATGTCAGTCTTTGGGCACCAGTCAAAAAGCAGAACAACAAGATGTATATGTCCGACAGCATGAAGCAGACTGTAAAGATCCGTGATTAGACTGTTGACTTGAAAGAGACTAAAAATCTTTATGGTCGGCTGATGGTCTTGGCCAGATCAAACAGGGACATTGACCAAAAGAATGCAATTGGCAACTATGAATTCACCCTGACTCCAAGAGCACTTTTTGCACCAGATGGATCAATGTTGCCATGCACGGACAAACCCAAACTGATACACAATCTCGTGGAGTTGGTAAACACGGATAGAACCAATGAACAGACAGAAACTCAAGCACCCATTGAGCAGGATGTTGACAGAGATCCTGTGTCATCATTTGCAACATCCTCAACACATCTAAAGATTGCCATTGTTGACGGAATGGTTCTTGTCCAGAAGATGACGAAACAAACAGAGACACTCAAAACAGTAAAAGATCTGGCCCAGAGTTTCAATGACAGGCTCACGAGTTTGACAGCAGAATTCAGTGAGGTTATCCTGGTCTTTGATACCTACAAACCCGACTCACTGAAAGAGAAAACTAGAGACAGACGATGACATGGAAAAGCTCCTATACAGCACTAGATATCAGACGATACGAAGATCAAACACATCCCACTGACACGGTTTCTATCACATGAAAAAACAAAAGCAGACTTGACAGAATACCTTGCTAAAACAACCATCGATTAGAAAAAAACAACTCACCTCAGTTAGTCGTCACATCGGCATCAGGTCACACCAGAAGCAACAGAAACCTGCACTTTGAAGACAACAACCACGAAGAGGCTGACACTCTTATGATTTGCCTGGCAGCAGAGGCGTCACAGCGGTGTCCTGACGCACAACTAATTTTCTTCACTCCTGATACAGACGTCTTGGTTCTGGCCGTGGCACACTATGACAAACTCTGTAAAAGGACATCGCTGTCAATCGTATCAGGACTGGTGGATATTGAGCCAATCTGGAGAGCTTTAGGCAAGGAAAAGGCACAGGCTTTACCTATATTCCACGCTTTCACCGGAGCGGACAACATTGGAAAATTCGCAGGAATAGGCAAAAGACAATGGTTTCAGCACTACAGGAAGGCTGACGTGGACTTACCCAGAGCACTCATGGCACTTCCAGATAGTCCAAGAGCCCAGGGTCATTTGTCTGATGAAAATGACCATTTGTTTGGTGGCTAATTTTGGAAAGAGTATACCTAGGGCTATCAGAAAAGTTAATCCTTAAGTGTACCCAGCGGTGGATAAGGTCACAGGGTAAGGTCAAAGGTCAAATAAGGGCATTTTACAACTTTTTTGAGAAATGTTTTTCAGTAACCATATTATCCACCCAAAGTAACAAAGAGTCATTTTATGCACAAATAAATGAGTAATAAGACTCCCTACCTTTAATTTAATCTTAAAATGTGAAGAAAATCTGACAGAAAAGTGTGAATATCTCGTAAACCGGTAGACTTTTGCAAAAGAGGGAGTTATTTTACTGATACTTACAAGATGCTACTTTAGCATGCATATATTTATGTTCAATGCTGTAGAACACTATTCAATGCAGTTTTTCAAAGAATATAGGTGACTTCCGGTGCAAACTTTGGACTATGGGAAAGGTCAATCTTGACGATTAGCCAATGGTGGAGAAGCTAATGAAACAAGGTCAAATCATATACTTGAATGGCCAAAGAACCTACTCAATCCTCTTCGTCATCGTCTTCTTCATCAGAAGAGACACTGTAGGTGAGATTTTCATCATCCTCTTCTTCTTCCTCATGATCGTTGAATGAAGCATCTTCTGCCAGTTCTGTGCAAAGTTTACTTGGACTCTGTGGGCCCTCAAACCAAACAAATTCCAGTTTGTTATTGTCTGTGAATCTCCATCCATGGCCATGTGCTGGACATATGATTGGATTGGATTGTCTGGCATTTTTCCATAGATGTGCAATATAGTTTGCCCTCTTTATCTTTTGTTGAAGAACATCTTTGCATGGTGGTAGGCAACAAGGGTCAGTAGATTTGATCTTCTCCATTGGACTGTCTTCATTCTTTGGAGCATATGACTTCTTGAAGAGGACAAACCGAGTGTCATTCACATCTGTCGCTTTGTAGATCCCATACATACAGCAAACAAATTGCTCAAGAGTTGCAGAAACCTGGGGCTCAACATTTTCACTTGATCCTAGTTCAGCGAATGCTGATATGTATTCTGCATTTTTGATCATCAGTCCATAGGGTCTTGCCTTTGCTTTATGAAGGAATGCGGCCGTGTAGTCACATCCAGAGAAGGCGTGAAAGGCTGGGAGTGCAGAACACACAGGTGGTGTTAGTTTCTGGGCAAGTTCTGATATGTTGATCAGGCGTCTGGTATTCCTCGAGCTGGTGCCAGTATCCATCCAGATGGTGACATTCAAATACTTCTCGTGATAGAGTAGTAGTATAAAAACATCAGTGTCGCAGCTACGAACAACAACAGTCTGTGATCTGGCTTGGCATAGTTTCCCAATGAAATCAGCATGGAAGATGATTCTGCTGTCGGCTTCTTCATGAGCACTATTCAGTTCCTTCACTTCCTGGGTTTGGATGTTTCCATCATCGGCTTTATACGAGTAGCAACTTTCTTCGAGGCCAAAGTAGACTGTATGACCTTCTAACACTTCAACATAAGTCAAAGATGTCCATTCATCTCGAAGAAAAAGCAGGAGTGCCGTTTTGAAAGATGCCGATAGAAGTGCTTGGTTGAAGTTTGCTGGTCTCCGTTGAGATGGTCCAGTAATCGTATACCTAACCTGATGGTTTCCTCTCTCCTCGCGTTCATACCCTTTGATGGAGGGTCCTTCATTGTATGTATCGCAGACAATATGGACTACCTTGGAAAATGAACATGCCTGTTGAAGTACAAGTCTTGCAATGCCACCGAAGTTTTGGGGTAGCTCTGGTAGTGTGCGCAAAAAGAACATGGCATCAAGAATGTAGACATCAACATGACCAGGTTCTGTGTTTGCAGTCCCCTCAGCTTCCAACTTCTTCATTAAGGCCGACTTATCCGTTTTGTTCATGGCTCCATTTATGTGACAAAGGGAAAGTGGCACTTCTGTGAGTGGGAAGGACAGAACGTTAGTCAAAGCAAGCTTCTTTGGGGCAGCAAGAAAGAGCAATCTACCGAAGACATCACGTGTGCATCGGATTTCCTTTATCTTCTGGTCTTTTGATGAAATTCTTGTCTTTAATGCATCCCCTGTGAAGTTCTTGACCTTTCGACGCTTTATTGGCTTTTCGAAACGTTTTGGGTCAGCCTGGCACTCTGTGACAAACTCTTTATACCATTCATTCCCTTTGTCTACAACTCCAGTAAGATCATTCTGTACATCAGCAGAAGTTGCACGACCAGTTGTGAGGCAGTAAAGCTCAGGCAGGTTTTCTTGAAATTAATTCAAGGTTTCTTCCAGGCTTTTCAAGATTACTTGTAAGTCATTGTTGTCCCTTTTGATTCTGTATGGCTTTAGCTCTTGCGAAATTTCCTCATTAAGAGTAAGACCAGCCATATCCAGGAGACATCCTACAATAGCTCCCCTGAAAGATCTTGTAAGCGTCCACCTTTTCCTAGCATTGACGCACTGAGTGAATGCTGCAATGCCACCTTGTCTTGACGCTGCATCTTTGTTGACAGTTTGCTCGAGTGTAAGGTCTACAGCACTGCGTGAGAAATTCTTTGCTGTGCGGCGAATAGAGAGATCTCCTCCTTCAAACATGTCACGGATCCCTTTATGAGTGTTGTCCATGTTCAACAAATGCAAGTGAAACCTTGTCATCCATCTGGCGTAATTGGGGCGATGTGTGGCGAAAAAGATGGGGCACATACGACCAAGGGCGTGGATGTATAGATCGACATCATTTGTTCGGCAGGAATAATCAAGTAACAAGTACAAGTGAACCAGATCTATGTAGATTATCCAGAACATAGCTGTCTTCCCATGTTCCCCACTCGTGGTGTCAGTGTACTTGTTATATCTGTCTAACAAACTGTTGCAAGCATCAGACTGAAGGACCTCTGACAGACCCGCTTCTGATGGATTCTCAGCAAAGGAATCCATCACAGTCTTTACCTCATCAGATACAACTCCATGCAGTTCAGTAAACCGACGGAAATGCAGGATCTGCAGAGCTGTGGCAAGAAGTGGATGCAGACGTTTACAACGATTGAAATGCTTTCCGCCAAGAAAGCCACGCACAGAACCAGAGGCTAGGACGTCAACATTGCACAATATCTTAGAGGCACCTGATGAGTCAAGGAGATAACCTAATGAACCGAAATATGCCATTGTGATATGAAATGTCCCAAAGCAAATGAAGACATTATCATATTTGGGAGACTCCTATACCTGTGCGATACAGAATGTGCAAATGATGAAGACTGTAACATTGGAAATGAGGACAGTGATGATGACGATTATGATGATGATAATAATATGTAATCTGTTCATGAGATGCAGAACATAGTTTCACGACTTCAACTGAGACAAACATATCTTTACCGACAATGTAAATATGTTAATTTTTTCATTTGGCAATATTCTTTCTCTTGGATTTGGATGTTCCTTATCACTTATTTGATGTCATTTATGGATTCCGTGGGCTCGAAAACATAGGATTAACATTTTAACTGGACTTTCTATGTCAATTAGAAGCTGAGATACCTGGAAATTCTTATTTTACGGCGGCCATTTTGAAAATCCAAAATGGCGGCCATACGGGAATCTGCGCAAATGTAAACATTGGTTTCCATATTGCTCATGTTATAGTCTTTTCAAAAATGTACGGGTTTGCTAATATCCATAAATTCTGAACGGAAGTTCTTTTATTGACATAATGAACCTGACTAATTTCTACATTTAACGGGGCGTCACGTTCAGAGAGATCCTTGAGCCCACCTAGGTTCTTTTTATGTCAATAGAACATGCAGAAGAGAATGGATCTGTAGAATATCATAAACTTTCTTTGTTTAGTTCCAGAATTGTGTGACTGTAAACGAGTGTGGTGTAGTTATACTGTCTGCCATATATATGGATGAGGCGTTACTTGGGAAGTTGCCCCTGAGCCATCCCGTGTTTGTTATTTATGGATTGGATGTGTACTACTGAACACCTGCTTATCATATGATAAACATGCTATGTTTAGTTTCAGAATTGTGGATAGCTTGATTTTACACTGTGTACCCTAAATGTGGATGGGGCGTTACTTGGGAAGTTGCCCCTGAGCCACCCCGTGTTTGTTATTTATGGATTGGATGTGTACTACTGAACACCTGCTTATCATATGCTAAACATTCTATGTTTAGTTTCAGAATTGTGGGTAGCTTGATTTTACACTGTGTACCCTAAATGTGGATGGGGCGTTACTTGGGAAGTTGCCCCTGAGCCACCCCATGTTTGTTATTTATGGATTGGATGTGTACTACTGAACACTTGCTTATCATATGATAAACATTCTATGTTTAGTTTCAGAATTGTTGGTAGCTTGATTTTACACTGTGTACCATATACAGTGTAACCCGTCTAAACTGGACACTCTATGGACCAAGACAAAAGTCCGGTTTAAGAGGGATCCGGTTTAGAGAGGTTACTTTCTGTCCTGGTTTTTAGGGTAGGTGTACGCCCACTAAACAGACATCTCTCCCACTAACCAGGAACGCTATGTCCTGCACATACAGCCAGGATAGTTTACGCGTGTGCCCAGGACATGAAAGAAAGAAATGTTTTATTTAACGACGCACTCAACACATTGTATTTACGGTTATATGGCGTCAGACATATGGTTAAGGACCACACACATACTGAGAGAGAAAACCCGCTGTCGCCACTTCATGGCCTACTCTTTTAAATTAGCAGCAAGGGATCTTTTATATGCACCATCCCACAGAGAGGGTAGTACATACCACGCCCTTTGATATACCAGTCGTGGTGCACTGACTAGAACGAGAAATAGCTCAATGGGGCCACCGACGGGGATCGATCTCAAACTTACTGCGCATCGAGCTAGCGCTGTACCACTGGGCTACATCCCCCATCCCCAGGCATGAGGTTTGTAATAAAAGCACGAATATAAGCACAAACTAAAAATATCTGAACAACATGATGTGCTAGTATCACACGCGACATCAGAATCAACATATCAAAACCACCTTTAGATTTTATTTCAATGTGGGAACAAAATACATTCAATAACCAGCATATAATTACGTAATATTTTAGAACAATTAATCCAATCTCTATGGCATATCAAACTGAACGTGGAAAGGGGGAAAAAAGAGTTTGTACATTTTTTAATGTAATATTTTTGCAGAAGAACCTCACAAATTAGCAACATCTTATGTAAAAAGAACCAAAAATGAGTCTGAACAGTGGGCATCTGAAGACAAACAAACACAACATATTGCAAATCAATCTCGAAATGCGTAGAAAATAATCTACATTTACGAATAAACAAATACAGTCATTTAAGCAAACGAAACTAATACAAAATAATACACAGCATCTGAAATATACACGACATAACAGTATACATTTTGCAGTCAAACAAACACAATATCGTGCACAGATATTCTGACCTGTGCAGAAGAATAGATTAATTGTGTGATCAAAATAAAGCAATATCTTGTACAGCAATTCGAAGTTGTAAAGTACAATAATTTGTATTCACGAACACCCAGTGACATAATAAATTGGCACATCTCTTGACTCAGCTCAAATAACCGTCAACTATGTTTGGCATGTGTGTGATAAACATTTAAGATACTTACGCCTGTCATGCCCGATAGCAATTGAAATATCTGGTTTATAAAATCAATATAATTTCAATGTTTTCTTGCACAGTAGCTACTTGAAAGTATGCTGCACAAACATTCACATCTGAGAACAAAGTAAATATAACTACAATTATTTTATACTTTTTTTTTATACAATTGTGAAAACCCCCACAAAAAAGCAACAACAAATATAAACATTGTGCATCGCTGATATCAAAAGAAATGTAGTTAAATAATAAATAAAACATCTATTCAAATATGTGTTAAACAACAATTTCATAATTATAGGATACTAAACGAGCTTCCATTTCGTATCATGTTTATGTCCCGAGTCAATTAATGTTCAGTTGACACAGCCAGTGACAACGAAAATTATTTTATGAGGAACATAAACATGATTCGAAATGGTAACGAGTTTAATATCCTATTTATTACCCATAATCAGTCTTAATTTATATCACTCAATTCGTTTGGCTGACGTTTCTGTAACTTACAGTGTAAGGTTGTAGTGCACCAATTGATGACGTCATCGCGTGTCGTCGAATGTGTTACGTCCCACTTGACATTGTAGTGGGACCTATCACTTTGATATGTACCAATACATTTTTATCCATATGGGTAAGAAATATAAATATCATGCTGGAAAATTAATAAAGGGTGTAAAACAGAATTGCTACAATCAAAAGATAATATAAAAGAACATGTACATTTCACGTTATTTGTTTTAATATTTTCAATACCTAAATTACATAATTCTTTAATATTGATATTATGCAGCCTTCAATCACAAAACGAAACACACTGTAAATAATGTTTAATAGTGCATCTGCAGGCCCAGAGGAACCGGGGGGGGGGGGGGGGGGGGGGGGGGATGATGCACTTTGTCTCAAAGTAAAAATGACATAGATTTCACGTTATTTGTTTTAATACTTTCAATACATATTTACCTAAATTACGTAATTCTTTAATATTATTGGTATTATACAGCCTTCAGTCACAGAATGAAAAGCACAGTGAATAATGTTTAATAGTTTATCTGCAGGCCCAAAGGAACCTTTTTTTTTTATCACATTAATGATTTCAAAATCTGATATAGTTTTGTACCCGATCCATCAGTGCCCCCCCCCCCCCCCCCCCCCCCCCCAAGTCGTTCCTAGGGGCTGATCTGTATAGATCTGTATATATCCCCTGCATGAATTGTTCCTCATCATGGGTTCCTTGAGAATGTCGAATACTCCACATATTCAGTATCTCTTGAGATGTAAAGATTAATCCTGTAACCATTTGTGATAATGTTTGATATAGCACATTGGTAACATTGGCTAGAATATGAAATAAACCAATATGTCCACTAAGAATGTTCAGTTGAATCCCGTTGGTTCGAACACCGTCGGTGCTCGAGAAAGTGTTCGACCCACCGGACATTTCGGTAACATCAGTTAGAAAGTTGAAATAGATACAAATTGTGTATACATATAAGTGCACTGTAATAAAATAAATAAATGGCAAATTCTTAATCTGTATTTACATGAATTGATTACTAAACAGTTTGAATATTTCAACGATAAAAAACACAGCACTGTCCACTTTCCAGAAATGTAGTCGTGTTCAGAGTAATGCGTTATGCTTAAGCCCGTTTATGCACTAATTGTTTGATTGGTATCACGGTTCATCTAACAGTTACAGTAACACTAGCTGTACTTAAAAGATCATTACCGATAGCCGCTTAACAAACAACATGACAAGTGTTGTAACGAAATGATTGCATGGCTAGTGTTGCAATTCCGCGAATAATCTATGACTTTATCATCAAATAAAGCATTTCTTTTGTTCTTTGTAATAGCTAAATGCGCAAGCCATTTGATATTTGATGAATCACCAGTTCGAGGGAAATATAGCTATTAACACAGATGGGACCAATAATTTAGTTTGAGCCAAGGCTTATGGTCGATCCTGGACGTGTTACCCTTCAGCAGTTAATATAAGGGTTTACGAAACAAACAAAGGCTCGGGACTTCGTTTTTGGTTCAAGAGTTGCGGTGTGTTCGACCCTTCCGAGATCGAGCCAACGAGATTCTACACACAACTGTTTTTTAGTACAACACGAATATAATAATGATGCAAAGAACTGCACACGGACGTTACTACAAAAATACCATATCTCTAATGAAAAATTAAAACACGTGTACAGTTATGTTACACATATATGTGGATGAACATATCTGTAAGTACAAATTACAGCGTTAATGGTTTCTACAAATACAAAATTAAATAGATACAAATTAAATACAGCTAAATCCCGTTGACTCGAACACCGTCGGTGCTCGAGAAAGTGTTCGACCCATCGGGTAGTTTGACCCAACCATTCGGTCAACAACGTGTAGGTGTGTAACTCGGGATTTAGTTTTTGGTTCGAGCGTTGCGATGTAATCGACCCTCCAGAGTTCGACCCAACGACTTTAAAGGGTAATAAAAAAAAGCTCTGTCTTTTTTTCTTTCTTTTTTTAATCCCACTTCCCCTTTCCTTTCTCTCCTTTGAATTCTGTCTCATTTCTACACGATCTGGCAACTCCTCCTATCAGTCAACTTCTTTCGCAGTCCACCTCCACATCCCAGTCCTTCTCTCTCCAACCACAACAGGTGCTTGTCTCTTGTGGCTATCTGTGCCACACACCTGTCATTCCCCATCCACTTTTAGCTGTGGTATTAGTCTGACATCTGTCTTTCTGTTCGTGATTCATATAACTCAATACAATAAATATTATTACGTCTTATACACTACTATTGCCATTTCTGCAGGCACCGCCTGGTAGGAGCCTGCAACATTGGGGCTAGCTCCTTTAGACAACAGATATTCAGTAATATTTGAAAGGCAGTCTCTTTGTGCCAGTTCAAGAGGTGTGAAACCAACGGAATTTGCTAAATTTATGTCTGATCCTTTTTCTACTAGACAACGAACACTTTTAAACCTATTACAATACACGGCTGTGTGGAGTGCAGACTCCCCATGTAAGTCTACCGCATTCAGGTCGGCTCCCTGTGTAACTAATGCGGCAATGAAGTCTGGGAGATTTTTTGTTGCTGACAAATGCAAAGGTGACATATTCTCAGTATTTTTTATATCAGGGTCAGCCCCCTTACTTAATAGATAAAAAAATATCTTTGATTTTCTCATCCTCACTGCAATATGGAGTGGTGCATTTCCTCTGTTGTTTGCTTTGTTTAGTTCAGATCCTTTGCCTACCAAATACCTGACACATTGTATCGAACCCTCTTCTACAGCTAAATGGAGTGGAGTATTGCCATCGGAATCTATTGCATTCATACTGGCTCCTTTATTGACAAGTGCATTCATCAGTA
>NC_054711.1:18514222-18555139 GCF_016097555.1 Gigantopelta aegis | reverse complement strand
TAGCAGTAGTTCGTGGTACACTTTTACATAGGTTGGTTATTAATGCATAGGGAGATAAAACAGGACTTTACGGTCAGTACGTTCTAAACATGTTAGCAATTCCATGGGACATTTTGCAAAATTGCTGTTATACGTAGCTAACCATCGCACCACCAATGTATGTTTGCCAACGCTAATATGGCATAGCTAGATAATATTTCATTTCGTTTCATCTTAGTTTTGTGCTTATATTCAAGTAACGTTCACGCACGCTGTCCTGGGCACATACCTACGCTATATGGGCTGTCTATCCAGGACAGTGGGTTAGTTGTTAGTGGTTAGTGTGAGAAAAGAGGGTGTAGTGGTCTTACACCTATCCATCAGTCGTTAAAGCTCGCTCTGGGTGGGTGCCGGTACCGGGTTGCGAACCCTGTACCTACCAGCCTAATCTCCGATGACATAACCACGACATCACCGAGGCCGGTACCAAGAGAATAACTAACTAACTTCAGGGAGTTATGAAGTATCTGTCCCGAGTAATGCATGTTGTAAGCCCGAGCCTTTGGCACAGATAATGTGTAACTCCTCGTGGCGAGTTGGTTATTATCGTGTCAATGTTAACTGACTTGTAATGTCAAAATTCTTCTGCAGTCTACAATAACTGCATCAGCCATACCGGCATATATAATGAATGATCTTATGCGCATTACATGACGTAATGTAAGTGACGACGTGGAATAACGGAGTTCTTTTTACAGCAAAGTGTTTACAGTACAAAATAATACGAATGTAGTTGCATTAAAAAATAATTTTTTTTTATGCTGCTAAAGCCACTGCTTATGACAATATACCATTTCATGTTTTTGAACAAAAGTTATTTAAATCTTCGTAGATCGTATAATGTATGTGTAATCAGATTCGTGAATGGAAAAATTATATGAATGAAAGTGAAAATCCGACCTTGACAAGCAACCATCAAAACGTCGAGATGTTTAAGCCAGCCAATTGATGGCTGTAGAAGCAATCTGCACACTGTGCAGAGATCGAAAAGATATTACCCCGTATATTTCAACCCATATGGGTAATAAAGTGTATATATTTTTATGACATATGATTACCGGTGTGTCAGTATCTGTGTGCCAATATCAAAAAATATTCCATATTCACTATTTGTGTTATGATAGTGAAATGTCTTAGTTTGGTACTAATGTGAATATATCACTTACTGTTTGTGCAGGTTATATAGATAACAAAGGTCACCAGACCTATCACTGCCAAAACCGCTAGTTCTGTTATCATGATGGAAACGTGTCTCAGTGTTGTTACTATTTCCCTAACATCCACATCTTCAGATACCCTGAAATGAGAAGTAATGACAAGAAGACAAACTATATATCAATTTCAACATTTTGAAGAGAGAGAGAGAGAGAGAGAGAGAGAGAGAGAGAGAGAGAGATGAGAGAGAGAGAGAGATGGAGAGAGAGAGAGAGAGAGAGAGAGAGAGAGAGAGAGAGAGAGGGAGAGAGAGAGGGAGAGAGAGAGAGAATAAGAGTGAGAGAGTGAGAGAGACACACACACACACAGAAAGAGAGACAGAGAGAGAGAGAGAGAGAGAGAGAGAGAGAGAGAGAGAGAGAGAGAGTAGGGGAAAGAGAGACTGTGTTTAGAGACGAGAAAGATTGGAGAGAGAGAGAGGAGGGAGGGAGGGAGGGAGGGAGGGAGAGAGACACAGAGAGAGAGAAAGAGAAAGAAAGACACAGAGACATATTATTATAGAGAGAAAGAGAGGAGCGAGAAGAGAGAGAGAAGAGAGAGAGATTAGAGAAGAGAGAGAGAGAGAGAGAGGGGGGGGGGGGGGGGAGGGGGTATGGAGGGGAGAAAGATAACAACAAAGAAAGTAGATGGAGAGAAAGAGACAAAGATCTAGAGGGGAAAGAGGAGAGGGAGATATAGATCCTCCAGCAGATAGAGAGAGGAGAGAGAGCGAGAGAGGAGAGAGGAGAGAGAGACGAGCGAGGAGAGCGAGAGACCGAGAGAGAGAGAGAGGAAGACACACAGAGAGAGAGAGAGAAGAGAGCGAGAGAGGGAGAGAGCGAGAGAATAAGAGAGTAGAGAGTTAGAGAGGAGTGACACACACACAGAAAGAGAGACGAAAGAGACACAGAGAGAGAGAGAGAGAGAGAGCGAGAGAGAGAGAGAGAGAGAGAGAGGAGAGTCCCGAGAACGGGAAAGAGAGATTGAGAGAGACAGAGAGAGATGGAGAGAGAGAGAGAGAGAGAGGAGAGGGAGATACAGAGACAGGGTAGACAGAGATTTGGAAAGAGAGGGAGAGAGGAGGGGAGAGATAGAGAGAGAGAGAGCGAGAGAGAGCGAGAGGAGAGAGAGAGGGAGGGAGAGAGACTCGCAGAGTGAGAGAGACACAGTGAGCGCAGAGCACACAGAAAGAGACACAGAGAGATAGGGAGAGATAGAGAGAGAGAGAGAGAGAGAGAGAATAGAGAGAGTGTAGGGGAAAGAGAGAGTGGAGAGGACAGAGAAAGAGAGAGAGATATAGAGAGAGAGAGAGATATAGAGAGAGAGAGAGAGAGTATAGAGAGAGTAGAGAGAGAGAGAGAGAGAGACAGAGGGGGAGGGAGAGAGAAAGAGAAAACAAAGAAATAAAGACCCGAGAGATGGAGAGAAAGAGACAAAGATATAGAGGGGGATAGGAGAGGAGAGGGAGATATAGAGACAGACAGAGAGCAGAGAGAGAGAGAGAGAGAGGTGGATGGTGTTTCGATCGCCTGATCTAAATTAACATTTATAATTAAACATATATACACCCATGACTGACGCAACACATTATTTTTTAAATTTCCCCATCCTCATTATTAAAATAGGTCACAATATTTCATTTCAGTTAATTACACTTCTGTCCTGGGACAAAGACTTGGTCCAGGATGGACATGCTTGAACCTTGAGTGAAAATGGTCATGTTAAACGTCCTTGGACTTGAATTATCACTGTGGAAATGATATTTATCACTCCTGATGTTAAGTCTCGGAGGATTTCTAATGTTAGTTATTTGCATTATTCGTGTTTCTTACCTAGTGTATTTGTTTGCTAGCTATACTAAATATAAATTATGACATATGCAGTCAAGTATGTACTATACTATAAAGTATTTAATACGTAATATAACGCTTGTGTAAATAATGCATCTAAATCAGATAAATAACAGATGTCGCATTTTTAAATTATGTGCTAAATATTTAAAGTCTAAACGGTAATAATGTAATTAATAAATTATGATTTTTTTAAAACTCCTAAATTCTAGTACATTTGGTGTTTGAGTTTAAAGATATTGTGACAGGCCTGATATGTGTGTTGTATCGCATTAGTCAGTGTTGTTTATTTTGTATGCACTCACTCGGGGTTTGGAGTCGGTATCTGGATTAAAAAACCCATGCCTCGACTGGGATCCGAACCCAGTACCTACCAGCCTGTAGACCGATGGCCTGCCACGACGCCACCGAGGCCGGTCGGCTGCTGGATGTCAAACATTTGGTAATTTTGAGGAAACCCGCACACCTATCCATTGAGCCTTGTGAAGCACTCAATCAGGGTTTGGAGTCGGTATTTGGATTACAAATCCCATGCCACGACTTGGATCCGAACCCAGAACCTACCAGCATGTAGACCGATGGCCTAACCAGGATGCCACCGAGGCCGGTGTGTGCGCAGAACCTTAATTGGATATAAGCACGAAAATAATTTAAAATGAAATGAACTATTCTCTAGGTATTTCATATTTATAGCATGGTCAAACATGCATCGGTGGGTCAATGGTTATGCATAACAGCAATTTTGCAAACTGTCCCATATAATAGTTTCATCTGGGTAAAAAAAAATGTAATTTTATTTCATCTAGTACCAATGTGTCAAGTAGCCTTGTGCTTGAAAAAGGTATGGGGTACCTGTTAAAAAAAGTACTCGAATTTTGTGCGGAACTAGGGTAGTCATAGACGCTACCGTTATCTCAGAAATGAGCAGCTTGACCCCCAAGTTTTTCTGATTCACTTTAAGTGTGAGGGGTGGTAGTATTTATATCCGTGGCGTTTATGTCGATTGATACGCTGCAGGTAGGAGTTTTAGCCACATATGTTACTATTGTCGTCTATGGGATTTGATTTGGTAGTATACACCCTATAAAGCAGTCAAGAAAGTCATTTAGGTAGACCCAACATACATATATAAATAATAAATGTTGACTTGGTAACAAAGCATTCCAGACATTGCACCACGACTGGTAAAGCGTTCGCTCGATGCACGGTCAGTTTGGGATCGATCCCCGTCGGTGGGCCCATTGGGCTATTTCTCGTTCCAGTCGCTGCACCACGACTGGCATATCAAAGGCCGTGGTATGTACTACCCTGTCTGTGGGATGGTGCATATAAAAGATCCCTTGCTGCTAATCGAAAAGAGTAGCCCATGAAGTGGTGACAGCGGGTTTCCTCTCTCAATATTTGTGTGGTCCTTAACCATATGTCTGACGCCATATAACCGTCAATAAAATGGGTGGGTGGATTTTTTGTTTTGTTTTGTTAGTTTTTTTCTTTTTTTTGTCTATGTGTGATAGATAATGTATTATATTCGCACAGTGATTTTGCTAACGACAGCTTACACATGGTTGTATGTATGTATGTGTCGACGCTATTTTTAAAACAAAACATGTTAAACATTGAAATATTTGTACAGTAATCACTGTAGATCTTAAATATACTTTAATTTTAATGAAAAAATTATTTTCAAGAATGCGGCTTTAAATATTCATAACAATTTATGATTTTGCCTTGACCCACATGCACAGTTATTTTTTTTATCCATTCCTCACCTGTACGTTCATGGAGAACTGTGCTACGTGACTGCTCTCGCGTACAGTTTCCCACCCCTGCACTTCCAGTTAAATTTGCTTTCTTAAAAGTAGTTGCTAATTTGTGTATTTATCATCATCTATTTGTTTGTATCTTCTTCTTTTTTTTTTCTTTTAAAAAAAATAAAAAATAAAATACTTAGATATTTGGTTCAAATATTACTTTATGTACACTGTACATCCTTGTGTCTCCCTTTCTTCATGGAAGGTGTGCTGCACATTATAAAATGGCAGTCTTCCATCAAACGGAGTTGGAACCATATGTATCGTACAGAAATACGTACGGTACTGATTATGATAATGGCAGATTCGTAATCCACATGTATGTTACGATTTCTATTTCACATTTAAAAAAAAAAAAAAAAAAAAAAAAAGTTTTGGTGATTTACTGGTTAAAAAAACAACAATTCTCAACAAAAATAAATAAATAAAATAAAATAAAATAATAAAAAAAATAATAATAATAATATAAAAATTAAGGGCGAAGATCCTTTAACGCCAGTGAGTAATGAATTGGCTGACATTTCCGGCGGGCAATCAGTCCGGCAACCGACAAATTCTCCGAACCAAACATTACTGCCTCAGACTAATGAGTGGATATAAACAGAATAATTGCCGGTCCGATAGTCCTGGACGGAGGAGCCGGCCTTGGACGGCTCGTGCCCAGGACAGGCGTGTACTACAACAGCTTGCTCTGAATGTGCACGTAAAGCCCTATGACCTGACCTGACCGGTCCGATAGACACAAAACGTCACCCGGCCTGTGACGATGTTGACTGGCAAAAACCCTTCGGTACTGCAGTGTTTCAACCACTGTGTTGCTACTAGTAATGGATAGAGAAATTTCACACGCGATAACCGCATTGCTTTAGATGCCTCGCTAATAAACTTTGACCAGGTTTTATCTGATAGAATGCACTCGCTATGTGGCAGGTGTTGAAATAATTGCTATAAACATCCATACACATAGCGACCCATGGCGCCTTATTTTTAACACAGTATAAACGAACGAAAATGCGTTTAATAAAGGCTGACCTACATGCTCCGTCAGTGCAGATATTAAAGCTGCAATATCGGTTCACATTTTATTACATCATATCCAAACATATAGGCTACGTAGGGCGGGACGTAGACTAATGGTAAAGTGTTCGCCTGATGCGCGGTCGGTTTAGAACTAATCCCCATCGGTGGGCTCAGTGGGCTATTTCTCGATCAAAAGGTAATGGTTTAACTCAACACATTTTATTTACAGTTATATGACGTCGGACATATGGTTAAGGGCCACACAGATATTGAGTGAGGAAACCCGCTGTCGCCACCTCATGGGCTACTATTTTCGAATTGCAACAAGGGATCTTTTATATGCACCATCCAAGACAGGATAATACATATCACGGCCTTTGTTACACCAGTTGTGGAGCACTGGCTGGAACGAGAAATAGCCAAATGAGTCCACCAACGGGGATCGATCCTAGACCGACCGCGCATCAAGCGAACACTTTACCACTGGGCTACGTCCCGCACGATTTCTCCATCAAGCAAGTGAACCACAACTTGTATATCAATTGCCGTGTTATGTGTAAGATGGTGCATAAAAAAAATCCCTTGCTACTAATAAAAATATGTAGCAGGTTTTCTCTTTAAGATTAGGCCATATATGTCAAGATTACCAAATGTTTGATATCTAATAGCCAATGTTTAAACATAAATGTGCTGTAGTGGATTCGTTACACGAAACAAACTTTAATAAACACAAAGAAAAAAAAAGAAAGAAAGTTATTTTATTTAACGACGCACTCAACATTTTAAAAATTATTTACGGTTATATAGCGTCAGGCATATAGTAAAGGACCACACATATATTGAGAAGAAACCCGCTGTCGCCACTTCATGGGCTACTCTTTTCGATAAGCAGCAAGGGATCTTTTATATGCACTATTCCACAGACAGGGTAGTACATACCACGACCTTTGATATACCAGTTGTGGTGCACTGGCTGGAAAGAGAAATAGCCCAATGGGACACAAACAAGAATGCTGGCTCTTAAAGTCGTAGACCTTCGATTGAAACCGTTAAAATATATACGATATTTGGCTAATCTACACACTTGTAGCACACCTCAACGTCTGTGACGTTGAAAAGGGAAATGCCCTGTAAAATAGACAAGAAGTCGTCTCCATAACCTTTATTTCTCGGAGGTACGTGCGTATTTAAAATGACGCAAAATGCATTCTGTGGCATTAGAAGAAAAAAAAAAACCCCATGAGCCCGTGCTTAATATAAAAGTCCAGACTCAATATCTAATGACGTCGCACGCATACAATTTGTATGGCGTTGTCATGACATTAGTGTCCCAGACGCTATTATAGTCTCGAGTCTAGACTACAAAATTTATGAGCACTAGGATGACCGTAAACACTTCAGGTACGGAAATTGATACACTATTAACAAAATATAACAAATGACCATTTCAATTATCAAAAATGACACTCACTAATAGTGAAAAACACGCCTTAATGTTTGAAAAAAACAGGTCTATTACTTTAACATCATGTAACATCCTAATTCAAAATACAAGACTAATGTATTACGCTAACCTTACGTCATAATTCTAATGCAAACTGCAAACACAAATGGAAATTCTGGCGGAGCTGGAATTAATTGTTTACCTTTCATGATAACAGTGGGCGATAAGATGAACTACAGGCTTGCAGGTGGTCATTGTGGGATAGCTTTTGAACCTAACATGACATTTATTGATAGGAACTACTCTCAGTTTGTATAGACCTTGGTTGTGTGGCTGCGGTAAACTTCAGTCAGTGTTTCGGCTAGAAATGCATTTTTGGGTATGGCGCTGTGGAATTGAATGCAACCACAGGGAGTAAGGGGGTCTCCCCATAGGGTTATAAAAAGCATACAGTAATGATAAGAGTAATTAACCTTTGACAGAAACCCATATAATATGCCAGGAATCTTAACCCATGTTTGTACGTATTATTATTTAAAATACTGACGAATTTGTTTGGGGGGGGGGGGGGGGGGGGGGGGGGGGAGGGGATTGTTTGTTGGCTTTTTTTTCTTTTTTTTTAGTGCATCCAGCAAGAGCTTTATTACTGGGCTACACCCTGCTCGAGGATATATGCATTAATTATCTTGCTTAAAATAATATTCGAACAAGTAATGTCGTAGGTAACAATTAATTTTTCTTTGAACCGACCCCCACAATCTCAAAGTAATGTCCGACAAAAAGCGAAATGCGGTTCATTTTCAGACCAAGCTAGCAGCTGAAATAGAATTTATTCACCTGCTATCCACCCTGTCGAAAATTGCAGGTCACTTTTCAAGAGAAAAATGCACGCACGATTATCTCATCTTCTATTTAATATGTGATTATATTATATTTTAATTCCACAATGCTCGAAAATGCATCTGAGATCGCACGCCATCTGAAACCCTTTCCCCGATCTTCAGCATGTCATACAGTTTACCGGCCTCGGTGACATCGTGGTTAGGTCATCGGTCAACAGGCTGATAGGTACTGGGTTCGGATCCCAGTCGAGGCCTGGGCTTTTTAATCCAGATACCGACTCCAAACCCTGAGTGAGTGCTCCGCAAGGCTCAATGGGTAGGTGTAAACCACTTGCACCGACCAGTGATCCATAACTGGTTGAACAAAGGCCATGGTTTGTGCTATCCTGGCTGTGGGAAGCGCAAATAAAAGATCCCTTGCTGCTAATCGGAAAGAGTAGCCCATGAAGTGGCGACAGCGAGTTTCCTCTCAAAATCTGTGTGGTCCTTAACCGTATGTCTGACGCCATATAACAGTAAATAAAATGTGTTGAGTACGTCGTTAAATAAAACTTCTTTTTTTATCTTTTTTTCATACAGTTTCTTAAAGGCGCACACCCTAGTGTCAGCCTGTGAAAATGGGACACAAACCAGCTACGCACATTTGGATACGGATATAACAGAGAGAAGCTAAAGTCTGATATGTTTAAACAAGGAAATACCGTCTAAAAATAACTTGAGCTTGTCTCGATAAACATTACTTCTCTGACGAACGTGTGTTTTAAGAATTATGAGAAATGCATTTTGGGGTATTACAAAACCCTGGATGACCAGAACCACCACTTCAGGCGTACGAAAGTTAATATATACTAAATAATAAAATGCGAGTGCGATTAATTTTTACATGCTCATATACCACTACAGTTTCGAGCATGTCCGTCCCGGGGCCTGTCTCTGGATAGTCAGGGGCTTGTCCCGGGACAGAACAAAATTAGCGGACAATTTAGAAACTTACATCCAAAAATTAAATAGTGCGCCTTTAAAATTTCGATGCGCATCTCTAATATAATAATATAAAATAAATAAGAGAAAGAAGAGAGGATCAGACTATTTAATAATATTAAAAAAAGAAAGTAATTTCGACATAAACTTTTGAACGAAATGCAAGTACAAGTACTTCTAAATTTAAACTGTCAAAAACCTCTTTAGTAGTAAACAAATACATCGTCGTGTTATAAAAACTAGGCTCTGTCACTTTAACATGACTCATTTCCTTTGGCCCGCTATTCTAACAATAACAGCAGACCATATTTAACTCTCTATTTTGAGTCCTGCACGGTCCTAATGGCTACATATATTCAGGATTTCCTATTATCCAGGCACTTATATTAATTCGGGAAGGGACTTAGCCCTGTGGCAAAGCGCTCGCATGATGTGCCGTCGGTTTGGGATCTATCCCCGTCGGTGGGCCCATTGGGCTATTTCTCGCTCCAGCCAGTGCACCAGAAACTTAAGCATTATAGAAAATTCTCTTCTTAACCGTTTAAGGAGTTTTAGACTATTACAGGCTTTCAAGCAATATTTTGTGAAAAATAAGGACTTTTTTTAGGGCAAAATTCTTAAAGAATAAGGGCTATTTTTAGGAAATTTTAGGACTTTTTTTTACAAAAATAAGGACTGAAATTCAATAATCAGTATAAAAGAAAAACATTCTGTACTCACCTCCAGGGAGAACACAAATACAAAAGCTAATTACCAACTCAGAAGATCATGCCAATGGTCATCAACAGCGATATTCAGCATATCAATACAACCTTAAAAAAAAAAAAAAAAAAACGTTATTGCAAAAATTACATAAAGCAGTTACAAGAATATCTCTTGACAAAATAACAATTCTTCTTGAATTCAAAAATTCACAATACAAACAATTTAGTAATGCACATATATACATGTATTCTATCTGTAGCACAAACTTGAATCCTTATTTGTCAAAATAACACAGCTCTAAGATCATATAATTTTGCAATGTATTGCAAGTATACAACTGAAATTAATCATACTTGTTATTTTTCTTACATTAACTTTAAACTGTACACAGATCTCCATAATCAAAAGTGCACATAGACCAAATATATATATATAGTGAAGACTGAGAAAATAAGTCAGAAATCAGAATTACTTCAAACGAATATCCCTCAAAATCATTTTTGTAAATTTTTAAATGCAATTGACATGATATAATTTTAGAAAGAAAAACACAAGTTTATTAACCATTTATGGAGAGTAGTGCATATATGTCTAATTGATAAAACACATCTTTACAAACTGCTGAATGACAACTAACTAATGAATGCAACTGATATTAACAAAAGTCTCTTGTTCCCTTTAAAACCTGCAAAATAAAGAACTAGCCTAAACTTGTTAAACTACAAAAGTTCTACTTTTTGCTAGTTTGAATAGAAAATCTCTGAGAATATTCATCCATTACTTTTCTCCTCTTTGAACTTATTTCATCCCTTCTCTTCAAACATTTTTGTAGCCTCTCATTACTATCTTGTATTCGTTTTTGGGCTGCTTCATATAAAGCCTGAGCAACACTTGCATCTTCAAAATTCTTATTCTTGATTGATTTTGAAAGTCGTTCATTTGCTTCCTTATACAGTTTTTCTGCAGTTTTCAACTCCTCAGATAATTCCTTTTCTTCTTTTGTCAAGTCTTTTTCCTTGTCATCTAATTTCCTTTTTCTGTCTTTTAAATTCTTCTCTGCTTCCTCCGATTGTTTTCTTTCCTCTTCTAGCTTTTCTGCTCCTTTCCTCTCTCTTTCTTTTTGTCTTTGCGCCTTCTCTTTCTCTTCTCTTTCCTCCCTTAGTCTTTCATTGTAAGCTTGATATGCATGCTGTCCTGCTTGCTTCAGTTCATTACTTATTGGGATCATATGAACCTTTCCTTTAGCCTGAGTATTAACTGTATCTTTGATCATCCATAGTCCATTTAATTAGCTTTCTGACAGCAGAGTTCTATCAGATGTAACTGTTATCTTGTTTTCAGATAAACTTCTTTCTACCTCGGCATTGCCATGTGCAAGACATAGAGCAGATCGTACAACTTTTCCAAGTGACTTGAACTGAAAGTTTCCAGTACCTGTTTTTGCTTGGAGGACTCTGTTCCAGAAAAAGTAAATTCTATGGAAAACTATTTGACCTTCACTGTCGATCTTCTTCTCTATCCAGTCCTTTGGTATTTCAATTACCATATATGCCTTCCATTCATCTGTTACAGATACTATTTCACCAGAGGAAATGACCTGAGGCATTTTTTGTGCTATTCTCCTAACACAACTGACTCCTTTCTCTTCCTTTTGAAATACTGGATGCAAACATTTCAAGTCTTGTAACAGCTCAGAACTTATTGGCAACTTTCTCTGTAAATATGCAACTACTGTCTGGTAAAATTTCTTCATAGCTAACACTGACAATTTTGCTTATCAGATGTCAAGGTCTTTAGAGTGGTTCTTGTATTTTCTCCAAATTCTAGTTTATTGTCAGACAGCTGGTTATCCACTTTTGAGACATCAAGTTACAGGATTTATTTTCGAAACATTCTGTCTTCTAAAAACCTTCTCATGAAAGACCTAATCAGCTCAACCATTTCCTCGTGTAGAAGATGAATAAGTGGTTCCTCTTTCTGGAAGAGTTTTAAGAATCGGTTGAACAATGGCTCCAATTCGATTAGGAATTTCAACTCTACTTTCATACTTGCATCATTTAGCTTTCTAGCAATTCTTATGTACTTTTCATTCTTCTGAATCTGTTTCCAGGCTTTTGACTTTGGGAGTTCAGTAAGAAAATACTGTACCAGTGCATCCCAATTCTGAGCAACCCTAGCTACTGCAGGGATAAGTGTTAGCCATCTACACTGTATGTGCCTGATGAACATTTGCTCCGAGAATCCAACTTTTTCCTGGACCTTTGCAAAATCATCTCGTCTACATGGAAAATGCCTGAAGTAATAAAAGAGATCAATGGCAAGTTCTTCAGCTTGAGATCCATATGCAGACAAATCTTCTTTGAATGCATTGTGTGCAACATGTATATTGCAAGGAATAAATTGCATTAATCCAGGAATTCCCATTCTTACTTTCTCCTCATTTAGATAGTTCCATATGGTCTTGTTGACATTTGGTCCATCTGATCCTATATTTAACAACTTTGACAAAGGTATTTGGTATTCATCTTCTTGCAATGTTTGTAAAATTTGTTGAGCAACATCATTGCCAAAGGCATGCTTAAAAAACAAAGCTTTCAGAAACTGGACAACCACTTCTCCATTCTTTACAGACCAGTATCTTAACAGTATGTCACATTGTTTTTTATTTTGAACTGTGCCTGTCTCATCAAACTGTAACACAAAAGTTGTAGATTTACAAACATTTTCACAAAGCTGCTTCCTAAAGAATGGTCCCAAGCCATCAGAAACTAAATAAGAAACTTTAGTTCTACTCAGCGTAAACAGTCTGCTTGCATCACATGGGAACATTCTCTGGAAAAGCTGAGGTGTATCATCACATGAAGAGTATGAGAAGTTTGATGTTGCAACTTTCATGGTCCAGATAAGTTCTGCTTCAGTGGCTGCCTCTTTAGCACTTGTAAACTACAATTTCGCTTTTTCTTTCCTGTTGAGAACTAGAGGGTTTCTCTGTGTCTTTAATAATAGGAGTTTTGACACTGAAATGTCGCTGACCTGATCCAAATCGTCCTTTAGCTAAATCCTGATGTTTCTTCCCACTACTATGAGCAAGTGCTTGCTTAAAGCCTCAGTTGCTAATTTGAAATGTCTTGCAGCACAAAGAACAGTAAGCGCTATACAATGACTTGTCAGCTTTACACAACTCCCTAATGATAATGCCTGATTCATCTTTTTGGCTAAGCCAATTCTCATTAAATTTGTTTTTTCCATGTGGCATCTTGTATATTTTACATCAAAGAATTGTTATTCAAGTAAAAATATTTACCATCATTAGTTTTCAAATACAAGTTGATGTACAGTCAAACCTGTCTTGTGTGACTCTCTCTCTCTCTCTCTCTCTCTCTCTCTCTCTCTCTCTCTCTCTCTCTCTCTCTCTCTCATAAGGCAGTGGGCTTTTATATACTGGTTCAAATACATGTACTTACAACAAAATCAATACAAGGAGCATTGAAAACTAAGGTCATACATGGCAGGTTGTTTTTCAGATCACTACGACAGGTTTTACTGTAATATATTAGTATATATAAATACATAGTTTGTACTTGTTTGGATGTGGTCTCCTCCTGAAAGAAAAACAAATGACACACTGTCTTTTAAGACAGGATATTTCTCCCTTTACTGAAAATAAGAAATATGTCAATTACATGTACATAAAACAGTAAAGATAAATGCATGCATGCTTCTACTTGTAATAGACAAGGAGCACATTTAATCTCCCTCAGTTTATCTTCATTGGGATACAAGTGTTTATCATGGCAATATTAAGATATACTCACCAGATTAAAGTAATCTGATATGGTGCAAATCCATGCTGAATATGATGCTGATAACCACCAAGATGTCTTCTGAGAAATACATTAATTCAACATATTCATTATCTGAAAGTATACTAAGGCTAGATTTAATTAATTCCAACACTTATTTTATGTTGCATTTATCAACAAATTTCAAAATTTCAAAATTTAGGATTTTCACCCCAAAATTAGGGCTTTTTAGGAATTTGAAGCTTTAATAAGGAATATTAGGCTGCTGTCAAAAAATAAGGAAAATTAGGAAAATAAGGGCCCGCATGCAAGCCTGCTATTAACTATCAGTTGCCCCCCCCCCCCCCCCCCCCCCCCCCCAAACAAAAAATCCTAGCTACGGCTCTGGTGACAGTCCACCGGACAAGTACATCTATAAGTCTAGTTGTCTGCCAATATAAAAGATCCCTTACTACAAATCCAAAAGAGTAGCCCATGGAGTGGCAACAGCGGATTTTCTCCCTCAATATCTGTGTGGTCCTTAACCATATGTCCGACGCCATATAACCGTAAATAAAATGTGTTGAGTGCGTCGTTAAATAAAACATTTCCTTCCTTATATTAATTCCGCATCTTCCCAAAAAGTAAATATCGTTGGTAAATGATGGCGATGAGTAAGATGTGCTCCCTAAGGACCCATTTAAGGTTGAGCTACCAATCTCGCTCCCCGTCACTCCCCTAAAAATAGATTAGTAATTTTTGGCTCCCATTAGCATATGAATTTATATATCAATATGTAACACAATGTAAAATTAGCACTGGCGTAGGAAGCGGGGGGGGGGGGGGGGGGGGGGGGGGCATGTACCCCTAACTTTGTAGCAGCAGGGATGGTTTATCAGCACCTGGACCACCCTCAGTGGGTACGGACCTGATAGAAAAACCGAAACTACAGTAAAATGTACATCCTGGTGGATCGCACACTGGCTGTTTTTGTAACTTCCTTGTTCAAAGTTTTATGTAAACATTCATAAACCTTGAGCAGTGAATTCGGGTCAGACTAAAAATAAATGTCAGTTTGTTTAAACAGAGCGAATCCTGCATTTCATGTATTGGTAGACACACCTAGGAAGAGAGAGAGAGAGAGATATGTGCGCGCGCGCGCGTGTAACTGCGACTGTGGGAAGCGCAAATAAAAGATCCCTTGCTGCTAATCGGAAAGAGTAGCCCATGTAGTGGCGACAGCGGGTTTCCTCTCAAAATCTGTGTAGTCCTTAATCATATTTCTCTTTTGAGCCCAATCGTCCTTAATATGCCCCTGGACCCCTCTAAGCAACTCGGCGCCCTCGTGTGAGGCACCTCGTACCTCACCGACCCCCCCCCCCCCCCCCCCTCTAAAAATCCTGGCTACGGGCCTGTGTGCCATGGTGTGGTACGCCTGTAGAAACGAGCACGGTAGTACTTTTAATGGATGGGATTCTACTAACCTGAGAGGTAGTTTAGACAAAACAGTGAATAGTTGGTGAAGACATTTAAAAGCCATAGGCCTACCGCCTTTTGCTAATCCCCTATTGCAAACAGATACATTGTAAAGCAGTGCTTATGGTTTGAAAATCGATGTTAGCAATAAAAGTGCTCTCTTGAAATTATGTAGCAGAGCAATTATTCTCATTGTTTAAATGGAAAGCAAATATGCGAGGCGTTATTAGATTTACCTAATATTTAAAGAGTATATCAGCATTTGACAAGGCGTGCAGTTTTTTGACCGGGCGGTAATCATTTTGCGTAATCACAGGCGAACGGGAGCAATCGCTCGCGTAAAACCATGAGGAGTGTTGTACTGGCCTATAGGGTAATTTAACGGTTGTTAAATAAAAAGTTTTAAAAATTATATATACAATTAAATCATTTATAATTAATAATTATTGATACAATTTTTAAAACTTGGTAGTTAATTATTATTATTTTATTAATTTTATGGGGTTTTTTTAAATTATTATTTTGTTTATTATTATTATTATTATTCATTTTCTTTTCAGTAACCTTTACATTGAATTTATAAAAAAGAAAAAGCAGAAATGTTTTGACAAGTACGGTCATGTGATGCTCTCCGCTCATTATGGAACCTACCATTATTTTGACTGGGATGATAGTCGAGGTTATCAAAATAAATAATAATAATAAGAAGAATAATAATTAATAATCATATTTAGAATATAAATATATAGTAGGCCTAATAATAAAATTAAATTTAAAAAATAAAAGATGAACAAGAAACGAAAAATGAAAGAAAGAAAACAAATTAGAAAGACGTCACTATTCAACGTCACTTTGCATCACCCTACCTAAAAACAATAAAGTAGTCCACATCGTTTCCGTTTTCAACATTGGGGGGGGGGGGAGGGGGGAGGGGACGGGGAAATTTTCAAAATTAACTTTTTGTCTTTAATGATTACAAATGTTTGTTTGAAAAAATGACTTGAAACGTATTTAAAATTCTACCATTGATCATCAATGGATCTGAAGTAAAATTACGGCAAGATGCATGGCATTTATTGCACACAAAACCAAAAGATGTGTCGGAGATTTCAAACCTTTCGACGTACCCTAGGGCCTAAAAAACAATCCGTAAATCCGCACGGGATGCGTTTTTTGTTGTTGTTTTATACATTTTAAGAACAGTAGGCCTACTAACGAATACTTCACTTGTAATTTTCATTTACACCGAAAACAAAATTTAAAAATATATATTAAAAACAAGCAAAAAACAAGAAAAGACAACACTGTCATTGTCAATGAACACGCAAAGTAAAACGAACGAAAAAATTTAATTAAATATATATTTTTAAAATATATATGTTTCTACTTACCGAACCGACAACCACATGTTGCTGCCACCCTGAACTCTTAAGCCCCTGGGTGGTGGAGAAAGCCCGACGGGTCGGCTGAGCGGTCAAGCGAAGCAGTACTTGTTTCGCTACTGAAGCCATTTTGAATGAACAAACGTTGGGCAGTCGCAAAGATAAGCGCGCTAGTATCACCTTGACCCTGTTTATCAGACAGTCCTACGCTTTTCTGTTGGGCTGATAAAAGGCGCATAGACAGGCCGGGTCTAGCAGTCTTCTATTGGAGGTCGAAGTGGGACGTTAATATTATTAAGTCCCGTTTCAACACGATACTGCCGATTCCGTAAAATCAATAATCTTTTTTTCTTCTTCTATTTTTTGACGCTTTTAATCAATGTACCTGCTGCAATTTAGTATTTAGATACGATAACGTCGTGTATTTTTTTTTCCGTAACAATACCGAAACTAGCTATATACAGCAGTAGCGGATCCCGGGGGGGGGGGGGGGGGGAGGGGGTCCAGGGGTACAGACCCCCTTTTTGAAAACCGACTATAACCTTTAAGGGGAAACGTGATTATATTAACTGTTCTGCGTTCTGTCCCCCCCCCCCCCCCCTTCAGAAATCCTGCATCCGCGCCTGGTACGGTACTATTTTTGTTTATGCCTACCCAGAGAGGTCCACGAAGGGGCAGAGGACACGCACACCCCCAATATACAACCGTGTCCGGTGTATCGGCGCGTCCGGTGATTCGGCGCACTTGGTATTTTGCTTGAGTATGCTTAGGAAGTTGTCATGTTGTCGGAGTTTTTAACGAATTAAAGTTCAATTCCTTTTTCAATGGTTAATTAAGTATCAACATATTTATTGTTACGGGTTTCAATTAAAATTTGTTTTAGAATTATCAATAATTATATAATAATTTCAAAATAAATCATTCACCTATTTTCGTGTTTATAAACGCGAAGTAGGTCATCCTTATTGATATTAAGAATGTTAAAACCAGTCTAAAAACACCTTTCCCGCATTTTTAAAATTATAGTAAACAGTATAAATGTAATTATTTTTGTTGGGTTATTTTTTTTATTTAAACCGAAAAAGAAAACACAGGGAAATGCAAACAAAACGAAACTTTTACACCTTAATTGACAGTCATTCCAGTTCACAATTGTCACATTGTTGTAAACAATAAAAGCAAAATAAGATCCACGTGTATGCACAATCTACCCGAGAAAAATAAAATCCATGTAGGCATCTTAACCATGCATGACAATGAACATGTATGCATCTGCAGTACTGTGCCACTCGAGAAAACGATTCCGAAACTGATCATGAGATGGGTCATATGTGATCGTTCGTTTTCATAGTAATATTTTTAACAAGACAAAACAAAAAAGTACTAAAATAATTCTGGGACAATAGTGTAGCGTTTATGGGCTAAAAGTGAGGTCATGAGCGGTTTATAAATAGCGGGGTCAACGATCTACATCTACTGCGCCGAATCACCGGACATGCAAATCGTTTTGGATACAAGGGGGTGCCTATATTTATGCACCATTTTAAAATGTTTATTTACTACAGACATAAAACAGTTTGTAGTGTATTTCAGATTATGCACTTCTTCATTGGTGAGAGACGCATTTTATTAAATATTTCACAATGTTCACATAGAAAATGGTCCTTGAAAGCTTAGGTGCGCCGATACACCGGACAGCACTGTATTCAAGTGGGTTTAAAAAACCAAACAAAAAACACACCTTTTTCTTTTAGATTTGTTTAAAAAAGTTATTATTATTATTATTATTATTAATTATTATTTTATTAAAAAAGATTTTTTTTTTATTTTTAAAATATTCATTGGGTTTCCAGGTTCACGAGTTGGTCCATGTGCCTTTTTTTTAATTACCCCCCCCCCCCAAAAAAAAAAAAAAAAAAAAAAAAAATCTTTTTTAATAAAATAATAATAAAAAAAAATAATCATAATAATAAAAAAAAAATGGTGTCAAGAACAAAGTAATAATGTTTTGTGTTAAATGAATTAAAACAAGTAATTTGTGGTTTATCATCTCTCTCTCTCTCTCTCTCTCTCTCTCTCTCTCTCTCTCTCTCTCTCTCTCTCTCTCTCTCTCTCTCATTGTTGTGTGGATGTGCTCGTGCGCTTGTGTGTGTGACAGAGGGAGGGTGGAGGTGGAAAGAGAGACGGAGAGAAAGTAATATAACAGGCGCTCATCGAAAAGGACGGTGCTAGTTGTGTGAACCTTCCTCCCAATACTGAAGATGCCCTGTCTGCTTACAATTATCGAAAATAGAACGATACAGCACCACGAACCAGTTCGGAGCCATATTGTCTCTGCAAATACCAGGAACTAGGTGCAAACAGAAATAAAAACCATCGTTCATAACGCGCATGCTGCACACGAGGTATGTTATCCGTATTTACTGCAACAAGCTAGTGCATTGTTTTAAACGAACTTTCTTCTCTTTCAAACTATTTTAACGTATTTTTGACGAAAATGGGGCGGGACGTAGCCCAGTGATAAAGCGCTCGCTGGATGCGATTGATCCCCGTCGGTGGGTATATCATTTTTTATTGGGTTACTTCTCGTTCCAGCCAGTGCACCACGACTGGTATATCGAAGGTCGTGGTATGTGTTGTCCTGTCTGTGGGATGGTGCATATAAAATATCCCTTGCTACTAATGGAACACTTTATAGACTATGTGTCAAAATGACTAAATGTTTGACATACGATAGCCGATGATTAACAAATTATTGTGCTCTAGTGGTGTCGTTAAACAAAACGAAATTAATTTTTTCGACAAACATGGATCTTTTCACGATTAAAATTACATGTTTAATACATTCATGTAAATTATATTTTCTTGTAAATAATATCTGTGTTATATAGGTATGTATAGGTTACATTGTGCCAATGCAGAAAGTTCCCGTCAAAATTCGAGGTGAACGGTGAAATATTTACGGAGTAGAAACAGCTGCGGCCCTGATTGGTAGTAATATGTGACATTGATTATTTGCTTAAATAATGTTATCCATTTTCGATAAATAAATACACTTTTATTTAATATGCAGTTGTTATGCATTAAACACTAGACTTAGAAACTAGTGCAGGGTACCCCCACCCCACCCCCCAAAAAGGAGTAATAATAATTAAAAAACAACAACCCAAAAACCCCTGCGATTTTGATTAAAAAATAGGGTTGCAAATGAGAACATTAATTGAATATCTTAAATGGCATGTAATTCCCTATATCCCATTTGCTTCTAGGTGGAATAAATATGAGGTGACACACGTTTACTGGTGTTTATACATTCATGTGTAGTTCATTTCGTGGTTTTATCGAATTAAGGTTCAAGCACGCTGTCCTTGGCACAGACAACTCAGCTATCTGGACGGTCTGTCCAGGACAGAGGGTTAGTGAGAGAGAAGTCGTTGTAGGGGCCTTACACCCAGTGTCCTATTTATAAGGGGGCAACTGCCCCGACCCTCCCCCCGTCAGAGCGCCCCCCCCCCCGACTAAGGACTTCCTTTATAAAAAAAAAATTAGAATTTTTTTTTTATTTGTCATGTAATTTCATTTCTATGTTGAGGGGCCCTCGGACCTGAAGTGCCCCGAGCCCCCAAGGTCTAAATCCGGCCATACTTACACCTACACACTGAGTCGTTAAAACTCGCTCTGCGTAGCCTGTACCGGTATGCGAACCCAGTACCTATCAGCATTCTATCCGATGGCTTAATCATTGGTCCACTGAGCGCATTGATACGCTGCTTATATCAGTGTTATTAGTAAACGTTAACATTATCGTCGGAAGGAATTGATTTGGTATAGTGTGGTACAAAGATATCATGGTTTGTCTCCCCTTTTCATCAAATCGTCATTAGTGATTTTCCAATGATCGATTATAATCGAACATTTAGCGGATTGACTCTTCCGATGTGGACCGGTCTCGGTGGCGTCGTGTTTAGGCCATCGATCTACAGGCTGGTAGGTACTGAGTTCGGATCCCAGTCGAGGTATGGGATTTTTAATCCAGATACCGACTCCAAACCCTCAGTGAGTGCTTCTCAAGGCTCAATGGGTAGGTGTAAACCACTTGCACCGACCAGTGATCCATAACTAGTTCAACAAAGGCCATGGTTTGTGCTATCCTGCCTGTGGGAAGCGCAAATAAAAGATCCCTTGCTGCATGTCGTAAAAGAGTAGCCTATGTGGCGACAGCGTGAAAACAAAAAGTGTCAGAATGACCATATGTTTGACGTCCAATAGCCGATGATAAGATACAATATCAATGTGCTCTAGTGGCGTCGTTAAATAAAACAAACTTTACTTTCTTACGATGTGATGATCGATTATAAAAGTCCATAATCGATTGTGTGGGAAAATGTTAACGGTGTCAGAGGTCATCGTGAAGAAGAAGTCGTGGACAAATCGACTCCCGCAAAAACAAGGTGTTTGTGCAATACAAAAGGCGATCTGAAGAAGATTTTTGTACCTATATAATCGTCTGATCCGTGTCTGTCTGGTGAGAATGATATAATTTACATCAATATTTTACATTTGATGACTTTTTAAAACTTTTTGTATTGTCTTTGTGGCAACACCATAAACAATGTGTTAAGTGTTGCGTAACAACCAAGCCCAGCACCCCGAAACTGTTTGTATGACATGTAACAAACGTCGCAGTAGCGTGTACTGATTACAAACTCACTAAACATGAACTTCGCGTGTGACCACAACTGACCAAAACTAATTATGTGTTACATACCGAGTGCCTTTTAATATGAGTGGAACGACAAAAGACAAAAAGTGGATGCTCAGTAGCGAATCTAGCTCTGATTCGTCGCCAATGGCAAGTACAAATAATACATCAAAATCTAAACCTACTGCAAAAAAAGTCAAATCTGTGAATGCTGATCATCTTTCAAAGTCAAGTGGTGCAATTTCTGACAAAGACCATATCATGGAAACCATACTTGAAGAGCTAAAAGAAATTAGTGCTAAACAAACAGAACTGAGTTTAAAATTAGACAATACCATAACAAAAGATGACTTGAAAGCTAGTCTGGATCAAATGAAAAATAAAATATCCCAAAAATTCAATGAACAGTTTGATAAACTTGATTCCAGAATTGTGCAAATTGAAATAGAAAATGATAATCTAAAAAAAAAGAAAACACCCGTCTGAAAAAAGATGATGCCGAAATGAGAGAAGATGTTAAAAGCGCGAGTGTGTCTGCAGGTATTGCGTTGGTGCGAACAAACAACTTGGAGCAGCACACCCGTAAAGATAGCATCAGACTGTTCGGAGTACGTGATGAAAATAAACACGAAACGGTGAAGGAAACTACGGAAAAAACAGTAAAGGTTTTGAACCAAATTGGTATGACCGTCACTGAAGCTGATATCAGCATTTCACACAGATTGGGGCCCTTCGATCATTCGCGACGCAGACCTATAATTGCCAAGTTCGTAAAACGGATACACAAAACACAGGCACTTCAAAATCGTAGAAAACTTAAAGGTAGCGGGACCGGTCTGAGTGAAGATTTAACAAAGGAGAACTACTCAAGATTATTAAAAGTAAAATCACACGATAACGTGGAAGCAGCATGGATAAAAGATGGAGTAATGTTTGCGAAACTGAAATCAGAAGATCAAACGAAACGCATTATTAACATGGATGACTGTTTACCAAATACATAAGACATAACCTCATTCTTCTCAAGACTGGCATATTTTTTATACCTATATATATTCTGATGCTAACTTCAACTGCAAAGCAAATGTAAAGACAGATATGTGTGTGTGTGTGTGTGTGTGTGCGTGCGTGTGTGTATGTTGTTTTTGGTGTGCGCGTATGTGCATACTGTATAACGTATAATTTATAAAGTTGTTTTTTTTTCTTGGGTTTTTTTTTGCGTGTTCTATATATTTATTTTTGTCAGTGGTAAATACGTGTGCATATATATCTTGACGTTAAGCTGAATAGTTGAATTGCTAAAGCAATGTTTGTATATATGTGTCTATGTGTGTGTCCGAGTGCGTTTGTGTTCATTTTCAATAAGAAGATTATTACAATACAGACAGTTCCTTTGTGGAATAATACCCAATTCTTTTCGATTTCGCTTACGGGTATTGTTGCACGTAGGGAGACTGACTTGTTCCATCAATACTTGGATTACGTGTTTTCGCGTGTCATTATTATATATACTACTCAAAAGAATTTAAGGGTCAAAAATGTATAACCAAATAAGTTTCAGAGTGTATTAGATTGATGATGTAAACTACACCAAAAATGTTATTTATTGTTCCATATTTACAAAAAAACCCACAAATAAACGTCACTGTATACAAGAAAGTCACATGACATGCTGTCAAAGTTGAAGGTTGTCAAACATGGATTTTACACATTAGAACATTCTTTTAATAGTGTGTGAATCCACCCCTGGCGCGAATACACTCGACACATCGTTGCCTCATGCTGTTGATCAGACGTCTGAAGAACTCTTGGGGAATGGCCTGCCACTCTGCCATAAGAAGTTGACCCAGAACATGAAGGTTGGCCAGAGGGGCATGGTTATCCCGAACTCTCCTGCCTAATTCGTCCCAGGCGTGCTCTATTGGGGCCAAGTCAGGCGAATATGCTGGCCAATCCATCCTGGCGATACCTTGTTGTCTGAGAAAGTCCGTTACCACCCTAGCGCGGTGGGGTCTGGCATTGTCATCCTGCAGAACTGTCACGCCGTCAATCTGCTGAAGGCCTGGGAGAACCAACGGCCGGATAATCTCATTCAGATAGCGGATTCCATTCAGATTGCCATCCACCACATAGGGGGGGGGGGGGGGGGGGGTCCTGTGGTGGATAGAGATGCCGCCCCACACCATGACGCTGCCACCACCGAACCGGTGACGTTGTCTAACGTTAACGTCAGCGAAGCGCTCCCCAGGACGTCTGTAGACACGAACCCGACCGTCGTTGAACTGGAGACTAAACCTGGACTCATCAGTGAACATCACTCGACCCCACAGAACACGTTGCCACCGCAGATGAAGCGTGCACCAGTGACGTCTGGCCGTTCTGTGACGTGGTAGGAGTGGTGGTCGAACAGCCTGGCGACGGCAGCGTAGATTATTGGCTCTCAGACGATTGCGTATGCTTTGATCAGACACTCGAGTTCCAGTCGCAGTCCGCAGATTGTCACGTAATCGGCGTGCAGTGGTTGTGCGTTGACGTAGAGCCATATTGGTGATGTAGCGGTCCTCTCTATTTGTAGTGCTTCGGGGTCTTCCCGAACGTGGACGATTTCGTACAGAATTCGTTGCTTGGTACCGTTGCCACAGTCGGCCAACGACACTCTGACTGACACCAAGTCTCAGAGCAACATTTCTTTGCGTATTGCCATCCTGAAGCCAAGCAATAGCCCTTCCTCGATCTTCGATAGTCAGTTGATGTCGTACCATTGTCGAATTTGGAGTGTGCACCGTACGCGAACGCAAGCTCCAATTATACGAAATTCAGCATTGGGAACATGGAATACACATGCAAAGCGTGCAAATGAAGAGCTTTGTGAAAAAGCAAGTTATGGGCACTTAGCAGACCTTTCGCTTTCGCCCTAATTTACGTGCAAATGTAAGCATGTTTTCGCCATTAGAACTAGTCGACAGTGTCAATGACAGTGGATTTTAATTCATTTATGGGTTGCTTAGACCCACTTTCGTCAAAATGGAACAATACCATGCGTGACATTATGGTCTAGCTAATATAATTGACATTCAGAAAATAATGTCGAAAATATCGTCTGACCCTTAAATTCTTTTGAGTAGTACAATATTTTGTTTATGTGCGGGTTTTTTAAAATATTTTTATTTTCATTTTTTTATTAATATAAATGTTAATACATAATCGTTATGCTTTGTCTGATATGTGTGTGTGTATGGGTGTGCGTCTCTGTGAGTGTGTGTATGTATGTATGTGCGTATGTTGGATCTACTGCAAAAGTATGTCACCGTGTGTATTATTTATGCTTATGTTACTCTCAGTGTATATTACGGTACTTTAAGTTGGTTGTGTTTAGCTAGGCTTAGTAATAGTTTCTACTGTTATCAATACCACTAAATTTACTACTGCTACTATTATTTCTCTCTTTTATTTCATTATTCTTCATTTAATATAAATTTTAACAAAAGTGGGGTAAGGGCAAAACAGACATTGCAACGTTTCCCTCTGACCCTGTAGGGTTGTTTTTATTTTTTATACATGTTTATGTATTTGTAATCTATATCTGTATGGCGTGTGAATGTATGTGTAGGCAATTGTATTGTGAGGAAATTGTTTATATATTCCTGGTCAGTGGTCTGTGTAATGTATATGGAATAGTATATTTAATTAATGTGCATCTCCTATATATATTACTATACTTTATATCCATAAATTGATAGAGGATTTATATGTTGTTCGGTGAACTGCTGGGGTTTGGCTGATGTAAAGAAAAGGACAGATGTGTTTAATTTTTTAAAGTCAAAATGTTATTCGGTTTATTTCCTACAAGACACTCACTTTACTAAAGAAAAGGAACTTCTTATACGCGCGGAGTGGGGATACGAATGTATTTTTAATTATAATAACAGCCAATCTCGTGGCGTTGCTATATTAATAAATAACAATTTTGAATATAAAATACATAAAGTAGTTAGAGGAGACGGCGGAAATTTACTTATTGTGAATATAACTATTTACAATATACGTATAACATTAGTAAACCTATATGGACCAAATTCAGACAGTCCTAACTTTTACAAGCAAGTTCTACAAGAAGTAAAAGCTCTTAAAAATAAATATTATATTTTTGGTGGAGATTGGAATCTTGTTCTAAACCCACAGATTGATACGCATAACTACATAAATGTAAACAATCCAAAAGCTCGCGATGAAGTGTTAGATATAATAGGTGAATTAGATCTTGTGGACATCTGGAGAGATCACAATCCCGAACTACGTAATTACACATGGAGGAAGAATAACCCAACAAAACAAGCTCGATTAGATTTTTTTTCTAATATCAGAAATGTTGTATTCTTATGTCCTTAACTCCAATATACATTGTGGATATAGAACTGATCATTCCATTATAAGTCTAAATCTCGAATTCAGTGAAAACGAAAGGCACAACACCTATTGGAAATTTAATAATTCACTCTTAAAAAATAAATCTTATATATCAATAATTAAAAAAAGTTATTTCTGATGTTAAGAAACAATATGCCGTGTCTGTCTATAACTTGGATACTGTTGATGATATACCCCTATCTGAAATAAATTTTACAATTAATGATCAATTATTCCTAGAAGTATTACTTATGGAAATTAGAGGAAAGACAATTTCATACTCATCGTATTTGAAAAAAGAAAACTGTAAACTAGAAAAACAGCTGATTGAAGAAATAGAGATATTAGAAAATAGAGAACAATTAGATTTTGAAATTATACAGACAAAAAGAAAAGACTTAGAAAGCCTGCGTGAAAAGAAAATGGAGGGTGTCTACATCAGATCTAGAGCCAAATGGATAGATGAAGGTGAACGAATTTCTAACTATTTCTGTAACTTAGAAAGTAGGAACTTCATTAGCAAGTCTATAACTCAAATTGAGAAAAATGATGGTTCTATCGTTACAAATAAAAATGAACTTATGCATGAGACAAAATACTTTTATGAAAACCTCTATTCTTCAAAAGAATATACGATAGCTGATACTGACCTACATGACTTATTTTTAGGTCAAGATATAAATAAACTTAACAGAGAACAAGCAGACTCTTTAGAGGGTTTATTAACATATGAAGAATTATCAAATGCTTTAAAACGTACAAAGAACAATAAAAGTCCAGGGTCTGACGGTTTCTCTGCCGAATTTTACAGATGTCGCATTTTTAAATTATGTGCTAATTATTTAAAGTCTAAACGGTAATAATGTAATTAATAAATTATGATTTTAAACCCCCCCCCCTCCCCCCCCCCACACACACACACCTAAATTCTAGTAGATTTTATGTTTGAGTTTAAAGATGCTGTGACATATCTGGTATATGTTTTGTATCGCATTAGTCAGTGTTGTTTATTTTGTATGCAGTTTGATATTTTGTTTTAAACATATTTATTTGAGCACTGTACTAATTAACAGGTTTTGTTTTATATTGACCAAAAGCAGACACCTATTTTAACATCTTTCTCGGCATTTTATAAAATTATAATAAATAAAGTTTGTTTTGTTTAACGACACCACTAGAGAACAAGATTTATTAATCATCGGCTATTGTATGTCATAGACCGGAAATCCGCTACATGTTTTCATTAGTAACAATTAATATTTTATATGCACCATCCCACAGACAGGATAGCACATGCCATACCACGGTCTTTGATATACCAGTCGTGGTACACTGGCTGGAATGAGAAAAAGAAAAAATGGGTCCACCGATGGGGATCGATCCCAGACCGACTGCGCATCAAGCATATTGTCAGCATAACATGTACATGGTTTTTCCAGAATTTAGATTTTCTTGAAGAAAAGGGAAAACGAAGAAAAGGTAGAGAAGGAAGATATTTCACTCCGTGCGTCAGTTACCGGTCAGGTGTATCAATCTTAATCATATACACTTGACATGTCCATGAATGTGTTATTATATTTATGTTTTTCACTTGTTTTTAAAGAATCGATTGTGTATTTGTGTAAATGATCAGCGGATGAAAAGTCCTTTATGAATATATATATATATATATATATATATATATATATATATATATATATATATATATATTGTCATGGCTGTCTAATAACGTTCTTAACTGTGTGATGCGACTTGGATTTCTTCAAGTAATTTTAATATTGGACAAAACAGAATATTTATTTTTGCATTTAGTAGTAATTAACTGCATATTTGCTGGTATTGTGTAATGATTGGAATTACGCCGTTTATTATAGTTGTTGTTTAATGAAATTCTGAGGAGTGCAGTGTTTGTCGTGTCGCGCACTATACTGATAAAACCGAACTGTGTAACGGATTTTATTATTGATCGCTTGCATGCATAATACGAGTTAAATTTAGTTGTATTTCCTACAAAATTGGTTTCAGTTTATAAAGCTATATTTACAAATACTTGCCATAATTTATTTATGGGAAATTCGTATATTATGATCGCCAAATGTTTTAAGTGAATGTCCGATGTCGTTCTTCGGCCATGTGGTCTTCAACTATGCAATCTAATTACCAGATCCCTGTGCATATAAAGGCTATTACATTACGTTGACATCAGTATTATTGAAGTAAATCTTACCATAATTGTAATGTGTGTGTAATTACACAATTACGATATTCCGTGGACTCGGTATACTGGAATAAATTTCCGTTTGATCAACTGTTTTAACATGGCTGCCGTAACGACCTTGCCCTTAGTAAAGTTTATTTTCCTCCAAAACTTGTACGATCGATTAGCTATTCTCTTAATTAAATGTATCCTAATATCATTGGTACACTACGGCAAATCATTATTAATTAAGTGAGATAATAACTGTAAAACTGATTACTGAAATATTAGTGTTTTTAGGGAACTATATCCTTGTACGCTGAGAACCTGTTTACGCATACAGGTTGCTAAGGTCTGATATATCGGTACACAATGTTTGTAAACAACAATATAAATAATGTTTTTTTTACAATATTCCCAAAGGCTTTATCATTAAAACTATTTTATATTGAAACTAGACCAAAAAAGCAATTGTGTAGTGATAGTCAAATGTTTATGCACATTAGAATTTGTTTGTATTATTAGCTCGAATTCCCAATGTATTTGCAATGCACTTTAGCGTGTCTTTGTGCCTAATGAATAATGTCGTTTTCACAATAATCCCAAAGGCTTTTTCATTAAAATTATTTTAGATTGAAATTAGACCAGAAAAGCATTTGTGTAATAATAGTCTCATATTTATGCACATTAGAATTTGTTTGTATTATTAGTTTGAATTCCCAATGTATTTGCTAAGGAGAATTAGCGTGTTTTGTACCTGGTTAATAATGTTGTTTTCATAAATATTCTAAAGGCTTTTTCTGTGAAATTATTTTACGCCAATTTTAGACTGAAAAAGCAATTAAGAAATGTTAGTTTCATGTTTATGCACTTTAGAAATTCCCAGAATTAATTATTTCAAGTTGGTAATGCTTTTGCTATGGGTTAAACTGACGTATTTACAAAAGTTAAAGTTTCTTAGGATTTAGAGTGTGCATTTACAAACTGTAAACTGCAAACGGAAGCTGGACCAAAAAGCAATTACTTTATTTATTGAGCAATTGAGTGCATAACGTAATTATTAAATATATGAAATGATATTTATTTTGTAAAGGTAGATCTCTTCCTAGCGTAACGTAATTTCTGATTGGCTGTTATGACGTCACGTGGTACCTCTCAAAAACTATAAAAGTCCGACGTCAATGGACGTCAGCATTCTTTCTCGGACATCCCAAACTGTAAGTTCATGTCCCCTTGTCTAATTTTACAACTTTATTACATTACATAAGCTTACATACAATTAAACCGACTCTGGAATAATTTTAACTTATATTTCTTAAGTAAATTTTATTATATTACCATCTCTAATTAACCTGTTTTATGGAATAATTACACGTAACCGTAAGCTACAGTGAAGTTTACATTTATTGGAGATACAATTCGCACTGGTTTGATATAACTAGAGCTGAAAGGAAGATATCTATTTATATGTTGGAAACTTACCTGTGAACATTAACTCTATTTCTATTTACTCATCACCTTTAAATAAATTTATAATTCTGAAAACTGGAACACTTCGTCTTTGTCATCTGTGGATATTTATTTGTATTCTCTGGACTTTGTTAATATTCTTGGGACGCGGCCACAACAATATATACACAGTATATATATATATATATATATATATATATATATATATATATATATATATATATATATATATATAATATAATATAATATAATATAATATATATAAAAAGTGTAAAATCAAATGGCATTTGGCAGTCATATTGACAAATGACGGTCATCTTGAAAACAAACATCCTATCCAATATCGCCACTAGCTGAACAACATTATAAATGCTTACATCATTGACATAGTATTAACAACAGTAACTGACAGATATTTGCTGTAGAAGCTGAACAAATGAAATCAAATTTAGATTTTTGCCCTTAAGCCCCCCCCCCCCCCCCCCCCCCCCCCCCCCCCCACCCCACCCCCCCCCCCCCCCCCCCCCCCCCCCCCCCCCCAGCAAAACAGTCGGGACTATAAGAAAGAAAAGCATCGCACCTTACAAAACTCGGCCGACTTCTGTGGAGTAGACCGACCTCGGTGGTGTCGTGGTTAAGCCACAGAATATAAGGCTGGTAAGTACTGGGTTCGCAGCGCGGTACCGGCTACTACCCGGAGCTAGTTTCAACGACTCAATGTGTAGGTGTAAGACCACTAACCACCAACACCTAACAGCTAACCCACTATTCTAAAGAGACAACCCAGATAGCTGAGGTGTGTGTGCCCAGAACAGCGTGTTTGAACCCTTATTGGATATAAGTACGAAAATAAGTTGAAATGAAATGGTGGAGTAGAGCTTAAGCCATCGGACTTAAGACTGGTATATGCTGGGGTCGCTTCCCAGTACCTGCTCCCATCCACAGCGATTTTTAACAACTCAATGGGTAGGGGTAAGGTACTATACCGACTTATTTTTGACTAGCAACTAATAACTAAGCCAGTGTCCTGGACAGTCTGTTCAGATAGATGAAGTGTATTCCCAGGACATATACAGCGTGCTTGAACCGTAATTGGATAAATTATTAAAAGTAAAGAAAGTTTGTTTTGTTTAACGACCACGCTAGCGCACATTGATTTATTAATCATCGACTACTGGATGTGAAACATTTGGTAATTCTGACTCGTAGTCATCAAAGGAAACCCGCTACATTTGTTTCCTAATACAGCAAGGGATCTTATATATGCACTCTCCCACAGACAGGAAAGCACATACCACGACCTTTGGCCAGTTGTTGTGCACTGGCTGGAAGGAGAGAAACAAAAAACAGCTGAATAAGATCCACCGAACACCTCAAGCGAGCGGATTGTCGATCCTGCAACGCGATCACTCATCCGACTGAGCTAAATCCCACCGCTGGATAAATGAATAAGACACACGCAGTGGCTTTAGTGGCGTAGTGGTGAAACATCGGGTCTAAGGCTGGTACACACTGGATTCGCATCGAGTTTATCCAGTCAGTGGGTAGGTGTAAGGCCACTACACCGACTTCTCTCTCACTAGTCACAAACAACATGCCATCGGTGATGTAGTGTTTAAGCCGTCGGACTTAACGCTAGTACTGGGTTCGTATCCCGGTACCCGCTCGCATCAGCTCGAGTTTTACAATTTAATGGGTAGGTGTAACCAATATAACGCGATTTCACTAAGAACTTACAACTAACCCTCTGTCCCGGATTGACAATCCAGATAGCTGAGGTGAGTGCCCAGGGCGGCGTGCTTGAATTTTAATTGGATGTAAGCATGTAAATAACTTTTTTATCTTATCATCGGCTATTGGACGTCAAACATATGGTCATTCTGACACTGTTTTTAGAGGAAACCCGCTGTCGCCACATAGGCTACTCTTTTACGACAGGCAGCAAGGGATCTTTTATTTGCGCTTCCCACAGGCAGGATAGCACAAACCATGGCCTTTGTTGAACCAGTTATGGATCACTGGTGGGTGCAAGTGGTTTACACCTACCCATTGAGCCTTGCGGAGCACTCACTCAGGGTTTGGAGTCGGTATCTGGATTAAAAATCCCATGCCTCGACTGGGATCCGAACCCAGTACCTACCAGCCTGTAGACCGATGGCCTGCCACGACGCCACCGAGGCCGGTTAACATGCAATAGATTCAGCGGTGTAGTGGTTACGTAATCGGACTTAGGCTGCTGCGTACATGGTTAACGCCTCAATGGGCAGGTTTACGGCCATTACACCGACTTCTCTCTCACTAAGAAGTAACAACTAAAACCTGCATCGGTGGTGTCGTGGTTAAGCCATCAGACATAAGGCTGGTAGGTACTGGGTTCGCAGCCCGGTACCGGCTCCCACCCGGTGCGAGATTGGGTAGGTGTAAGACCAATATACCAACTTCTCCCTCGATGGTATAGGGAGCGGTTAGTAGCTCAGTGGTACCACGCTCGCCTGAAGCGATCATCGATTGCCGTCGGTGGGCCCATTGGGCAATTTCTCATTCCAGCCAGTTCTCCACAACTATCCTGTCTGTGGGAAGATGCATGTAAAAGATCCCTCAATATCAGTGTGGTCCTTAACCATATGTCCGACGCCATATAACCGAAAATAAAATGTGTTGAGTGCGTCGTTAAATAAAACATTTCCTTCCTTCCTTCGATGGTATAATAGTTAAACCACTGAACACAAGGCTCATACGTATTGCGTTCGCAGCCCGGTACCGGATCCTACCCAAAGCAAGTATTAAGTGTAAGACCACTATACTAACTTCTCACTAACCACTAACTTCTAACACACTGTCAAGAATGCGCCGATACAGCCCCAGATAACTAACGTATGTGTGTGCCCATGACAGCTTGTACGTGCATTTTTTTGTTTATCGACACCACTGCAGCACATTGATTTATTTATCATTGGTAATTTTGACATATAGTCTAAGAAAGGAAACCCGCTATATTTTTCCATTAGTAGCAAGGGATCTTTTATATGAACCATCTTACAGACAGCACAGCACATACCACGGCATTTGATAAACCAGTTGTAGTGCATTGAATGGAATAGGAGATATCGATCCCAAATCGACTACGCACCAAGCGAGCACTTTACCACAGGGCTACATCCCGTCCTGCATATGAAATGCATGCCTAAGAGCAGGACTGTTTAAAGTTAATAAATTATAGCGAACTCCAATTACATTTTTTTTAAAAATAAAGACACCACTAAAACACATTGTTAAACATTTGGTCTTAGAGAGAAAACGCAAAACTTAAAAAACAAAAAACACACACCAAAAATCTAAAGAAAACGAAACAATGAAGAAAAAAGAAATAAAATCCCTTCCATAGAAATAAAATAAACATATAAAGAAAGAAAGAACAATAAACAATAAGAATAGCAACAACATTTTCTAGGTCCAAATTCAATGGGAAAAATAAAGAACAAAACAAAAACAACACGCGATAAAACATTTTCATTTCAACTTATTTTCGTGTTTATATCCAATTAAGGTCCAATCAGGCTGTCCTGGGCACACTCATCAACTATATGGTTTGTCTGTCCAGGGGCCATGTTCTTTAACAGGTGAATATACGTTTTTAAAAAAACAACAACACCAGATTCTGCTATTTAGTGGAAATATTTAGGGATAGGCGAAGGGGGAGGGGGGGGAGGGGGGGGGGGTCTGATATAGAGAGTAGATTCTACTACTTAGTGGGAACAGTGGAATTTCGTTCAGCGTGTTAATACACACACACACACACACACACACACACACACACAAACACACACACAACACACACACACACACAAACACACACACACACACACACACACACACAATAATAATAATAACCAAATAAATATATATTAAATATATTTAAAAAACAAAACAAAAAAAACACATTGACAAGAGGCCGCGTGTCATGCTTGATTACAACAGACGTGCAGTAAACGACACTGCTCACAACAGGGTTCGACCCGTTGTTAATATAACGATATCGCAGGCTAACGACATTCATTAAGACATCTTCGAGAACCTGGAAATGTGGTCAATGACATATTAACGATGTCGTTTCACGTAACGATGTCTTCGGCAACATAGCCCCAGGCCAGTAGGTCAGTTGTTAAAGGGACATTCCTGAGTTCGCTGCAATTTTTAAGATGTTATCGACTAACAGAGACTTTTTAACGATTGTAATTACATATCAAATATATTTTTCTACATAAAATATTAGTGGCTGTATATTAAACGTGTTTCTTATCGTTTTAATATTTGTACTAGGTTAAATTTCATTTTATTTCCTAAAATCCAGTTTGGGCTTCTTACAAATATTAAGACGACCAGAAATACATTGAATATACAGACACTGATATTTTAAACAAGAAAACATATTTAATATGTAAATTTAATCGAAGAATGTCCCTTTAATTATTAGTGGTTAGTGAGAAAGAAGAGGGTGTCTGGCCTTACACCTATCCACCGAGTCGTTAAAACATGCGCTGGGTGTGAGCCGGTATCCGGGCTGCGAACCCAGTGCCTACTAGCCTTATGTCCGATGGCTTAACTACGACACCACCAAGGCCGGTGCGATACTAAACAAACGTGAAAGCGGGTTATAATATATATGCACACGCCAATAGATATTGCGGAGTGTTACTTAGTAATAGGAAAAACCCATGACCTTAATGCATGACGGAAGTGTGTACGAATACTACGCCTAACAGTAAAATGAACGTTCCAGCGGGTCATTTAGTAATAATATACGGTAAGTTGTCATTTGATTGTTTGTTTTTGTTTTTCAGTTATAACGTTCTCTTGATTTTAACATCTACTATTACAGGATATAAACGCAGTTAAGTAGAATGGAGGGTCGGTTGCCATATGATGGAGTTTATGCCTTTGTCTAATTGTATGTATGTCTGTATTCACGAAGGGCTTTTCATCTGCTGATCTTTAAAGGGACATTCCCGAGTTTGCTGCAATTTTAAAGATGTTCACGACTAACATAGACTTTTTAACGACTATAATTATACATCAAATATATTTTTCTGCATAAAATATTCGTAACTATACTAAACGTGTTTGTGATCGTTCTAATATTTGTACTAGGTTAAATTTAATTTCAATTACTAAAATTATTTTTTCGTACGTAAGAAATTATTTGACGATAAAATCCAGTTTGGGCTTCTTACAAATATCAAGACGACCAGAAACACATTGAATATATAGACACTGATATTCTAAGCAAGAAAATATATTTAATGTGTAAGTTTAATCGTAGAAATATCTTATTAGTCAGAAACATCTTACAATGGAGCAAACTCAGGAATGTCCCTTTAACCCCCACCTAAAAAACCAACAACAACCCCCCTACCCCCCCCCCCCTAAAAAAACAAAACACAACAACAACAAAACCAACAACAACCCAACAACAACAAAACAAACAAACATATAATAATACATTCATGAACATTTCAATTTTGTGTGATTAAGATCCATACACTGATCGGTACCTTTTCTTCGTTTTCCCTTTTCTCCAAAAACGTCAAAATTCTGGAAAACCCCATGTATATGTTATGCTGACAATAAGTATTGACGTAGCCAGTAGTAATGCGTTCGCTTGATGCGCGGTCCGTTTTGGTTCGATCCCCGTCGTTTCGTTTTCTCGGTCCAACCAGTGCTTCACGACTGGTATTTAAAAGACTGCGGTATGGTATGTGCTGTCCTGTCTGTGGGATGGTACGTATAAAAGATTAATTGTTACTGATGGGAAAATTGTAGCGGGTTTCATGTCTATGACATCCAATAGCGGGTGACTAATACATAATGTTCTCTAGTGGTGTCGTTAAACAAAAGCAAACTTTATTTATTTATATAAATATTGCAATATTGTAAAATTCCGAGAGAGGCCTTAAAATAGGCGGCTGCCTTTGGCCAATACAAAAAAAAACACAATCCTGTTTATTATTACAGTCCTCAACTAAATATGTTTACAACAAAATATCACACTTCATACAAAATAAACAACACTAACTAATGAGATACAAAGCATATATCATGTCTGTCACAACATCTTTAAACTCAAACGTGAAATCTACCAGAATTTATTATTATATATATTTTTTTAAATCATAATTTATTAATTACATTATTACCGTTTAGACTTTATATAATTAGCAAATAATTTAATAATGCGACATCTGTTATTTATCTGATTTAGATGCTTTATTTACATAAGCGTTATATTATGTATTAAATACTTTATATTATAGTACATCAATTTACTCCATACATCACAATTTATAGTTAGTACAGCCTGTAAACAAATACACTAGGTAATAAACACGAATACCGCACACCCAATACAGATAACTAGCATTAGAATTCCTCCGAGACACATCATGAGCGATAAATCTCATTTACACGGTGAGAGTTCAAGTTCAAGGACGTTTAGCATGAACATTTCTATGCAAGGTTCAAGCATGTCCATCCTGGGCCAAGTATATGTCCCATGACAGAAGTGTAATTAATTGAAATGGAATAGTTTTACCTATTTTAATAATGGGGATGGGTCAATTTAAAAAATAATTCGTTAGTTAGTCATGGGTTTATATGTTTTTAATTATAATGTTAATTTAGATATGGCGATTGAAATATCATCAACCTATGTTCTCTCTCTCTCTCTCTCTCTCTCTCTCTCTCTCTCTCTCTCTCTCTCTCTCGCCCCCCCCCCCCCCCCCCCCCCCCCGCCCGTTTGTCTTTCTTTTCAAAATATTGAAATTTATATATAGTTTGTCTTCCTCTCATTACTTCTCATTTCAGGGTATTTGAAGATGTGGATGTTAAGGAAATAGTAACAACACTGAGACACGTTTCTATCATGATAACAGAACTAGTGGTTTTGATAGTTATTGGTCTAGTGACCTTTGTTATCTATATAACCTGCACAAAAGGTAAGTGATATATTCACATTAGTACCAGCTAAGACATTTCAATATCATACTACAGATAGTTGTGATTGGTGTGGTGTATTTTGTTGTCTATATAACTTGCAGAAACAGTGATATACACAATAACAATTGCACGACCTCCGAATTCGAAGTATTTTTTATATTGCCACACAGATACTGACACACCGGTAATCATATGTCATAAAAAATATGTACATTTTGTTACCCATATGAGCTCAAATACGACGTTTGGTTGGTTGCTTATCAAGGCCGGATTTTCACTTTCATTCATATAATGTTTCGATTCACGAGTCTGATTACACATACGTTAAACGATCTACACAGATTTACAGAGCATTTGTTCATAAGCATGACATAGCATATTTTTATAAGCAGTGGCTTTAGTAGCATAGAAAAATTATTATTTTCTAATGCAACTACATTCGTATTATTTTGTACTGTGGACATTAGGCTGTGGAAATAACGCCATTATTCCACGACGTCACTTACATTACGTAATGCAATGCGCATAAGATCATTATATGACGATATGGCTGATGCCGTTGTTGTAGACTGCAGATGATTTTTACATTAAAAAATTGTTAAAATTGACTGTGGGTTAAAAAGAGAATAACCAACATTAATTCAATCGAGATAGATAATTCATAATTCCTCGCAGCTCGTTAGTTATTCTCTAGATACCGGCCTAGGTGGTGTCGTGGTCAAGCCATCGGACATTAGGCTGGTAGGTACAGCGTTTGTAGCCCGGTACCCGCTCCCACCAAGAGCGAGCTTTAACGACTCGATGGATAGGCGTAAGACCAGTACACCCTCTTTTTTCTCACTAACCACGAACAGATAGCTGATATATATGCTCAGGACAGCGTGCTTGAACCTTAATTGGATATAAGCACGAAGATAAGTTAAAATGAAATGAACTGTTCTCTATGTATTTCATATTGATATCGTGGTCAAACATGCATTGGTGGTGCAATGGTTAAGTAAATATAACAGCCAGTTTGCAAACTGTCCCATGGAATTACCCTATACCCATCGGTACTTAACTCACTGTGTGGTAATTTTATTTGCACAGCAATATTGGTACATCGGTAATCACAGTTAAGTACACTTCTAACGAATGTGCTTAGAACGAACTGACCGTAAAGTCCTATTTTATCTCCCTATATATTAGTAACCAACATATGGAAACGTGTGCCACAAACTACTGTTGTAACGAAGTAACTGTCACGGTCCCTTCCGGTTCATTATGAGAGTACGTTTGCTGTTTTTATATAATGTATTGGCGTGATCAAACAGGTATTGGTGCGATGATTACAGTTCAGTGTATAAAGCAGTCAGGAAAGATATTTCAGTAGACCAAACATACATTTATAAATAATTAATGTTGAGTTTTAAATCGCAATTGGTAACAAAACATGTCAGACAGTGCACCACGACTGGTATATCAAACGCCGCTTTATATGCCATCCTGGTTTGACATCCAATAGCATATGGTTACTAAATAAATGTGATATAGTCGGGTTAACCAACAACAACAACAAAACAACTTTGTCACTGAACAAAAGTTCAACATACACTTTGTGTTGTGTCTTTTTTCAGGACAACGAATTTCCAGCGATGATGGGCCAGATGTCCAGGTACACGAGATCGAATCAAAGGGTGAACTTTCTACTGAAGTAGACCCACATCACCACACTGAATCATTTGTATCAAAAGGTGATATTTTTACTGAAGTGAACCACTGCCGCTACGGTGAATCATTTGTATCAAAAGGTTGTCTTTCTATTGATGTAGACCATTACTACCATGATGAATCACTGGTATCGAATGGTGAACTTTCTGTTGATGTAGATCATTGCTACCATGATGAATCACTCGTATCAAAGGGATATCTTTCTACTGAAGTCGACCACTGCTACCATGATGAATCACTCGTAACAAAGGGAGATCTTTCTGCAGAAGTAGACCACTGTAAGCACGAAGAATCACTCCTGTTAAAGGGAGATCTTTCTGCTGAAGTCGACCACTGCCACCATGATAATTCTCCTCTGTCAAAGGGTGATATTTCTTCTGAAGTAGACCACTGTCACCACAACAAATCACCCATATCAAATGGTGATCTGTCTGCTGAAGGGGACCACTGTCACCACGACGAATTATCCGTATCACAGGGTGAACTTTCTGCTGAAGTAGACCACTGTCACCATGATGAATCAGTTTTATCAAAATATGATCTTTCTGCTGATGTAGACCATTGCTACATTGATGAATCACTTGTATCAAAGGGATATCTTTCTGCTGAAGTCGACCACTGCCACCACGATGAATCAGTTGTGTCAAAAGGTGATAGTTCTGCTGAAGTAGACCCACATCTCCACGATGAATCACTCATGTCAAGAAACGATCTTGCTGCTGAAGAAGACCCACGTCACCACGATGAATCACTCATATCTAACAGCGATTTTTCTGCAGTGGAAGACCTATGTGACCAGAATAAATCACTAGTCGCAAACGAAGACGAGTCTGCTGAAGTGGAGATCGAGAGTAAGGTCACTATCCATGAACCTTCTCCACCTATACCAGGCCAACCAGACGGCGACGGTGCTGTTGCTACGGTTTCTGCTACTGGTGGTGATCTTCACTCTTCTGTAGGCAACACCGGAGCATCCTCAACGGATTCTGAAAAAATTGAGGATGCCAGGAAACGGGAGAGAACTCTACACACAAGAAATGTCACGAATGGTAACTATAACCTTCTCGGTGATCAGACATTTAGCAAGTAACATGTAAAAACAACCTGTTATTTAAAAACAAATAAGCCATAAAATAAAATATTCCACTTGCTTCCCTTAATGCTTTGAGGAAGAGGGTGCATTTTTATTATCAGTACTCATAGTTATTGGTTGTAATTCAAGTCAGGTCAGGTCAGGTCATAGGTTTTAACATGCACATTCAGAACAAGCTGCTGTAGCTCACGCCTGTCATGAGCGCAGGTGTTGACTTTCACCGGCTCCTCCGTCAGGGATATAATTTGGTTGTTATAGTATTTATAGCCACATACGTGCACTATGTTGCCTATGAAATTATATTTGGTATAGTACAGCCTGTAAAATGTTAGAGTTTAGATTCAAATATTTAATGTTAAACACATGCAATATATTCAAGCGTCATTCCATTTAATTCACACGTTAAACAATGTATGCATGCATTTATTTGTAAGAGAAACACACAATTCAACATGGTTAAAGAACATGTGTTTTCTCGATCTTAGACCAACGTATTGACGTTTTGCCATCTACGAAACAACAACAACGTGTTTATCATACTGAATGGTTAAAAGTGAGTAATATATTGGATAACAATGACGGGGATTTTGAAAAAAAAAAGTGTATATTGTTTTTCACGCTAATATTTAAACAAATGTGATAACTTGTTCTTCTCTATTTTGTGTTTTAAATTATTAGCATATGGGAAAACAATGACTGTCGTTTAGAAAAGAAAAAACCCCGCACTCTTGGCCACGCCCACATTTTTGGAAGGGACACCTGTGTCTCGTTTTCTTCATTGTGGGTCAATTATCTAGAAAATAACTTTCAAACTTGGTTCCCCGAAAATATTATCTCGAAACCTCCATAGTTGATTCTATTTTGATATGGTCATTTTTTCTTTTTCAGAAACAGGAAGTGAAAAATTCAGTAACATGAAACGTAAGGCTATTATTATTACTATTATATTATTATTATTATTATTATTATTATTATTATTATTATTATTATTATCGTCAGCATCATCATCATCAGCAGCAGCAACAACAACATCATTGGTATTATTATTTTATTTATTATTATTATTGTCGAAGGCAGTGGTAGTGGTGCTGGTACTACTACTACTGATGTTGTTGCTGTTACTACTACTACTACTACTACTACTACTACTACTACTACTACTATTACTACTACTACTACTACTACTACTACTACTACTACTACTACTACTACTACTACTAGTGGTAGTTGTAGTAGTAGTAGTTGTTGTTGTCGTTGTAGTAGTTGTAGTAGTAACAGTAATAGTAATATTACTAGTAGTATAAAACACCTGTGCGTATAGGTGAATGGAAAACTATCCCAAAGCCAAGCAAATGACATGTGGTTAAGATCCACAGTACTAATACTACTAGACTACATGCAAAACAGCACACTCACTGCAGTGTGCTTTTGTGTATGGCTGTGCCAGTGTCCACAAATAACAGGCTTAAATTCACATGTTCTAATTGGTACATTAAATCCGGATCTTAAACAGGACCTCATTATTTATTTTGATGTAAATGTGGGTTTTTTTACCAAAATTGTACTTATGGACATTGTTTATTTCTCATGCAGACATAGCAGAACAGACGCTAAGTAGGCTCAACTACAACACGTACGTAAAGACAAGAGCTCACTACAAAGCAGAGGATATGCTGTTTGATCTCGGTATTGTGGTCTTAGTGGGAAGTCCAGGATCAGGAAAGACAACTCTTGGTTTACACCTAATGGCACACATCAGGGACCTCAAGAATAGGCAGGTAGTAATCTTGGATAATCCTTCACCATTAGAAGATATACA
>NC_054711.1:18411786-18514022 GCF_016097555.1 Gigantopelta aegis | reverse complement strand
TAACGATGGATGGTTACCTACTACTGATGAATGCACTTGTCAATAAAGGAGCCAGTATGAATGCAACAGATTCCGATGGCAACACTCCACTCCATTTAGCTGTAGAAGAGGGTTCAATACAATGTGTCAGGTATTTGGTAGGCAAAGGATCTGAAATAAACAAAGGAAACAACAGAGGAAATGCACCACTCCATATTGCAGTGAGGATGAGAAAATCAAATATAGCTTTTTATCTATTAAGCAAGGGAGCTGACCCTGATATAAAAAATACAGAGAATATGTCACCTTTGCATTTGTCAGCAAGAACAAATTTCCCAGACTTCATCGCTGCGTTAGTTACACATGGAGCCGACCTCAATGCGGTAGACGTATGTGGAGAGTCTGCACTCCACAAAGCCGTGTATTTTAATCAGTTTAAAAACGTGCGTTGTCTAGTAGAAAAAGGATCAGACATAAATTTAGCAAATTCCGTTGGTTTCACACCTCTTGAACTGGCACAAAGGGGCTGCCTTTCAAATATTACTGAATATCTGTTGTCTAAAGGAGCTAGCCCCAATATCACAGGCTCCTACCAGGCTGTGCCTGCAGAGTTCGCCATAGTAGTGTATAAGACGTAATAGTATTTATTGTATTACGTTATATGAATCACAAACAAAAAGACATATGTCAGACTAATCCCACAGCTAAAAGCTGATGGAGAATGACAGGTGTGTGGCACAATAGCCACAAGAGACAAGCACTTGTTGCGGTTGGAGAGACAAGGACTGGGATGTGGAGGTGGACTGCGAAAGAATTTGAAAGATAGAAGGAGTTGCCAGATCGGGTAGTAATGAGACATAATTCAAAGGAGAGAAAGAAAAGGGGAAGTGGGATAAAACAAAAAAGACCCCCCAAAAAAGACAGAGCTTTGTTTTTTATCCTTTAAAAATATACATATATAGTAGACATTCGTTGGGTCGAACTTTATTCATTTTCCAGCATGATATTTATATTTATTACCCATATGGTTAACAATATCTTGGTACATATCAAAGTGATATGTCCCACTAGAATGCCAAGTTGGACGTAACACATTTGACGTCACGCGATGACGTCATCAATTGTTGCACTACAACCTTACACTGTAAGGTACAGGAACGTCCGCCAAACGAGTTGAGTGATATAAATTAAGACCGATTATGGGTAATAAATAGGATATTAAACTCGTTACCATTTCGAATCATGTTTATGTCCTCATGAAATAATTTTCATTGTCACTCGCTAAAGCTCGTAATAACTGAACATTATTTCACTCGGGACATAAACATAATACGAAATGGAAGCTCGTTTAATACCCTATAATTATGAAATTGTTGTTTAACACATATTTGAATAGATGTTTTATTTATTATTTAATGTACATTTTTTCTGATATCAGAGATGCAAAATGTTTATATTTGTTTTTGTTTTTTTTCACAATTGTAAATGATGGTATACAAATTGGAATAACCAAGCAAGCAAGAGTATAGATAATATTTATACAAGGAGTACAGTGACTGCGTTACAGCTGTCAATAGTTAATCTTAATTTTCACATGTAATTACTAGTATGTCATATTACAGACTGAAAACGGTTATGCAACATGATTGCAAATTTAATATGTTCACATTTTGACATTGTCTTGCACAGGTTGCAATATTGAATGGACTGTCGTGTGTATATATATATATATATATATATATATATATATATATATATATATATATATATATATATATATATATATGATATTGGCTATAGCAAAACACACTCTGCTAGTAGTAGTAGTAGTAGTAGTAGTTTTAGTAGTAGTAGTAGTAGTTTTAGTAGTAGTAGTAGTAGTAGTAGTAGTAGTAGTAGTAGTAGTAGTAGTGGTGGTGGTGTTAGGAGTAGGAGTAGTGGTAGGAGTATTAGGAGTAGTAGTAGTAGTAGTAGTGGTAGTAGTAGTAGTAGTAGTTTTAGTAGTAGTAGTAGTAGTAGTAGTAGTAGTAGTAGTAGTAGTAGTAGTAGTAATATATACTAAGTATGAAATAATAGTAGTTATATTTACTTTGTCCCCATATGTGAATGTTTGTGCAGCATATTTTGAAATAGCTACTGTGCAAGAAAACATTGACATTATATTGATTTTATAAACCAATTGCTATCGGACATAGACAGGCGTAAGTATGTTAAATGTTTATCAGTCTGTTTAGCACATACATGCCAAACATATTTGACGGTTATTTGAGCTGAGTCAAGAGATGTGCCAATTTATTATGACACTGGGTGTTAGTGAATACAAATTATTGTACTTTACAACTTCGAATTGCTGTACAAGATATTGCTTTATTTTGATCACACAATTAATCTATTCTTCTGCACAGGTCAGAATATCTGTGCACGATATTGTGTTTGTTTGATTGCACAATGTATACTATTATGTTGTATTTATTTGAGACGCTGTTTATTATTTTGTATTAGTTTCGTTCTCGGATTCAGATAATTTGCTTAAATGACTGTATTTGTTTTATTCGTAAATTTAGATTATTGGCTACGCATTTCGAGATTGATTAGCAATATGTTGTGTTTGTTTGTTCTCATATGCCCACTGTTCAGATTCAGTTTCGGTTCTCTTGCATAAGATGCTTCTAATTTATCAGGTTTTCTTTAAATATAAATTGTTCTGCTGCAAAAATATTACATTGACAAAACATTAATGTACAAACTCTATTTGTTTCATTCCCACGTTGATTTTGATATGCCATAGAGAGTGGATTAATTGTTCTCAAATATTACTAAATTATATGCTGGTTATTAAATTTATTTTGTTCCCACATTCAAATTGTAATCATCCACACAGAAGAATAGTTGTGCCACTTGTCTTTAAATATATTTATTTTGTACTTCGATTCCTATTGGCTTACAGCAAATATTACAACAATTTTTTTTCTATAACTTATGTACATTTATTTTGTGGTTTTGAATATGTTTTACATATTGGATTTATTAAAAAAAGAGTTTGTTTTGTTAAATGACACCACTAGAGCACACTGATTTATTAATCATCGGCTATTGGATGTCAAACATATGGTTATTTTGAGAGTCATAGAGAGGAAACCTGCTACATGTTTCCATTAGAAGCAAGGGATCTATTATATGCACCATCTCGGAGACAGGATAGCACATACCACGGCCTTTGATATACCAGTCGTGGTGCACTGGCTGGAACAAAAAATAGCCCAATGTGTCCATCGACGGGGATCGATCCTAGACTTACCGCGCATCAGGCTAGCATTTTACCACTGGGCTACGTGGATTTATTATGCACAAGTACAACTTGTACTAAAACATTTGACCAAGTTTAACATCACAGAATGTTTGAAAATATATGCAATGTTTGTACAAATACTAAAATTGGTATTGAAGCGGTTTAGTAATACTGAAAGCTATAACCTGACAATGTTCAGTGCTTTGAGCGACTTTGATTATAACACTTAGTATGTTTGATGTTTGTTTATTGCATGGTGGAAACTCTGAAGTTGTTTTATCATGTTTGTATTTCTGAGTTATAAGTAATTACATATGAAGATGACTGTATAATGGGATTTTGTTTTTATTATAATATCCGAGCAATTGTAATATTGTTATTTAATACTGACCTGTCTGTGAAACATTCGTGCTGGGTGGGGTTGTGGAAGCGACATAACTATGAACAGTGCTGGTATATACGTATGTTTGACTTGTATGGGAAACTGCTGTACAACATGATGATTTATGATGGGTGGGGTTTTGGAAGTGACATAACTATGAACAGTGCTGGTATATACACATGTTTAACTTGTATGGTAAACTGCTGTACAACATGATGATTTGTGCTGGGTGGGGTTGTAGAAGCGACATAACTATGAACAGTACTGGTATATGCGTATATTTAACTTGTATGGGAAACTGCTGTACAACATGATGATTTGTGCTGGGTGGAAGCGACATAACTATGAACAGTGCTGGTATATACGTATGTTGGACTTGTATGGGAAACTGCTGTACAACATGATGATTTATGCTGGGTGGGGTTGTTGAAGCGACATAACTATGAACAGTGCTGGTATATACGCATGTTTGACTTGTATGGGGGGGGGGGGGGGGGGGTAATGGTGCTATGGACTTTTGAATGGAGCAAAATATAATGCCAAAGAGAAAAGGTGCGCAAATTTGATTGAGGAAATTGGGCGCAATTTTGAACGGTCGGTCAAAAAAAGAAAGTTCCGGAGCTAACATAGGTTTTGATGTTAGTGAGTCGAGAGTAGCTCGTTAATTAGACCTCTGTGATGCTGGGGTGTCTCCCTAGGTTGCCCATAGGACCCTTAGAAAGGGCCTGACCGCTTCTGGTCGTGGCATGACAACCCATGGATACAGCGTTGTGAGCACATATAAAAATACTACCCAGGACAGTAATCCTTTTAAACCAATACGAGGAACATAAAACAAAACTCTAGAGAAAACGAAGAAATAACAATATAAGAAAAGAAAACACAGACATAAGCGCCTGCTCAATTGCTACCCCGAACAGTAATGCTAGACTATAAACGCTTCTCATTTCGTTGGTAACGAAAACACGACTCCCACCCCAAGACAGGATATGTACACCAATTAGTTCCTTGTACTTCCCGGGACATTCATAATTCGGCAAACCGGTACTACACACAATATGATTTTCCACGTCCGGGCCGACACCGTTAAATCTAACGGTGTTTTTGATATGTTGAATCTGATGTTGCGTGTGATACCAGCACAGCGTGCCGTTCAGATATTTTAGTTCGTGCTTATATTCGTGCTTTTATTACAAACCTCATGTCCTGGGGAGTGGGGAGGGGAGGGACATAGCCCAGAGGTACTGCGCTCGTTCGATGCGCGGTAGGCGTGAGATCGATCCCTTTTGGTGGCCCCATTGCGCTATTTCTCGTTCCAGCCAGTGCACCACGACTGGTATATCAAAGGCCGTGGTATGTACTACCCTGTCTGTGGGATAGTGCATATAAAAGATCCCTTGCTGCTAATTGAGAAGAGTAGCCCATTAATTGGCGACAGCGGGTTTCCTCTGTCCATATCTGTATGGTCCTTAAACATATGTCTGACACCATATAACCGTAAATAAAATGTGTTCAGTGCGTCGTTAAATAAATAATTTCTTTATTTCATGCCCTGGGCACACAACTCAGCTATCTGGGCTGTATGTAGAGGACACAGTGCTACTGGTTAGTGGGAGAGACGTCTATTTAGTGGTCGTACACCTACCCGTCACCCCCCCCCCTCCCCCCAGGTTAACCAGATATATTACAATGCATATTAAAGAACTTTTTTTTAGTTACCATATATTCAAACGTCTTTGTCCTAAATTGGTTTCCAGTCCGCAGCTCGCCGCATTAAGATGCTTTAGTTTCACCTCTGCCACTGCATATGCTCAGGCGTGTGCGGGAGGGGGTGGATAGGTATCAAGGATCGAAACCCCCTCCTGCTCCATGCGAATTTTCCTTCAATACATTTTGTAGGGTCGCACAAACCCGACCACCGTTAAAAGTTCGCTCACCACAATACAGACCTCTTTGCGCTATTGCCTGCACATTTGCCTGGTACTTTTCTCGTGCTGGACTTGGGAGTCCTCCCTTTTGATGTTTTTGTCAACAAAATGGAGTAGTCTACAGGGGTGTATGCGGCTGATTGAATGCAAAAGCGTTTCTTATTTCGACAGCCTGCACCACCAGGGTGGATTATTTTGTGGCATGATTCCTTGCGTCGACGTCATTGTACGGCTGATTTTAGTCGACTCGATCAGCGACTCATATGACAGCCATTCTGCAGAAGGCCACGATTATTCGCGTTTTGTCTGTATAGCTACGTGCATCAGCCTGTCTTAGTAGCCCTGGACAATTGATTGCCCCACTCCAAGAAGAAAGTCTCCTTTCTGTCTCTCTTTTTATTTCTGTAATGTCCTTAAATGCTTCAAATTACATTTTTTATAGTCTCGATCAACATACTTCCGGCATCTGTCATCTGCTAAATTTCAACCTTGCCTTTTGTGCACTAAGGTAAACATTTAGTTATTTTTTGCCTCAATTTTAGTGAGTGAATTTACGTAGAAATTATTAAATATAAAAGTAATTGTGCACATGTAGTTCATTAAATAGCGTATTGAATATCCAACTATATCTGAAATATCCAATAGCGTTGGATTTTTCCAACCGTGATGGATTTTTATTCAACGCTGCAGATGGCGTTATGGGAATTGTATCCAACAGGCGTTGAATATTATGGGATTTTGGAATTCCGCTGTGTTGGATTTTAACGGGGGTATATATACCGGTAAAACCGATGTTAGTCAGTTTCGGTCAATCATTCGCCCTGATAGGAGGGTTGGGTTTATTTATAAATTACTCAATTCTACGGGATTTACATAAGTGAATATTACTGGAATAACGTGTAGAGGCCAAACTCACAACCTCAATGATTAGATAATTAATAAAGATACACAGTGTGTGATTGTCGGCATTTATTATTAATAAAATTTAAGGAGATAGATAGCAACTATTACACAGGAAATGTGTACGTCCCGGGTGTTGCGGTTTTTTAAAAAGAAGAAGTAAAGTTTGTTTTATTTAACGACGCCACTAGAACACATATCATCGGCTATTGGACGCCAAACACATGGTCCTTCTGACACTGTTTTTTTTTTTTTTTTTAGAGGAAACGCGCTGTCGCCACATATGCTACTCTTTTACGACAGGCAGCAAGTGATCTTTTATTTGCACTTCCCACAGGCAGGATTGCACAAACCATGGCCTTTGTTGAACTGGTTATGGATCACTGGTCTATTGAGCCTTGCGGAACACTCACTCAGGGTTTGGAGTCTGTATCTGGATTAAAAATCCCATGCCTCGACTGGGATCCGAACCCAGTACCTACCAGCCTGTAGACCGATGACCTAACCATGACGCCACCGAGGCCGGTTTGCGGTTTATATGGGGTAAAATTAAGTGCATATATAGACAGAGCGCTAGAGATAAATAAGAGTGCCTATGCAGTAGATATAGCTATATGTAAACTAAACAAAGTATCTGAAGTGTGTATTCTTGCAGTCATTGACGTTTTTGGTCCACAATTGAGATTGTATATATTATCACGTTTGCCATTTCGTATATTAGTAATAATAAATAATTATTATAGTGCGACTTCCCTGTCCCAGGTAAATAAGACTCAGTCTTTTAAGGTAATTTAAAATCCTATTTATTTAATTATTCATTTAAATTATATCACTAACTGAATCAATGAACACACAGTTCTCCTGTGTATGTGCTTCAAGCTTATTGTTGAATAAATATTGCTGAATTTTAATTTTGTTGGTGATCTTTTGCCTTCATAGTTAATAATTATGTTCATTTACAAGGACACCCTCTAATCCAGGGTCGTCACAATATATATATATATACACATGTATATACATTATATATATATATATATATATATATATATATATATATATATAGAGAGAGAGAGAGAGAGAGAGAGAGAGAGAGAGAGAGAGAGAGAGAGAGAGAGAGAGAGAGAGAGAGAAAGAAAACGTATCGAGGCTCTGCCGAGACAAATACCGATTAACTAGAAGCGGTTGATAATTTACATATTAAAAAACACAATTAGCGAATTTATCCTATAACACTTCTAAAATAACATTTTAATTAAATTTTTAATAAATCATAGTACTAAAGATGCAATCATCTTTGAAAACGTTACGTCCAAGTATACAGGTCTTGTTGGCTTGTAAACAACTGACCGATCCACGGCAACACATTACCTAGAGACCTTGCAAATAACATGAGTTTATGACATGGATATCATGGGTAAGTTATAGGATATATATATATAATATTTCACGGGCATTTTTTAATATGGAAAATATCAACAGAGTCTAAGTTATTAGGTATTTGTCGAGGCTCTGTACATACTCGAAATACGGGTTAGAGCAGATTATTGGAAATCACTGCAAATGCTGATATTACAAGCCCTTGGGCCCTTCCTCTAAACCGAACACCCTTGGGACCGAATAAAATTATGTTGAGAGGTGTGAATTTCTGTGTAAGGAACAAAAAAGCATTGTCGGGAGGTGTGGATTTCTGTGTAAGGAACAAAAAAGCATTGTCGGGAGATGTGAATTTCTGTGTAAGGAACAAAAACGCATTGTCGGGAGGTGTGAATTTCTGTGTAAGGAATAAAAAAGCATTGTCGGGAGGTGTGAATTTCTGTGTAAGGAACAAAAAAGCATTGTCGGGAGGTGTGAATTTCTGTGTAAGGAACAAAAAAGCATTGTCGGGAGGTGTGAATTTCTGTGTAAGGAACAAAAAAGCATTGTCGGGAGGTGTGAATTTCGGAGTTGTACAGAAGGTAACTGGATGAATATATATATATATATATATTCATTTCATTTCAAGTTATTTTCGTGCTTATATCAAATTAAGTTTCAAGCTCGCTGTTCTGAGTACATACCCTCAGCTATCTGGGCTGTCTGTCTAGGACAGTGAGTTAGTTGTTAGTGGTTAGTGAGAGAGAAGAGGGTGTAGTGGTCTTTCACCTACCCACTGGATCGTTAAAACTCACGCTGGGTTGGAATCGGTACTGGGCTGCGAACCCTGTATCTACCAGTCTTATGTCCGATGGCTTAAACACAACACCACCGAGGTCGGTGACAGATTTATAGCTTGTTGCTATGGAGCCAAACCCACAAACAGGGTTTGGACGTTTCTTTTCTTATTTTTTACTTTTTTTTGTCTTTTCTTTTACGTGAAAAACAGTAAATACACAAACTAAGTTTGAAATGACAATACTAAAGTAAAGTTTCTTTTATTTAACGACGCCATTAGAGTACATTGATTTTTTTTATCTTATCATCGGCTATTGGATGTCAAACATATGGTCATTCTGACACTGTTTTTAGAGGAAACCCGCTGCCGCCACATAGGATACTCTTTTTACGACAAGCAGCAAGGGATCTTTTATTTGCACTTCCCATAGGCAGGATAGCACAAACCATGGCCTTTGTTAAACCAGTTATGGATCACTGGTCGGTGTAAGTGGTTTACACCTTCCCATTGAGCCTTGCGGAGCACTCACTCAGGGTTTGGAGTCGGTATCTGAATTAAAAATCCCATGCCTCGACTGGGATCCGAATCCAGTACCTACCAGCCTGTAGACCGATGGCTAACCACGACGCCACCGAGGCCGGTAAATGACAATACGAATACACACATTTGTATAAATTGTAATTCATAAGCTATTTCAAGAATTTGTTTAACACATACTATTTTAAAATTATTTATTTCCTTTTTTTCTAAATAAAATACTAATCAGACTGCTCTCAGTTAACAGAGACACAACTTTGACACCCCCCCCTCCCCCCACACACACAACACACAACAGACAACATCTTGACCTCCACTTCAATGCATTTCTAAAACATATTTACAAAAAACAGAATGGTCATATTATAACACTATCTAGATAATGGGATAACCCAGTACACAGGGTAAACAAATATTAATACTTATTATTATTATTTTAACGATACCACCAGAGAACATTGATTTATTAAAGGGACATTCCTGAGTTTGCTGCATTGTAAGCTATTTCCGACTAATAAAATATTTAAACGATTATACTTAATATTAAATATATTTTCTTATTTAGAATATCAGTGTCTGTATATTCAATGTGTTTCTGGTCGTCTTAATATTTGTAAGAAGCCCAAACTGGATTTTGTCTACAAATAATTTCCTACGTACGAAAAAACAAACATTTTAGGAAATACAATGAAATTTAACTTTGTACAAATATTAGAACGACCAGAAACACGTTTAACATACAACCACTAATATTTTATGGAGATATTTGATAAGCAATTAAATCGTTCAAAAGTCTCTTTTGGTCAATAACATCTTAAAAATTGCGGCACACTCAGGAATGTCCCTTTAATCATCGGCTATTGGATGCCAAACATTTTGACATATAGTCATATAAAGGAAACACGGTGCACGATTTAATTAGTAGCAAGGGATATTTTATAACCGACAGAAAGGATAACACATACCAGGGACTTTGATATACCAGTGTTGGTGCACTGGATGGAACAACACATTGTCCAATGGGCCCACCAACTGGAATCGATCCCAGTCCCACCGTGCATGCGGTGAACGTTTTACCACTGGGTTAAAAGTATTTTTATTTTTTTTTAACGACGCCACTAGAGCACATTGATTTTTTATCTTATCATCGGCTCTTGGATGTCAAACATATGGTCATTCCGACAGTTTTTTAGAGAAAACCCGCTGTCGCCACATAGGCTACTCTTTTATGACAAGCAGCAAGGGATCTTTTATTTGCTCTTCCCACAGGCAGGATAGCACAAACCATGACCTTTGTTGAATCAGTTATGGATCACTGGTCGGTGCAAGTGGTTTACACCTACCCATTGAGCTTTGCGGAGCACTCACTCAGGGTTTGGAGTCGGTATCTGAATTAAAAATCCCATGCCTCGACTGGGATCCGAATCCAGTACCTACCAGCCTGTAGACCGATGGCTAACCACGACGCCACCGAGGCCGGTAAATGACAATACGAATACATACATTTGTATAAATTGTAATTCATAAACTATTTCAAGAATTTGTTTAACACATACTATTTTAAAATTATTTATTTCCTTTTTTTTCTGAATAAAATACTAATCAGACTGCTCTCAGTTAACAGTGACACAACTTTTGACACCCCCCCCCCTCCCCCCACACACACAACACACAACAGACAACATCTTGACCTCCACTTCAATGCATTTCTAAAACATATTTACAAAAAACAGAATGGTCATATTATAACACTATCTAGATAATGGGATAACCCAGTACACAGGGTAAACAAATATTGATACTTATTATTATTATTTTAACGATACCACCAGAGAACATTGATTTATTAAAGGGACATTCCTGAGTTTGCTGCATTGTAAGCTATTTCCGACTAATAAAATATTTAAACGATTAAACTTAATATTAAATATATTTTCTTATTTAGAATATCAGTGTCTGTATATTCAATGTGTTTCTGGTCGTCTTAATATTTGTAAGAAGCCCAAACTGGATTTTGTCTACAAATAATTTCCTATGTACGAAAAAACAAACATTTTAGGAAATACAATGAAATTTAACTTTGTATAAATATTAGAACGACCAGAAACACGTTTAACATACAACCACTAATATTTTATGGAGATATTTGATAAGCAATTAAATCGTTCAAAAGTCTCTTTTGGTCAATAACATCTTAAAAATTGCGGCACACTCAGGAATGTCCCTTTAATCATCGGCTATTGGATGCCAAACATTTTGACATATAGTCATATAAAGGAAACACGGTGCACGATTTAATTAGTAGCAAGGGATATTTTATAACCGACAGAAAGGATAACACATACCAGGGACTTTGATATACCAGTGTTGGTGCACTGGATGGAACAACACATTGTCCAATGGGCCCACCAACTGGAATCGATCCCAGTCCCATCGTGCATGCGGTGAACGTTTTACCACTGGGTTAAAAGTAAAGTTCGTTTTATTTAACGACGCCACTAGAGCACATTGATTTTTTATCTTATCATCGGCTATTGGATGTCAAACATATGGTCATTCCGACAGTTTTTTTTAGAGGAAACCCGCTGTCGCCACATAGGCTACTCTTTTATGACAAGCAGCAAGGGATCTTTTATTTGCTCTTCCCACAGGCAGGATAGCACAAACCATGACCTTTGTTGAATCAGTTATGGATCACTGGTCGGTGCAAGTGGTTTACACCTACCCATTGAGCTTTGCGGAGCACTCACTCAGGGTTTGGAGTCGGTATCTGGATTAAAAATCCCATGCCTCGACTGGGATCCGAACGCAGTACCTACCAGCTTGTAGATCGTTGGCCGAACCCCGACGCCACCGAGGCCGGTTACCATTGGGTTACGTCCCGCCCCGGATATTAAAGCAGTCAATTGTTTGTTTGTTTGTGTGTGTGTACGTGTGTGTATATGTGTGTGTGTGTGTGTGCACGCGCGTGTGTTGTTTGTGTATCCCATATTAAAACGTGTCAAAACATTAACGTAGTGTATTTTGGTCATCACCAGTATAGGAAATATACCTTTGTTTTTCAGATTTGAGACAAAAATACATTTTTAAAAAAAAGCAACAAAAATGCAACAAAAACACCATAAAATCCAGAGTATATACTATTTTCCATATTAATATGAATTATACATTATATATTTCAATGCTGTTTGACCTGGAACAATTTGCTTCTGGGGATATTTGTAATCGCATACATCTTTTGTATTTGCAATGTTAAACTATCAAATGAACGTTCAATAAAAATTAAATTTGCATCTAGCTGGTCGTGTTCACAGTAAGTCTGCTATGATTTAATGTCCACCTTGGTATCAGTGGTTGATAAGCGCACGCCATCAAAACTGCTAAAATGTCATCTGCAGGTTAAGATTAGGAAAATCAGAGTTGTGAATGACAGTCTTGAAATGTTACCACATACAAAACGTATAGAAAAGTTTCTTAAGTGCACCTGCTCTAATATTTTAGCCTGATGGAGAGGAATATTTCCACGTTTTTGTCTCCAAGTCAGTGAAACACATTTCTCTTGTTGAATTAACACAATTTGGATTGATGTCGCTATCCAGTAAAGTCTGAAGGACATTAGGCTCCGAGGATGTAGCTGTGTGGTCCATGACAGTCCAGAAGATAGGGGCACGTCGTTACATAGAACACATATTGAAACATTGCAGCTTGAAGATCGAAATTGTCCTGTTTATTGAAAGTACTTCACCCTGAAAGTTATGTCTGAAAACAAACTGACGATAATGCGTGTTAGTCTACTCACCAGTAATAAACTAAAATAATATACACATTTTAAAGTATGTAAAGTGAGCAATGGCATACATGACTGAATTCGCATGATTATGAATCACCCACTAACATATATAATACCATATCTCTACACAACAAACCTGACTCCAGAAGAAATTATGATAGAAGGAAGAAGGAAGGAAATGTTTTATTTAACGACACGTTCAACACATTTCATTTACGATTAGATGGCGTCAGACATATGGTTAAGGACAAGACAAATATTGAAGGAGGAAACCCGCTATCGCCACTTCATGGGCTACTGTTTTCGATTGGCAGCAAGGGATCTTTTATATGCACCATCCCATAGACAGGATAGCACATACCACGGCCTTTGATGTACCAGTCGTGGTGCACTGGCTGAAGCGAGAAATAGAAGTTATGATAGAGTCTCGAGGATTTTATGGCATGGCTCACTGTCAAGGTTTTTGTTTTGTTTACAAATGACAGCTCATACTGACTATGGTATATGGTTTGAATTCCGTCTGTAAGACGACTCCTCTGTTATAGTCCACATCAGTGCAGATGCTAAACACCTTTCTATAACAGCTTCCACATGAAAGGGACAACATATATAATCAAAAGTATGTTCATACAATAATATTTCATGGAGGGAATTAACAATATTCCAAAGAAACATTGCTTAGATTATTTTGAGGGCAAAGGGTCTTGACTATCAGCTCCAGCCTCAGTTATCAGTTTCACCAGACTTTCATCGGGAACTGTTGCTGCGCTCATCAGTGGCGTTTTCCCATACTTGTTTGGTTTGTTGACATCTGCCTTTAGGGTTATCAGGATTTCTGCAGCTTCTGTAAGTCCATTTAAAATGGTTCTGTGTAAAACAGTATTTCCGTCACAGTCTTGGCTGTTAATATCAGCTCCTCCTTTTAGGAGAGTTTCAAGCTTCTCTTTATCGCCTGATATCCCTGCCATCTGGAGTGGAGTTAATCCACGTTTGTCCTTTACTTCAGTTTCAGCATCGCGATTCAACAGGATGTTTATTGTTGGAACATCAGCAAAATGGCATGCATCATGTAATGGAGTATGCAGTTCTTTGTCTACAGCATTTACAGATGCCTTGTGTTTCAGTAACAGCTTTACCATTGGTTCGTGGCCCAGTCTCGATGCAGCATGAAGTGGAGATTTACCGTCCATGTCTAAACAGTTCGGTTTCACACCTTTCTCCAACAAAAACCTGACAGTCATGATGTTACCAACACGTACTGCTCTGTGCAGCAGAACTGCAAATAGATCTGATGCTTCTTTAACTCCTTTCTTAAAAAGAAACTCTGCGACATCAAGACATCCAGGAAGAGGGTAGCTCTTAAAGTTTTCATAAGAAATAGGACAGGGTCCTTTCAAATCTGATCCATGCCGTACAAGATATTGTATAACATCAGCTTTGTTGTAATGCAATGCCAAATGAAATGGTGTCATGCCTTTGTTGTTTTCCAAATTTATGTTCGATTCTTCCTCCACCAGATACTTTACAAATGCCAATGGATTGTGTTTGCAAGCTATATGAAGTGGAGAGTCCCCAGTAATATTCACTGTGTCCAGTTTGGATCCCATTTCGACCAGTTTTATAGCTGACTCTAATAAATTGGCACCACTGGCCAAATGTAGAGGTGAGTTCTCGTCTGCATCTAGAGCATTGGGGTCGGCTCCTTTGAACAGAAGACATTCAACAACATTGGATGTGTTGTTTTCTGCAGCCAAATGCAGCGCAGTTTGCTTCTTAATGTTGGCATCAGTGATTTTGAGTCCACGATCTAACAGAAATTTGACTGAATCTAAACATCCATATCGCGAAGCTGTGTGTAAAAGTGTTTCAGTTCCACTTACTGTGCTCAAACAGGTTGGATCAGCGATGACGATGTTTTTAAGGATGGACAAGTCATCAAATGCAGCTGCTAAGAATGCACGTAGTCCAGGATTTATCCCTGTTACATATTCAGATAACTTCACAAAAAGATCTTCTGCTCGAATGGCAACACTAGTTGGAAGCTTATGGTTGTGAAATTTGAGTAAGTCGGAATTTCTCAATCCTCCATGACACTGCAATAAGAGATGTTTCAATGCCCATTCCAAGGTAGGATGACTGGAATCCATTTGACTGATTTTATCAATCAATAGCCTAGCTATTTTTCCATTTCCTTTCTCAAGTGCTAAAGCCAGCATGAATCCTAAATCATGTACGCGCAGGACTAAGTCTGTATGAGTTAACAATGTTTTAAATATTGAGATGTCATCTAGGTTTGATGCTGCAGCAGCAGTGAAAGACATCATATTTGGAACAATGCCATAATTTAACAAAATATGAATGACATCTGCATTTCCCACGAAGCAAGAAGCATAGAACGCCTCCCGTTGATTTTCAGTCACAGTGTTTTCTAAAGGGCAGATGCCATTGACAAACCATGTGGACAGTGTTCGCAATCCTTCAGTGATGGCTATAGATACTGCTGTTGATGATGTGAAGATAACCTTCTGCTGGATATTAACTGACTGGTGCGCCTTCATATCTGGGAAATATCCATTTTGCTTCTCAGTGTCACTCCACATGTTGCTCAAGTTAAGCTCATCAAACAAGACCCCAGTGACATGGTCATGATGGTCAAGCTTCTGAGACAAAATTTCAGGTGGTACCACAGATTTCCAGAATTTGTTTGTCAGATACTCCACAAAATGTTCATCCTTGAATGACTGGTGTGAAAGAATACTTCTAGCGCTACTGGACTTCAACAAGCCTGTAAACCGTCGAGCAAGAACCGAATAGTTGTTTTGGCATACCATCACTACCACATCGCCTTTCTTCTGCACATATGGTGTGATGATGTACTGCAGGAGCATTGTAACAGGACAAATGGTGATTCCCTGCTTAAGATACTCTGATGAAAACTGCAGAAACAAAGTGTCAAACACTGATTGGTGAATAAAGGAATATTCCCTAGTCTCGTCATTGCGCTCCAAGTAAAGCCCACACAGCGAGTCAGCAGATGATTTTATCTGTCCAAGTGAGACATCACTGTTTATTCGACAGACATGTTTAAGTTTATCTATTAGACTAATTGTCTCAGTCTGATCTTCAAATGGATCCAGTGATTCATCTGTCAGAACCCCTTGCTTGAACATCGTGAGCAGGAGGACAAGGTACTGATACTGACTTTGCTCTAATCTGTCTGATTTTAGTTTAACAAAATGACCCTTCAGGTATTCTACTGGCCTTTTGAAGAATTCAACCCCTCGCTTTTGTGCTTCCGAAGAACTTACAAAGTACTTACAACACTGGGGGAATCCCAACTCGGTAAATGTTTGCTTTACAGCCGTCTCCCTATCTTCATCTGCCATTGGTATCCCTGCATTTTGAAGGTGTCGCTTGAGAATATTTAACTTTTCATCAGTTGTCAGGCACAAATCTGGACCATGCAGATCTATCTGGTGTATCTTATTGAAGGCAGTGTATGCATTCAGGCTTTCTTTACACTCTAAAAATATTTGTGTTCTAATTGTAATTATGAGTTTAATAAACCCAGACTGAATGAGGGGCCACACTTTGTCTAATTTTGCTTCCCACGATCGTTGAAATTCAGTCACAAGATTGCTCTTTCCATAAATATCATCAAGCAGTACAACAAGTTTCTCCTCTCGCTTGACATTTACTGGATCCCTGGGAGTCACGATGTCTTCAAACTGTGAGTGATGAGTCAGGACAAGTGGCTGTCTTTTCTGAAGATCAACAATCCTTTTCATGAGATTCAATCCAATAGACGTCTTCCCTGATCCTGCACTTCCAATCAAGACCACCACACCGACGTTTAACAGAAGATCTTCAGCCATTGTGTATGCTCTTGTCTGAACGTAGATATCAGGGTTAACCTCTCTCAATTGATCAGATGCAGTTCCTAAAAATATATATATAAACGTGTATAAACAGAGGATACAACATATTTTACCGTTAGGTAACACTTTATCAAGAAATTGCATCAACTAGTTAAGAATTTGTATAACTCTCTACGTTAGAATCATACAGTGTGATGCAGTTCCTTAAAAAAAATTAAAATAATTATAAGCATGTATAAACAGAAAATACAACATATTTTACCGTTAGGTAACACTTTATCTACAAATTACTTCAAATAGTTAACAATTTGTATAACTCACTATGTAGAATGATACAGTGTGCACATCGTTGTTCTTAGGTTCATACTTGCATAAAACAAAACATAATTCAGGTCAAATGTTACGTATGACATGAACTGTTCTACAGTTCTTTGGTTACCTTTGAGTCATTTCATTAGCCATGCTATTTTCATCAATGTGTCTGCCTACTCTGCTTTAGGATTTTCGTTGAATTTATCGTATAAAAGGGTGTAGTATTGCATGGTATCTGTGTCACAATTGTCTTGCATTTTGAATCATTCACCTGTTTTCTTCAAAATATCTAAATATGATTGCCTGAATAATCCGGCTAGGTACAGAACAGTCAGGCGGAATTGGGATGGGGTGGGATGGGAGTCGTAAGCGAGTCTTCATTTGCTTTGATTCATCGAGATATGAACGCAACAACGTAAGCACCTCTCGACCAATCAGACTGATGTAAAGTGTATAGACGGGTGTTGAAAGCTGATGATTTTTTTCTCAGTTATTTATTGACCGTAGCAGAACATTTATTGTTTAAAGCTAAGGTTTGTTTGTACTAGAATGATTCATAAACAGTTCACTTACAAACTCATGTAATCATGGGGACAGAGCGTAGTCCAGTGGTAAAGCACTCAGTCTGGGATCAATTCCAGTCGGTGGGCCCATTGGGCTATTTCTCGTCCCAGCCAGTGCACCACGACTTGTATATCAAAGACCGTGGTATGTGCTATGCCGTCTGAGGGATGGTGCATATAAAGGTACCTTGCTGCTAATGATAAAATGTAACGGGTTTCCTCTCTAAGACTATATGTCAAAATTACTAAATGTTTGACATCCAATAGCCGATGATTAAAAAATCAATGTTTTTTGTTCATTTAATCATATGCGGAAAAATATAGTCCACATTATGCGAGGACATAAAAATGTAACAACTTAACAATGTATTTAAAATTTAAAATATGAATGTCTTTAATATATATGTTTAAAGCAATCAACATAATTATTGTTGTTAATCGTTGTAAAATATTAGATCTAGCACCGTGCAAAAATTAGCTCATTCAATCAAGTGGAAAGGAAAATATCAAAAAAAAATTATATTTTGATGTCGACATAGTTTTGCTTTTGTAAAGAATATATTAGTTGTATTTGAACATTAAATGTTTATGCAAAATATACAGTGGAAATATGCTTTTGGTTTCTTTTGAAGATAAATAATAATCTATAATGATAAACTCACGTTTCATGTTGGTGAATTTGTCAGATCTGGCTTCTGAAAGAGAAGGAAAAAGCGTTTACTCCATCACTATAATACCACTATCATATAATGACATTTTAGAGAAACATAATACCTCGTTTCGTTTTAAAAATATATTTAATATACTCTAAGAGGCTAACGTAAGCATTATTAATCACTTACCAGTAATACGTAGCAAACGGGACTACGTCATGATGATACACGTCTTCGCAGGCCTATACCACCAGAAGAGGGCCGAACATATAGAATTAAGTATAAGCCCATGGGCTATACAAGGACTTTACTTCCTGTACAATTTTTCTAGCATGTTACCTCCGGAAGATTACACCGCTTCGTTGTGAGATTTTCTAATAAAGGTAAGTTTATTTGCTATGATATAAACTGTTTTGGAAAGAATATATTTTAATTTATTTCTTAAGCGAATGCACTGTAAATTACAAATTCCGATGAAATACATTTAGCAATTTCCGAGCTAAAAGTGAGTAACGAAATAGATCCGAATTGGACGTATTATCGTATACAACTGTTGGCGTAAAATGAAAGTTGCCTCCCTTACGTAAACAAATAGCAGCCGACAACACCGAGTTTATTCAACATATTGTGGGAAAACGGTAAGACCGGGAGAACAAATGCTAGGTGTTTTATGCTAACGATATACTCTGATAACAAATGTTATCGGAATTTGGGGATAACCCAGACGACGGAATTGAAATTTCTGGGAATGGCCATTCAGAAAATGATACCGAAGATAGCAGCTTGTGTTAAGCAGACGTATCGCGATTTCATGATAGAAGAAACTATTTGGAGTACCAAAGATGTGGTAAACATCCAATAAATGATCTCTGTTACAAATTTTGCTTTGTTTTATTCTTACATCTATACGACTTCATGCACTGTTAACCAGTAAAAAATGTCATTTTCATCATTCCAGTAACAGGTTATTAATAAATATGTCACTAAATGGGTGTTTTCACATTGTCCTTGGTTTAGGTCCTTGGACAGTTGTATTGGCCCTCGACCGGCTGTATTGGCCCTCGGCGTTGCATCGGGCAAATACAGCCTGCCTCGGGCCAATACAACTGTCCAAGGACCTATGACAAGGCCAATATGAAAACACCCATTTAATAACATAATAATACTGCATGTTGTATACAATTTTATTTCTTTAAATCCTGCATATTTATCTGACTTTTGGTGCATAATGTCCATGCAGTGTCGTCTTCTGCAAGGCCCAATATGGTTTTTAAAACTATATATCTGTATTTATTAATAATAAATAAATTCCTGCTTTAAACATTAATAATAATGATGACGATAATAATAATAATAATATTAATAATAATAATAATAATTATTATTATTATTATTATTATTATTATTATCGATAAGCACACAAATTATTGAGTGTGTTAAAAAAAAAAAAAAAAAAAAAAAAAAAAAAAAAAAAAAAAAAATATAAATATATATATATATATATATATATATATATATATATATATATATATAACAGGTAAATATGTGCAATGGAATGCTAATTTGCAGTAATTTCTAATAAGTAGGTTGCGGTGCATTGGTTTACTTTATGGTGTGAAAAAGATATTTATCTGATGTCTAGCAACCGCGAAAATTCCGTTACGTCCTATATGAATTGATAAGGACGATATAGCGTGGACAATGGTATCCTTTAATGTGCAGTAACGTGTGAACAGTAGTAGTCTAGGTATTTGATACACGACATACCGGCATCTTAAGTTATACATGCATGCACGTATAGATGATCCTATTGATACACTGATAAGAAACATTATGCCCTGAAAACGAAACGGATGTATGGACGGACAACGCTATACCATAAAACGTCCCGACAAAGATGGACTGATAATAAAAACCCTGCAAAAAAACCCATCTGCTCAACCCCAAAAAACGAAAAAGAAAAACCCCCAACAAAAACAACCCAAGCAAACAAAGGAAACAACGTATGTTGCGCTATAGAGGTAGCACAGAACTTGACGACTTTCTAACAACATTTTGTGTGGACTTTGTCTTGGGCATAACAACATGATCTGAACACGCCCCTGTAATCTAGAGTTACAGGAAACAATACTATTTGATTACGGTTTGCATTATGTACTTACTGGGCTGTTTAACTGAACGCTTTTTTGGTTGTGTCCCCATGTCAGTGGGACCAAGTACCAAAGTATTTTCCCCAAAAGTCATGCCTGCAATCGATATCGGCCCAGACTGGTTTTCAGCTGCAAATGAATGAACACATAATTCACTAACGAGGTTAACTTAAAACATACAAACATGTCCATGTTCAATATAAAATCCGTTATTTATTATTTGTAAGTATGTGCTAATTTCTTCCATAAATATATTGGACATTTTATTCCTAATAAAATTGGTTATCAATTATTACTCAATTATTTACTACATAATGCATTAGTAACTGCGATTATTGTGAGATGAAGTGATATCGTGACAAATAAACGTTACTTTTCATCACACAGAAAATATTGAACAAAAGATAAAAAAAAGCAGATGAACATTGTAAAATCTCACAAGGTATATAATGCATTAATTCCATAGGAATCCCTTGAGGTGGGCCACCTGTAACTGTGGCATGCTGTTCTTGTACATAATGGACATCATGAACGGTCTGTGAGTCACCAGACGCAGAACAATTTTCAGATGACATGTTAAAATCCTCAGTTTGCTTTATTGTCGCTCTTTGATATTCGGGACCTTCTGTGTCATCATTAACACTATATGCTGTCTTTGAATCAACTCCCGAAACGACATCTTTGGGCAGGGCACTTAGGTCCTCAGTTAGGTGTTCGGCCTTCTCGTCTTTGAAATCATGAACCGTATTTTCTGCCTCTGTAGCATCTCCAACTGGACATATTTGAGGTACGACAATTGCGTCCTGAATTTGTTTGTCTGATGATTGAATCAAATCAGTATCAACGTTAACATCGTCTGCAATGACATCCACGTCGTCGTCTACTTTACATGTTATGTCCTCTTCAGAATGAAACACGTCTATCTCCAACTTCTGGTTTGCCTCATATCTTTCAGAACCCCCTAAATGCTCTTTCCTATCCGTTCCATCTCCTACGTTGTTTAATACAGCAGCAGATCTGTGTGCCGTGTATGCATCTTTTAATAGGTCTTCGTTTTGATGAAATGATGCTGGACTGTACGCCATTTCGCTTTTTCTTTCATCGTTTGAAACACATCCATCTGTTGCTGTAAACCGAAATTCCCCACAAAGAAGGTCATCACTGTCTGCTGAATGTATGTTTCGTTTCCTCTTCCTCAATTCAGAAGCACATTCATCTGGTGCCACGTCTTCTTTCCCGACAGCTTCACCAGAACTGGTGTCTTGCTGATGCAAAGATTCGTGCTGGCGACAAACAGTATTATCAGATGGCGCTACGTCTTGAGGTGCATTTCTCACAGGAGGTTCTTGTCCTGTTAAAAGGAAAACAACAAACGCAAGAGATATAATTATACAGACAGAAAAGCAGAATGGCAATGTACTTATTTATTTATTATTCAAATAGAAAACCAAATACTACTTATTTAATTATGTATACACACACATATATATATAGATATATATATATATATATAAATATATATATGATTCGATCTATTGCACTGATTTACCCCTTATTCGTCTGGCAATTAAAATTAATATTAAAACAGAAGTCAAAACAAACTATTTAGAGTCACTGGAGCATATTCCTCCTAACACTTTTTGGGTTACATACGCTCTTAGGACATCAGGAGAAATCTTGAATTTAGATTCTTTTTTTTATTTTAATAATAAGTGATGTAAGAGGCATGCCCCCCCCCCCCCCCCCCCCCCGTCCACACACACTCACAGCTCCAACAGCTCTGTATAATTAAAAACTGTTATATAATGGCTAGATCACTTACTATTCCTCCAAAATACATAGAACGCAATGGAGACAGCTACAAGCAGTATGAATTGAACAATCACAACAACTTCCAGGATCATGGTGGACAAAATCTTCTTCTTGTTCACATTTCAAAGTCAACATACTGAAAACAAACATCAAAGACGTCAGATATGAAATCTTTGTTTACAAACCTACGACTAGGGATACTTTTACCATCTGAGATTATCATTTAACTGCAAATAAATGGCACATCTGGTTTAAAATTTTCCTTAGAGCGAGAAATAGCCCTGGTAGAAAGTATATATTATGCATCTGCATATAAATGTAGATGGATATGCAATACGTGGCCCATTGTTTACGTTGGTGACAGACATGGGGGCAATGAACATCCATGTGTGCTGTTGAATCACTGGAATGGTGAGTAAAATATAAATAATAATAATAAATAAATAATAATAACAACAAGCAAATGACCTAAATTCAAAGACCATAACTATTTCAAATATGGATAAATTCCATTTGTAACAAAGTTATGACTCTTCAACAAATTCCCATGGAAGCCAAACTTGATATCTTTAGCCATAACTCTGACAAACTTGATCTGTAACAATATTACAAACTTATACTCACAATTTCAGCTCATTATATTGAGGCATTGTGAAAACAAAACACTTCCTGAAAAGTGTATGTGGGACAGACTGACGGACATACAGACAGAAATACGGATAGAAGGACGGAGATGAAATCTGAGGTGTTTACATTTAATGTGTTCTTTATTTTTATCCACATATTTATTTATTTATTTATTTTTGTGTGAATATATGTATTGTATATTTCATTTATTTTAGCCACGTAATGATTTCCATGGCATGCATGACTATATTTTGGATAGTGCTGAAGCACTGCCCACCATTATTCAATATTGTAAATATGTATTTATTATAATATGCTGTTTTGATTATAAAGCCTATACATTTTATAACTTGAAGCAATAACGCATTTGAATTTGACAGTGACTCATGGAAGCCGTTATATATATATTATTGTCAAAACTTTAGCTTAGCTCTGCCTTATGCAGTTTGTTTTGTTTAAAGACACCTCTGGAGCACATTTGGTAATCCTAACTCATAGTCATCAGAGGAAACCCGCTAAATGTTTCCTAATGCAGCAAGGGAACTTTTATATGCACTTTCCCACAGATAGGAAAGCACATGCCATGGAGTTGGTCCAGTTGTGGTGATCTGACTGGAACGAGAACCTTTGCAAAGATACGATTTTTGAAATGATAATGGTTTTGTCTTTCGGACTGCATAATAAACATACGGATCTAATGTGGGTTGCATTACGTTCAATCAAACCGACATGGGTGGGATTTAGTTCAGTCGGTTGAGTGTTCGCTTGAGGTGCATGCATCTCAGGATCGAACCATCTCGGTGGATCCATTCAACAGACTGTTTTTTTTTTTTTTCTCGTTCCACCTAGTGCATCACAACTGGCCAAAGGCCGTGGCATGAGCTGTCCTGTCTGTGAGAAAATATATATAAAAGATCCCTTGCTGTATTAAATATTTTCTCCTGTGAAGAATCACAAAGAACAATATATATTTTAATTTCTTCTGTAAATGATTATTTCAATCACGCAACACTTGTGTAAAATTGAGACGGCGAAAAACAACCACAAAAGCAACAACAACAAAAACAATAATAATAAAAAATAACTCTGCCGCATCGGCTCTTCCCACCGAGTCAAATAAACGGCTGCACACTACGGACAATATCCTCTACACCCATCCACACCTATAATTCAGGAAAATCATTTAAACTGATGAGATGTATTTAAAACAGAATTTTAAAAACAATACAAATTTAAATTTTAAAAAAATAAAAATAAAAAATAAAAAATCCACTACCGGTAACCTACCAGAATTTACATCTATGTTAAGGTTAAAAAAAATTTTCAGATCATCTGATGTTACTTCAAATGTGTTTTCTTCTAAGTACTCAAGAATATTAGCGTGGGAGGGGGGAGGGGGGGGGGGGGGGAAGCTGGTCTAGTCTGTGCAGAGTGTAACAGTGTATACCCCCGCCAAACTATACCGGGGTTAAAGTGGGCTAGTCTGTTTTATGCCCCTAATCCTAACAAGAAAAACAACTATTGCTTCCATAAAAATAAAACTATCACAGACTAGTCAGTTTAGAAGATATTTCTCTAGCCCAAAATATTTAATTATGATGGAAAAAAAGCAGAAAAAAAAGCACCTCTGGATATTGAAATACATATTAGAGAGGTATATTCTAGGCTAGCCTGTTTTATACCCCGGGGTGTATTCTGGGCTAGTCCAGTTTATACCCCGGGCATAGTTAGGCGGATGGGGGGTGGGGGGGGGGGGGTGAGTATATTTTGGGCTATTGCACCGGGGGCGGGACGTATATCAAAGGCCGTGGTATGTGCTATCCTGTCTGTGGGACGATGCATATAAAAGATCCTTGCTGCTAATCGAAAAGAGTAGCCCATGAAGTGGCGACGGCGGGTTTCCTCTCTTTCCTCTATTAATAACTGTGTGGTCCTTAACGATATGACCGACGCCATATAACCGTAAATAAAACATTTCCTTCCTTCCTTCCTTCCTTTTATCTCAGCCCTGGTTAAACGTGGCAGAGCTAGAGGACTCCGGGGCTACGGTGTAATATGGACTGCAGATTCCAATGCACCAAATCAGTTCATATTTCCGATAAAGTTAAATTTGTGTTAATAAATAAAACTGATAAATGTTGCGTATGAACACACACAGGCAGTATACCAACGAAAGGTTTGGCAACTCACGTGTAATCTACCTGCGTGAAAATGGGGGGGGGGGGGGGGGGGGGGGGGGGGGGGGGGGGGGGGGGGGGGGGGGGGGGGGGGGGGGGGGGGGGGCAGGGGGGGGGGGGGGGGGGGGGGAAAACAGCAGTTCCATTTTTGGGGCTATTCCACTGGTTTTAATGGTGTTTTGATCAGCACCGCAATTATTTAAGTTAGGTTTTGATCAGCAGAGCTAATGTTTGCTGAAAACAGCAGTTCCATTTTTGGGGGTACTCTCCACTGGTTTTAACCTCTGGTGTTTATTTAAGAATTGACCGCAATTATGTTTTGGTTCATGCTAGCATGAACCGAAAAATAATTGCGGTCAAATCTTATATTTAAATTCATATGCATACTTTAACAATACATAAATGAATTTATTTTGTTTAGCTTTAAATACGCCTGTAGTATTGTTTGTGTAAACTTCATTGATACTTATGTCGCGTAAGAATGCGAACGTTAATTCACTATCATTTGAATCAGGTGATGTTTTTGTAAATGACGTCATTTCCTCTAGCTGCTGTGTATTTTTACGGATCGTTTAGTTATATTGGAAGGAATTGTCCTATTCGTGTTTAGTTTATATTTTATGAAAGTGAACGAAGAGAACGTGTCTAACATTTATGCTGTTGGTGGAACCGTTTAATTTTCGCCAACAGCTATAGAACATCGCTTACAAGTATGTTACAGAAGTGAAGTTTCCTACATGATTTCTTTGGCCACCGACCGAGTCTCATGTCATGATTAGCCAAGAGGTTGGGGTTTTGGGGTGTTTTTTTTTTTTTTTTTAAATCAATGCGCATATATCTACATGTCTACTCTGCTATAGCATTTTCCATTAATTTATCGTATACATTTTCTGTAGCTTTCACGTGTGTTTTCTTCAAAATATCTAAATATGATTGCCAGAATAATCCGGCTTGTTGCATAAAAGTAGTGCGAGTCAGTGTGTGTGTGTGTGTATGGGGGGGGGGGGGGGGGGGGGTAGTAGGCGTGGCTTAATTTTTTTCGGTTCATCGAGATATGAACGAAAAAAAGTAAGCACCTCTGGACCAATCAGATTGCCGTAAAATGTATAGACGCAAATAAAATTTAATTATTGTGTAATAACTGTTACGTGTGTTTATTTATTGCAAAAGGAGGGCGGGGCGAGATGTAGCCCAGTGGTAAAGCGCTCGCTTGATGCGCGGTCAGTCTGGGATCGATCCCTGTCGGTGGGCCCATTGGGATATTTCTCGCCCCAGCCAGTGCACCACGACTGGCACATAAAGGCCGTGGTATGTGATATCCTGTCATGGGATGGTACATAAAAAAAAAAGAGAAAAAAAAAGAGCAGCCCATGAAGTGGCGGCAGCGGGTTTTCTCCCTCAGTATATGTGTGGTCCTTAACCATTTGTCCGACGCCATATAACCGTAAATAAAATGTGTTGTGTACGTCGTTAAATAAATTATAAACCATGTCCTTCATTGCCAAAGGATAATAGTATTGGCAAAACAAAACGTCGTTAAATAAATTATAAACCATGTCCTTCATTGCCAAAGGATAATAGTATTGGCAAAACAACAACCCCCCCCCCCCACACACACACACACTAAGTAAACAAAACACCCAAAACAAAAAACAAAAACAAAAAACCCCCACAAAAAAACAAACAAACAAACAAACATTATATTATTACCAGTCAGTGCCGCCGTTGTTTTCACTTCGTAAATATTTTACAGAGCACCTCGAACTTTGATATGAGATTTTCGTATTTGGTACAATGTAACCTGCAACAAAACACAGTTTTTACTTCCGCGTTACATTACGATACTTCTGATCGACGTATCATGTTAATAACACACATTTCGGAAATTAAATCATAATGTGGAACTGAATAAGAAGTACAGACGCGAACTACTTACCTGTATTTGATACTTTCAAATCATCACACTCGTTCGTTTCATTTTTACCTTCGTCCTGTGACAGTAACCTAGCACAAGGTTCACAATAATCTAGACGAGTACGTATTTATAATGATTACTTCCCCTGTTATAGGTTCTAATAGACCAAATCAATTTCTATTGCCGATTATGTTAACATTTACTAATAAAACTGATATAAGCAACGTATAAACACGCCCAGGAAGTACAGCGATAAAAATCTACCTGCAAGAAAATGGGGGGTCACATACCATTTAAGAGATTTGATTAATGTTTGTAATAGCAATCGCCATTTTTTGCTGAAAATTGCAGTCCGCATTAGTTTCAACCTCTTTTATATACTGCATAACAACTGTATAACAAATAAAAGTGCATTTAATTATTGTCAATAGATAATAGTATTTGCACAAATAATCAATGCTACACATTACTATCAATCACACCCACAGTTGTTTTTACTCCGTAAATATTGGACGGTGAACCTCGAACTTTGACATGGAAATCTCTTCTTTGGTATTATGCAATCTATACTAATCATGAACTCAAGCTTTGCAATGCATTTGCGTTACTGTAATTTACCGGGCATGATTTTATCAAAACATTTGCCAGTTTCGAGGCGAGAATTATGAAAACCAGCAACCAATGCAGGGCAGTAGAAACTGAGGTTGTGGGAATGTTGAAGCCAAAAATGTTTCAAATGTTCAACATGTCCCAGCTGTGACATCTTGGGCCAAGCACTGACCCAAGATGTTCTAATTCTAAAATGTATGTACCAACGCGGCCCACAATGTCCTAACTGCTAACTAGTGTGTTGAAGTTTGTTTTGTTTAACGTCACCACTAGAGCACATTGATTTTTTTTTAAATCATTGGCTATTGGATGTCAAACATTTGGTAAATTTTACATTAGTAGAAAGGGATCTTTTATATGCACCATCCTACAGGCAGAATAGCACATGCCAAGGCATTTGGTATACCAGTCGTTATGTGTGTGTGTGTGTGTGTGTGTGTGTGTGTGTGTGTTGAATTCAGAAGTTAGAGGGCGATCACCCTATAAACAAAGCGTAAGTGCAGTTTGTTCTGTCTGGTTCCATTCTCATTTAAACGCAGAATCTGCATGACGGTTTTTCAGTCTGTATTTTTTTTGTTCGTTTTTTATTTGATATGAACACACACAAACATACATCTATCTGATGCAGGACGTAGTCCAGTGGTAAATAGCTCGCCTAATGCATCGTCTGTCTAGGATCGATCCCCGTCGGTGGACCCATTGGACTGTTTATCATTCCACCCAGTGCGCCACGAGTGGTATATCAAAGACCGTGGTATGTGCTATCCAGTCTGTGGGATGGTGCACACAAGATATCCATTACTAATGAAAACAAAAGCAACGGGTTTTCTCTCTGAAACTCTAGCCAGCGATTAATAAATCAATCAATGTGTCCTAATGGTGTCGTCAAACAAAACGAACTTGAAACCATCCATCGATCCATCCATACGTAAGTACCAACCCACTACCTGCCTACAACCATCCATCGATCCATCCATACGTACGTACGTACGTACCAACCCACTACCTGCCAACAACCATCCATCGATCCATCCATACGTATGTACGTACGCACCAACCCACTACCTACCTACAACCATCCATCGATCCATCCATACGTATGTACGTACGCACCAACCCACTACCTACCTACAACCATCCATCGATCCATCCATACGTATGTACGTACGCACCAACCCACTACCTGCCAACAACCATCCATCCATCCATACATACATTCATACAGGCATACATATATACAGATAGTAGATACACGCACATACATTCATGAGTCACTGGTTGGAATAGGAAAAACTTAATAGCTTCACTAAGAGGATCGACCCTTCATTGTAATCAATTTAAAACGGATTAGAACAGAGCGAAAATCCCACTCGTTTGGGCACGCACAGTTTCGAAATGTCCAAATGCCTACAAATGGTCAATCCAGAGCCCCACGAGTGCATGGTATATCAAAGGATTTTGTATGTGCCGTCCTTTCTGTGGCAAAATGCATATAAAAGACTCTTTGCTGCTAATGGAAACATGATACAAGTTTTCTATCAAGACTACGTGTCAGAATTATCAAGTGCTTGACATCCAATAGCCGATGCTTAATGCGCTCTGGAGGTGTCGTTAAATAAACAAAAATGTATATGGCATCTCTTGGCCCAAGATGTCCCTGTTGGGAACTTGTTTGTTGTTGTTGGGTTTTTTAAAATACATTTTCCAGGCAGCATCTCACGACTCCACTATAAAGTATTAAACTTTACTCGCAGCAGTTCAGAATCCACAAACACACACACACACACACGCCCGCTAAAATACCTGCATTCGCGCCTGGTAGGGTTTGGGTTTTCGCCAAAACGTCAGATATTTTCTCTACCGGACTGCTAGATGTATAAAGTTAAGTGTTTTAATAAGTTTTATCATCCTTAGTTGGTCTTTCATTTATTAATATTACACTATATTTTATAATTATATTTCAGGCTTTAATTTGTTTAAAGAAAACAGAACATGAGTAGCTTAATTTTGCATATAAACTTGAATTTACGACGTGCACTCCGCCACAACTCTACTAAAATATGTGGCTTTTGAAAGGTTTTTTTTTTTTTTTTTTTTAGAAAAACTATGAACATGAAACAAATTGATTAGGTCCGTTTTTCTGTCCTACACTATATAAAATAAGGATACAAATCTGGTTTGTGAACAAACCCACGCCCACACTAAAGACTGTGGCCCCCGCACTGAAACCCGCCCCGCCCCTCCTCCTCCTCCTCACTTCAACACTTGTGATACACTTGGCTAGCTGGACGTAATGGGCGCCGGCGATGATCTTCAGGACTCTATGGACGGTGTTGTTGTCCATTTCTCTGAAGATAACTCCTTGTCTGTAGAGTCCATCCCGGCGCGACGTCACCACAAGTCCAAACGTCCCGTCCCCTAGCTCCATGTCGTGGATCCCGAACTCAGTGCCGTCTGGGAAGCGCTTGAAGGATCCTTCGATGACACCTCCCGGCAGTGAGGCTTTGTGTGGTGTGTCCCCGACTAAGTACTTCGAGTACTGGCCCTTTATCTTCGACACTGCGAGACTCCTCCATTGCAGAAGAAAACTTTGTCGGCAGAATTCTGGTGGTAGAATTTTAATACCCACCCACCTACCCTTAATAACATACATACTTGCTAAGTAGCTTTATTGTTTTGTATATTTTTTATTAGATGGAACTATGTATGCCATGGTTATGTCATATACATGTACATGCATTTCATCAGATTGAACTATGTTTGCCTTACACATTTTATTATGTACGGCAGTATTTCATTGCCCACATTTCTTGGGAATTTTGTAAAATTCATTATTTCTTCAATGTTCTATATCAATACAATGTCGTTTTAAAAAATAAACGGCCATTTTCCTATTAAAAAAAAAAAAAAACAAACAACCATAACCCCCCCCCCCCAAAAAAAAAAAAACCCACACAAAAAACAAAAAAAAAACAAACAACAACAACAAACAAAACAAAAACAAAAAAACACTTGTGATATCGTTCCAGTTGGTTACAGCAAAAGCAATTAAAATAATGATAATAAAAACCCCACACACAAAACAAAACACACACACGTACCCCTCCACACACACACGCGCACACGCACGACAAAACTAAACCACACACACACACACATATATACACACACACACACACACGACAAAACTAAACCACACACACACACACACGACAAAACTAAACCACACACACACACACACACACACACACACACACACACACACACACACACACACGACAAAACTGAACCACACACACACACACACACACACACACACACACGAGACACATTTCGGACTTCCAAGGGACGTTCTCATCAAATATAGAAATTGTTCTTACAACAGCAAATATATATAATATATATCTCTAACTATGGACATACACAGATATAGTAGCATATCTACTGAGTAGGGTTGGGAAGTAACCAAGTGGTAAAGCGCTGTGCTGGTGCGCGGTTGATCTAGAATCTATTCCCGGCGGTGGGGTCATTGGGCTATTTTTCATTCCAGCCAATGCACCACGGCTGGTATATCAAATGTCGTGGTATGTGCTATCCAGTCTGTGAGATATAAAATATGTCTTGCCACTAATAAAAACAAGGTGCCTGTTTCGCAGGATCGAAGCACCTCGGTGGATCCATTTAGCTGATTGGGTTCTTTCTCGTTCCAACCAGTGCACCACAAGTGGACAGAGGCCTTTATATGTGTTTTCCTGTCTGTGGGAAAGTGTATATAAAAAATCCATTGCTGCATTAGGAAAAATAGAGCGGATTCCCTCTGATGACTACCAAAGTACCAAACATTTGACATTCAATAGCCGATGATTAATTAATCAATGTGCTCTAGTGGTGTCGTTAAACAAAACAAACAAACAAATGGAAATATGTAGCGGGTATTTTTAAGACTAAGCCAGAATTACCAAATATTTGACATCCAATACATGATGATTAAGTAATCAATGTGCTCTAGTGTGACTAAACGGCAGCATTTAATAAAATGATTTACTTCAGGCAGCTAACAGTTCGTCGGTGGAAAATGGCAGGTATGTTGCACGGATAACCACAATAAACAAGCACATGTCGCGGTGGGATATATAAGGACCTGGATGTGGAGGTGGACAGTGAAATAAGTTGAAAGATAGGACGAGCTGCCAGATCTGGAAGAAATGAGATGGAAAGAAGGAAAGAAATGTTTTATTTAACGACGCACTCAACACATTTTATTTACGGTTATATGGCGTCAGACATATGGTTAAGGACCACACAGATATGAGAGAGGATACCCGCTGTCGCCACTTCATGGGCTACTCTTTTCGATTAGCAGCACGTGTTATTTTGTATGCACCATCCCACAGACAGGTTAGTATATGCCACATCCTTTGATATATCAGTCGTGGTGCACTGCCTGGAACGAGAAATAGACCATGGGACCACCGACGGGGATCGATCCCACAACGACTACGCATCAAGCGAGTGCTTTACCTTTTACCACTGGGCTATGTGCTGTCCCAAAAATGAGATGAAAGTCAAAGGGGAAAAAGGAAATGGGACCGGGAGATAACCACCCCCCCCCCCCCCCCCCCCCCCCCCCCCCCCCCCCCCTGAAACCCGGATCCCCCAAAACAAAAATCCAAAAACGTTCGCCTGAGGTGCTTGGGTTGTTGGATCAAATCCCTCGACGGATACATTGGGTTTTTCATCATCCTAATCAGTGCCGTGGCATGTGATGTCCTGTTTTTGGAAAAGCGGTGTCATATTTATTATCAAATGCATATATCGTACCGTCATATAATTTCGATCGACATACGTTTTCGATACTTTGTTTGTAACTGCATGTATCGCGAGATTATGCGAGATATTACGTCACTATCAGCCTAAACATAAACAACGAAGTGTCTTTTACCTCACAATATTAAAAATGCTTCAAGTCAAGCTGCCAATTCTATGTTTTCATTATAATACCATAAATAGTGTGCATGTTATCAGTTTTTCGTAATGCAATATTTTGGTACTAATGAAATGCCTCACATAGCGAAATCCAGGTATCACAAATCCCTGGTATCGTCTGCAACACTGACATCTGACATGCCAAAGTTCGACGATATACCACGTGATCATTACACTGAATAATAACATTTATGGAAAGCTGGTTGGGTTACCTCTTATGTCATTCACAGCAAAGATTTTTTCGGTAATTTCTGGTGGGGGTATATTTACATGTGCATTTACATTTACTACAAATAAAGGTGGTTTGGTGGAATTAGATTTTTTGAAAATATATAGCTCTGTATCTCTGTCAGAGTACTTAAGGTGACAGTCTGACTTTAGGTGTCGTTGATACGTATAACAAGAGGATTAGACATTAGCCTATGACGAAAACATAATGTAAATATGTTTTAAGTGAACACTATTGGTCTGGAGATTATTCAATATTTTTTACAAGTTACAAACATATGCTTTTATTTTCAAAAGAAGATTTTGATGTAAATTATTGCACGGAATATAGGCCCTTCACTGCCATAAAAATGACAAAAATAGACAGCCAATGAAACTATCGAAAACATATGACGTTTGTGAAAATATAGCGGAAACACCTGTACGACTTAGCAGCTAGTGTTTTTGGAGGAAAATTTGAGGTTCATGGGAAATTATCACTGTTTTACACAATAAACTAATGTGACTTGAGAAAGGTAAAGTAGTATTGTATGTACGAAGTATTGTTTTTATTATATTTTAATTTTTTGCTTATCGTATCGAAAACATATGACGCCAGGATACAATATTACTTGCTGTTTTGGGTAACATTTAACAGGTTTCCTCGGACGAATTATTGGCATTCAGTAGCCAATTATTAATTAATCAATGTGCTCTAGTAGTGTCGTTAACATGTACCCAGCCCAACAGCAACATACCACTGTTTCTCGTACAAGAAGCACAGTCTCTGGTAGTGTATGCATTAATTTTAGAAATCACAGCCCACAGATCTATTGGCAGTGCCACGGTTGTGCTTTCTTGGTTGATTGTGTTATATAGTTGTATTGGGTTGGTTATAGCTCAGTCAACAAATCGCCTGTCTGAGGAGGTTTGTTCGCTGGATCGAACCTCATCTGTGGATGTATTATCTGATTACTTTTTCCATCACAACCAGTGCCGCACGACTACTGCATCATGTGATGTCCTGTTTGTAGGAAAGCACATATAAAATACCCCTTGCTGCTAGTGGAATTTTAAAATTATTATTGGGTTTCCTCCCAAGACTATGTGTCCAAATTAGCAAATGTCTGATATCCAATAGTTGATGATTAATTAATCGGTGTAATCTAAGGATGTTACGAAACAAAACAAAACAAAATAAAACAAACAGTTTGTAGTTAGTGAACTATGTATTGTTTTTGTTTTGTTTTTTAAACATTTTACGACTGTCATCATGGCATAGTAAAAAAAAAAGAAGAAAAAAAAATAGAAAAAACGTTTGATGTTACTGATCTACGTATTGTTCTGTTGAACATTCTCCAACTATTACGTTCGTGTAAATCCAACTCAGTTTGTTGTTACGTCACTACGTATTGCTCTGTTAAATATTCTACAACTTACATCATAATATATATAAAATACACACTTTGTTTTTTTTAACTACGTATTGTTATGTTAAACATTCTACCACTGTTATGTTGATATACATGTATACACAAAACACAGTTTGTTGTTACTGAACTACGTATTGTTCTGTTAAATATTCTACCAATTACACCATAATATATTTGCAACATACAGTTTTATGTTACTGAACTATGTAGTGTTCTGTTAAATATTCTAGCACTGACACCACAGTAAATATATACACACACAACATACAGTTTGACACGGTCTGGTTTGACCTGTGAAATAATATTTGTTTACAGGTCAAGCCGAGTCATTCTCGGGCGGGACTGGTTTGGGTATTTTATATATGAGACTGTGTAGGAAGTGCTGACCATACTTTATACAGATTTTGGCATAATAAACTTGGAACAATCAGCATTATGCACCTTTAATATTATATTATTTTATTCTCACAGTTATATGTTACATGTGTGCACGTAAATGCGCTTATAGGTTATATGCTATATATATCTAATACCGTATTCATGTTAATTTGTCAGAGATTTACACGGATGTCCACTTGCATGCATACTTTTGATCATAGCCTGTATATTGTACCACTATGTAATACTATAAGGTCTAGGAAAAGGGACATCACTTATGACCCACAGTACTAGTGTTCTTTTTAAAATGTCTATTTATGAACATTCTTCGTTATTTTCTTGTTTCTTACTCTGCATGTTTTTTCGTCTAATAGCCTTTCTATCTTGCATCTGTTTCTCCTTTTCTTGTCGTTTATATCTGTTTTATCAGAAATCATTTCCGTGCGAGCTATACATTATGTTATACTTTAGTATGACACGATGGCCATTTTGAAAAGTAGGACATCAATGGTCAAGGCTTAAGGAATCCGGAAAAGAGACAAGATATAGTAAATTATTAAAACAATAAACAGTTCAATATTTATTGCCTGCAAGATACGCATTTCAAAAAAGAACTATAACCTTATATTCAGATTCAGTGGGGATACCAATGTTTATTCAGTTCTTATACAGGAAACGCACGAGGTGCTGCGATTTTGTATAATAATAATTTTGAGCTTGAGATACATAACACCAAGATGGACAACTTAGGTAATTTTATTTTTGTAGATATGACTATAGAAAGTGAAAGCATTACCATTGTGAATATATACGGACCTAATATAGATGATCCTAATTTTTTCAAAATATTCTAGAATATATTGAAGATTTCGAAAACGAAAGTAGAGATTTTAATCTAGTATTAAACCAAACATTAGACATGAAGACTTATGTAAACGTCAACCATCCAAAATCACAGAAAAAGCTTTTGGAATATGTAGTCACACTTGATCTTAAGGATCCATTTAGAGAATATTACATCCTCATTTAAAAAGATATACTTGGAGGAAAAAAAAGTTAAACGAGCTCGGTTATACTATTTCTTGTTATCCAATAACCTAATGTCTTTTGTTGAAAATGTTTTAATTGAAAATAGTTATAGATCAGACCATTCGGGAGTAGCTCTGTTGTTAACTTTAAATCCAATAAAGAAAGGCAGAGGACTGGAAATTTAATAATTCATTATTAACGGAGAGGGATTATGTAAATGCCGAAAAAGAAATAATTATTAAAGTAAAATGTCAGTATACTGTACCAGTATATGATTTCAAAAATCTAAATATAGTTCCAAACGATGAAATACAATTTGTAATAAATAGTCAACTTTTTTTTGGAAACATTACTTATGGGTAAAACAATAGCTTTTTCTGCTTACAAAAAGAAAAAAACATAATAAATTAGAACAAAAAATATGTGACAAAATCAAAGCACTAGAAGAAGATGAGAATATGTTCGACTTAGATACTATTGAAAGTAAAAAAAGAGAATTATTAGAACTGAGACAAGAAAAACTTAAAGGTTATTATATAAGATCAAGATCTAAATGGATCGAAGAAGGCGAAAAACCATCAAAATATTTTTGTAATTTATAATCTAGAAATGATTACAGTAAACTGATATCAAAATTACAGTTAGAAAATGGAACAGAAATTAATGATCGAGATGAGATTCTAAAAGAAACAACATTTTTTTATCAACATTTATACTCTGCATCATCTGCAAAACATAATAAGGACATCACAGACATAATGTCTCAATTTAAATTTAATATCTTGACAGGCATGGAAGCAGAGGAGCTAGAGGGTGAAATAACACATTTATAAATATTAACATTTCTATAAAATATGAAAAATGACAAGAGTCCGGGTTCGGATGGGTTTACAACTGAATTTTGTAATTTGTTTCTTTCTGGAGTGATATTGGACAGCTTATAGTTCGGTCTATCAATTATAGTTATAGTATTAAACAAATGTCTAACGCACAAAAGTTAGGTATTATAACATGTATTCCTAAACCAAATAAACCTAAATAATTCTTTAAAAATTGCCTATAACTCTTCTAAATTGTACTTATAAAATGGCCTCTGGCTGTATTGCAAATATAATTAAAAGGGTTCTTGATAAAATAAATAACAACGATCAAACTGGGTTTATAAAGGGTAGATACATAGGCGAAAATACAACACTAATATATGATATCATGATATATGATATTAATTGATTTTGGAAAAGCTTTTGATTTGATATGCTGGTCTTTTATACATAAAACACTTGATATGTTTAACTTTAAAACGTCAATTACCGATCAAGTATAATACAAAATGGATTTCTCTCTGAATCATTTAATTTAGAAAGAGGCTGTAGGCAAGACGATCCCATATCTCCTTATATATTTATTTTATGTGAAGAAATCCTCGGCATCATAGTTAGAAATTCACCTAATATTAAAGGTATCACTATAGCTGGAGAGGAATATTTAATAGCACAATATGCAGATGATACTATTATCCTTGATGGCTCTCCAGAATCTCTACACAATACACTGTCAATTTTAGACTATTATGCAGAAGTATCTGGCCTCAAAATAAATTATTTTAAATCAAAAGCTATTTGCAACAGTTTGATTTTACTGAACTGCGTATTGTTCTTTTAAATATCCTAGCACTGACACCACAGTATATATACAACATACAGTTTGATGTTACCGAACTACGTATTGTTCTGTTGCATATTCTACCAATGACACCATAATATATACACAAAACACAATTTGTTGTTTCTACGTATTGTTCTGTTAAACATTCTACCACTGCCATGTGGGGGTATATACAAAACAGTTGTGGTTTTGGTGTGTTGTTTTTGTTTGTTTGTTTTTTGTTACTAAATTACGTATTGTTCTGTTAAACATTCTGTGACACACAACAGCATATATACAAAACACATTTTGATTACTTAACTACATATTGTCCTGTTAAACATCCTTCCATTGTCATGTGGGAGTATATACAACACATTGTTTTTTGTTTGTTTTTGTTTTGTGTTTTTTGTTTGTTTAGTTAACTATGTATTGCTCTGTTACACGGTTTGCCACAGTCCCCATGGTATATATACAAACACAGTTGTTGTTACTGAACAACGTATTGTTCATTTAAAAAAAATTCAACTTTCATATTGGTGCATATAAAACACAGTTGTTTGTTTGTTTGTTTTTTGTTTTTGTTTGTGTTTTGTTTTGTTGTTGTTGTTGTTGGTGCTTTTTTTGTTTTTTTTACACAACTATGTATTGCTCTGTCAAATATTATTCCTTCATCATCACAGTATATAACATATACCATGCCAAAACCATAAATGACCAGTGATCAGTTCACATGTTGGCATACACCCCTGCTGATTCAATATGGGCGAAGGGAAGATCACAGAACAGTTTGAAATCATCCTGAAAAACACAACAGATGTAGATTTCAAAAACAATTACAACTGTAGTGGCATAATAAATTTAGTAAATGTAATTTGTGACAATAACATGTATCTATATCGTACAGGGTATATTCATACATTTCAAAGTAGTCTTCTATCAAAACAACCTCCAGCAGTAATTAGTTATCCTCAGTAACATTTCAAGAGATGTTGTAACTAGTATTCACACTAACTTAATGCAATACACTGTTATGTTGAATAACAGTAACTATTCATCTCCAGTAACTTAAAACAGTAATAATTTATTAGATTTAATTTAAAACAGTAACCAGTGACTCTCAGTACTTAGCAGCCATATCACTAAATTAAAATTCTAACCTGTTATTCTGAGTAACTTAAATAACTTAAAACAGTAACCACTTATTCACAATGACGACTTTCTGTCAATACCTTAGTAGCATTAATAATTAATTCACAATACCAAACAGGTAAACATTTATTATCAATAGCTTAAAATAGTGGACAGTTATTATTTTGAGTAACTTAAATCAATAACCAGTCCTAAATAACTTAGTCAGTAGCAGTAACAATTCATTTCGAATAACCTAAAACCGTGACTGGTTATACTGGTTATCACAAAACGGTAAATAGTAACACATTATTAGCTGTAACAACCTAAAACCGTGACTGGTTATACTGGTTATCACAAAACGGTAAATAGTAACACATTATTAGCTGTAACAACCTAAAACCGTGACTGGTTATACTGGTTATCACAAAACGGTAAATAGTAACAAATTATTAGCTGTAACAAGCAATGACTAGGTATTGTCAAGACAAGACAAGACAAGACATGAGAAGACAAGACAAGACAAGACAAGACACGAGAAGACAAGACAAGACACGAGAAGACAAGACAAGACACGAGAAGACAAGACAAGACAAGACATGAGAAGACAAGACAAGACAAGACAAGACACGAGAAGACAAGACACGAGAAGACAAGACAAGACAATAAGTTATTATGATCAGACCGTATTCTACGGGATATGAGGACGTGTTCAATGGTAATACATGATGTTCAGGAGTCAGTGACTTAGTAGTTATAGTCAATGACTAAAATCAAAACCTACATGTGTTCTACATACCATTGAGAAGTGAACAGCTGGCAAAACTGACTGAAATCTTCTGACGTTGTTAAATACCTCCACTCGCTTGTCAAGGGAAACTGCAGACATGATGTTGTTCATTATGCACAACGACAGGCCTTCCTTTCTGTCAGATTCACTGGACAGAACAACACATTTAAACATTATTTGAGGAAGGAAGAATATGTTTTATTTAACGACGCACTCAACACATTTTATTTACGGTTATATGGCGTCAGGTATATGGTTAAGAACCGCACACTGATATTGATAGAGGAAAACCGCTGTCGCCACTTCATGGGCTACTCTTTTCGATTAGCAGCAAGGAATCTTTTATATGCACCATCCCACAGACAGGGTAGTACATATCACAGCCTTTGTTACACCAGTTGTGGAGCACTGGCTGGAACGAGAAATAGCCCATTGGGCCCAGCGACGGAAATCGATCATTATTTGAGAGACACACACATTTGTTGCATACCACCCAGAATATGTGGCACCGTAACAAAACTGCTCCAACTAAACTAGATCCTACATGTCCCGGCTTCTACAGTCATTCACACCTAAGGTGCACAATCACTTGTGTGCGCCCAAGCGCAACTTAATTCCATCTCAGAAGCATGCTATTTTATCGCCCACCTAAACATATAGTAATAACACACCTCCCACTGCTTTAACCCCAGCCTGCTCCAGTGTTTGAATAGTATTCTATTAATTCAGTAGGTGTTCAATATCACTGTGCTATTCAAGACGTATATTTGTTTTAATATATGCAAGCTTTACTCAAACACAAATGTTTCATGGAACACAACTGCATAGTCTGGAGCTTATGAGCTGAGTGACGTTTTGTTCGTCTGATATTTTCAAACGTGAACAAAACCAAACAAAAACTACCAAAAAACCCACAACCAAAAAAAACACAAAAAGCCTCAAACAACCAAAAAACCCATAAAAAAACAAAAAACAAACCCCACAACAAAAAACACAAAACAAACCTAAAAAACAAAACAAAAACAACCCTAAAAAAACAAACAAAAACAAACAACATAACAATATATTAAGATTAACTGGCGTCGAACATATGGTTAAGCACCACACAGATACTAATAGATGAAACCTACTGTCACTATGTCACATGCTAGACTTAGTCTCACAGACATGATAGTACATACCAAGGTCTTTGTTACACCAGTTGTGGTGAACTGGTTAGACCGATAATTATTCCAGTGGGCCCGTCAAATGAACTGTCTATCAGGCATGTGGTTTACCACTGAGCCATGTTCCACTCAACTCTCACACGGGATTTAACATTATTTTTACTAAAACTATAACACAGTCCTAATATTTAATATCTCATATTGACAAGTCTTATAACATATATTATTACAGTGTATCCACCATAGACAAATACATAATTACTTACAAAGAAAATGGTCATAGAAAATCAAATTGAAGGAAATATGGAGATTTTGTTCAATTACGTCCCCGACCGATGATAACAGACCGTTGATATATCAAAACTGTGTTACTGACAATCCAGCACGAAACATACATAGTCTGTTGTGGTGTCAAACTACGGTAAATTCAACACAGAAGTGATGAACAACATCAATATAAAATACAACTGTTAAATTAAAACACATTGTAACGAACTGTGCAAAACTCAGATATAGGTCAAATTAAAATTTCGAATAAAATTTAGTATCACGAAAAAATTACAGCGAAATGATTCAATCACATGTCTTGTACCAAATGTTTTCTAGTTTCCGTGAGATGATTGCACGCCACCAAAATGTGGTGTACCGTCAGAGTACACTGACAGTGCTCACACTGGGGTGGAGGATCCTTCTTCAGAATAAATGAATGGGTCAATTATGTATGGCCGTTGCGAGCACGACACAAAACAAGTTGATCCATCCTGTACTGTCTATAGGTAGTACTAAACCAAATAACTCCGGCTGGGTCAAAGTTGGAGGTGCACCCAACTTTTAATAAAGAAGTGAACACCACAAGTCCTGTGATTGGTTATAAATGTGAGTGTGTTGGTTGTGAAAAATAATAGTTTCATCTGGATAAAAAAAAGAGTTTTTATTTCATCTAGTACCAATGTGACAAGTAGCCTTGTGCTTGAACTATGTATGGGGTACCTGTTAAAAAAAGTACTCGAATTGTGTGCGGAACTAGGGTAGTCATAGATGCTACCCGTTATCTCAGAAACAAGCAGCTTGATCCCCATTTTTTTCTGATTCACTTTAAGTGTGAGGGGTGGTAGTATTTATATCTGTGGCGTTTATGTTGATTGATACGCTTCAGGCAGGACTTTTAGCCACATATGTTACTATTATCGTCTATGGGATTTGATTTGGTAGTATACGCCATATAGACGACCTTTGAAGTCAGATACACAGGGTCTGGTGTAATATTTTGCATTGTGTTCAACTTCAATTATTTCTGAGTGTATACTACCAAATCAAATTCAATAGACGACAATAGTAGCATATGTGGCTAAAACTCCTACCTGCAGCGTATCAATCAATATAAACGCCATGGATAACGGGCGTCTATGCCTACCCTAGTTCCGCACAAAATTCGAGTACTTTCTTTTTTACAGGTACTCCATACATGTTTCAAGCAGAAGGCTACTTGAAACAGTGGTACTAGATAAAATAAAATTGCATACATTTTTTGCCCAAATGAAACTTTTTTTCTTTTTCCAACCAACACACATTTATCACCAATCACAGGACTTGTGGTGCTCACTTCTCTATCAAAAGTTGGGTGCATCTCGATCTTTGACCCAGCCGAAAGTTATTTGGTTTAGTACTACCTGCTATTCTTAATCGAAAGAAAACAATAAAAACGGAAGATTTGTTCAGCGACAACCCAGGATATGCTGTATTCAGTAGCTATTGATTCATAGTGGTAAGAATAAAATATTAAGTGGCAGTACTCATGACGGATGCCTCCAGTTACATAGGATATATATTCATATTTTGCGAACATCTGGTATCATCACTGTTTCAACATTGCTCCATGAGTGCATGCCATCATAGCTATATCTATTCCAATGGTCTCTGTCGTGTGCTAATTTTAATTTCGTAAACTGGTCTTAAGTAACGATCATCTTTGTGGCGGTGCAAGAAGGATGTATTGCCCAGTACAGAATCTCCCCAGGAGTGCCTGTCCTCCCTTAGACGGGGGAAGGAAATGTTTTATTTAACGACGCACTTAACACATTTTATTTACGACTATATGGCGTCGGACTTATTGTTACACATCTATTGAGGGAGGAAACCCGCTGTCGCGACTTCGTGGGCTACTCTTTTCAATTAGCAACAAGGGATCATTTATACTCACCATCCCATAGACATTATAGTACATACCATGGCCTTTTTTTTACACTAGTTGTGGAGCACTGGCTGGAACGAGAATCATCCTATAAACATACCACGGCTTTTGATGTACCAGTCGTGGTGCAATGGCTGGAGCCCACTGACAGGGATCTATGCCAAACCGACCGCGCATCAAGCGAGCGCTTTACCACTAGACTACGTCTCGCCCCCTTCCATAAACGAGGTACTAGATAGATCTTCAACGAATAAAGCACTAGTGAGAAAAATGTACATTCCACTTTTCATTTGCAGAGATATTGTTTAGGTCGAACAGATTAGGTGCACCCTGCCTATACTATTTAATAGGTGGCTAACAGTTGGTAATTGCGAGTTACTTACTCGAAGACGACCGTGACGGGATGGAATTTCAGATTGTTCTGTCTGTCCATGATCTGTTTCGTCAGAGTTGTTAGATAACTTATCACGGTGGAAGTGTTAAACGTGTTGGTCCAGGACTGCATGGAAAAGTTGGCGATTTCTTTCATTTCATCAGATCCCTGTAAAACATCATCTAATTGTTGTCCTTGTAAAACATATTTTAAAATAGTTTAATTACCTAGTTGTTGATATAAAGTCCGAGTGATAAAACAACAGCTATATACAGTGGTAGATCTGTATTCAACATAGTCAACTAAATACTTAAACCAAACATTTAGTTGTATTTGATTCAATAAATGTTTTCGTAGAAAATAAACAACATCAATATATGAATTCTAATGTACACCTGTGAATACTAGACATGACCAAGATATGACATACGAGGAAGCACTCTTTGTCCTGTTAAGTGAAAACCTATTCAAACAAGCACAATTAAATATGTCCACAAAATGCATGTGTCCGTTTGTCAATCAACACTGGGCACGTTGACAATATTTGTATTAATATTAAGAAAGATTGGATTTTTGTTTGTTTCTAATTCTAAATTATGACTTATAATAGGTTATATATTCTTTTCACTTTTATCCTAAAATATCTTACCTTTGTTTTAACATTGAGAATTCTTAACATTATTTCTCTTGTGATATACGTTTCCGTCACTGACGTCACACTCATGTTTCCATAGTTACTGGAATGGCTTGGGCGTGGGATGAATCGATCACCATTCTGTAACAGTATTTATTAAATTATAAAGCAACATATTTTTGTAGGAAGTAACAGGTGCCTCTCAGCAATACCAGACGTGGACAGGCTAAGCCCTAAACTAATCCCGTTGGCAAATATCAGGCATGTGGTATGTTTGGCCATTAGAGACAAGCACCTATTGCCATTGGTGAGACAAGGGCTAGGATGTAGAAGTGAACAGAGAAAAAAGTTGCAAAACATGAGGAGCTGGGAATACATAAGACTGAATTCAAAGAAGAGAAACGAGAGGGTAATTTAAAAGAAATACTAAATTACTGTAATTATAATAAATACTAAATAAATGTTGTAAAAATGGTGATTTGCTTGTAATTGGCACACACACACACACATACACACACACACATACACGCACGCACACACACAACACACACAACACACACACACAAACACACACACACACACACACACACACACGCGCGCGCGCGCGCGCCACCACCACAACCAACAACAAAGCACCTTCTTATGTGTTGTATTTTCATTTTTACATTACACAAACATATATTTTTAAAATGATACTGATAAGCCATGACCTACTATATTCTCAGACAAATGGACCAAAACGCAGTCAAATTGACTGAAATACTTACAGGTATATACAGCTAAAGAGATCGGTAATCTGACATAGATAGGGGCAGGCAGATATATGAAGGAATATTAATATATGACTGGCAGTCTTCGTACAGATATGTCAGGGCATATGCATCGCTCTAGGAAGTAGCACAAGCAATGGAAGCGCATATGTCTCTATATCTGTACCTTGTTGAAACCCTATTTTGCCTGTGTTTTTGAGAGATCATAGAAATTTGATTTTTATAATGGTTTTGTCGTTCAGATACGTCATGCTCTCAGTCATCAATTTAACATGCAAAATAGAAAGCGTCCATTTTAAATATATGGCACCAAATATAACGCTTACATGGATAGTAACCAGAATAACGGTTCTTGCATCTGTTATCTGGTATCTGTGAATCTGTGTACGGACGGTTGAACCCGCTTGGAAGTTTCTGAAATCATAATAATGTTTAAATAGTTTTGTGTTTTATTTTAGATTGAGTAGTTAAAATACCAAACAAATATACTACAATAAATTTTTTAAAAAGCCCAAAGAAACGCTGAACCGCGAAACAGACACATTCTGGCTGAGATACAATAATGAGTTATGGATCTCTTGGGGGACTGATGGTCCACCTGATAGTGGATCATGGAAGCAATCACGGCTTTGCCTATTCGTCCATTCGTCTCTATCTTTTGCAGAGATATGAGTTTGATTAGGGCATAACGTTTTGTTATTCACATTAAGTTGGCATTGCCATTTTAAAATGTATTGCACTGTATGTTCAAATACGAATGTTAAACCAAACCAAATGATATTTCTTTCAAAAACGTAAGTAATGCTATATTGAGCCTTCGTTAATTATCTTCACGGAAGGAGGATACTTATCATTAACACAAACAATAAACTGGCAGTCAACATTCCATTAAAGAACCTTCCCTTTAGTCCCAGGTGTTGCTCAATGGCACAAAACGCATATGTTTGTATATATGTATTCGTCTGTCCGTCTCTTTCTATATTTCTCTGTGTTGCTCTCTCTCTCTCTCTCTCTCTCTCTCTCTCTCTCTCTCTCTCTCTCTCTCTCTCTCTCTCTCTCTCTCTCTCTCTCTCTCTCTCTCTCTCTCTCTCTCTCTCTCTCTCTCTCTCTCTCTCTCTCTATCTTTCTCTCTACTAAGTGTTAAACCAACTATGTATTGGACACCAAATGGCATAGTTAAAATGTGCCCAGGTGTCGTAAAACTATAATATTCCATTCCATACCGCCTCCCCACCCCCACACCCTTTATATAATATTAAAACACAAGAACCATCCAAAAACAACCTCCAAAAAGACCCCAAACGAAATACCAATACATCTTACGATATATTCTGCTTCAAATCCTCCAGGCTGATTCCTGATGCTGTCTATGATACCTTCAAGTTCTGCGACGTCAAAACCTTCTTCTGGCAGACTGAACGGAGGAGCTGGTTGGACATCATTGGAATACGGATTAGGACCCTGGACATCCTCATCCTCTTCGTCGGTCTGTTGGTCTTCAGATTCGACTAATATTATGTCAGATCTGTGTATGTCTGATACTTTGTTACTGACGCCGGTTTCGTCCATCTCAATATGTTCGCCTGACGGCCTTGCAGATGGTATAACATTAACATAGACAAGAGTCGTCAGCTTCACTATGTTTTCTTTCTGTAAATTAGTATACGATTATCATATAAACTCTGATTGTTTTTACTGAACAGTGGCTCCTTATCTTAATTATTATTTTATGGGATACATTTATAAAGCAAAAGCAAAACTCCTAAAATCAAAAACGACGTGAAACAACAACCAATCAATAACAAAATACCACATTAAATACACAACAAAGCAAAACGTGCACATATGCCAACAATATATTATAACTTTGATCTCTGGCATTTTGTCTTGAACATTTATATCTCGCTTGACCTGTTTCTTGCGTCTCCTGACAGAACAATATAATGTCATAGTGGCACTAGTTGTGCAAAGTTTGTGATAGATAAACACACATATCGACCAACACAGACAGATGCATGGATATGAATGAACTAATGAAAGAGATTTACTTGGACTAAATATGCCCTGCCTGAAAAGGTGACGTTTTTTAACGACACTACTAGAGCGCATTGATTCATTAATCATCAGCTAATGGATTTCAAACATTTGGTAATTCTGACACATAGACATCAGAGGAAGTCCGCTATAGTTTTCCTAATGCAGCAAGGGATCTTTTATATGCACATTCCCACAGACATGAAAACACATACCACAGCCTTTGATCAGCTCTGGTGCACTGATTGGAACGAGAAAAAAAAATCAGTGGAATGGATGTAGCGAAGTGGATCCATTCCGACCTGTCTGGGTTCAATCTGTAATCTATATGTTGACATGTTTTCTCACCAATACAACTATCGTTCGCCGCTATTAATTCTGGGATTTCCAAAATAGCCTAATCTGGAGCTGTACATGTTAGTCTATTAAGACATTTACTTGCTGGAGAACGTGTTCAGTAAATGCAACATATGAACGTCATATACTGTCATACGTTAAGACTATTTCTTACACTTTTACAAATACATTATTCCCTGGTTTATTAATATTTAATAATTAAATTGTATTGCATCATTGTCAACATGGAGAATATTGATACTACAATTTCAAGTGAAGTCTCTAAAGGGTTACCTCAGGAATACAACAATGATGACGACCACAGCGATGACAATCACCGCAGCACCGATAACACCACCGATAATAGGTACAGGAATATCAGTAGTATCTGCAGTTTGTGGAGCCGCTACTGCAAGGTAAATTCAAGTATTAATGAAACTAATGTAACTAAATCGTTTCATACGACACATTGATACATATATAACACATATCCAAAGTATACACATTACTTGTTTATTTTTAAAATCCATACTTGCGAGTATTATAATTCGTTATGGCCAATACAGTGTATCAAATGAATGTCATCACTACGGAAGAAATGTGAACCTTTATCGACCTGGGTAACGTTTCACGAAGTGATCTTAGTGCTAAGATAGCCTTCATGGAATGGGGCCCTGGGCAGTAGAAGACATCCTATAGACAATTCACTTGAAGTGTTTAATGGAAGCCTGCATAAGATTGTGAACTCTGCGTATAAGATCAGCAATCCACGCACTAACAAAACCAATATGTTTCAACTTCATTATGGAATATAACAGTTAAAGGTGATTTAAAAACAGGCCCATAGGGACAGAGTGGACCCACGCAGAGTCCCACGCAGACAAACTCAACTATATGTCAATATATGCCCCCCCCCCCTCCCCCATCCACCGCCAGAGACTTTTCACTATACTATAGGTTGTGTGTTGTCCACATCAAAAGTGGTATGGAGCTAAAACTAGTTAAAGGATGCAAACTATCTCATTCATCTTTATTTAAAGGTGAGCCAGTTAATAAATACATTATTCATCCAAACAGGAAAGCAATAAGTAGATACATTAAATGATCATATGAAAAAAACCCCGGTTTTTTTGTTATGTTTTGAAGAGAAAACTGCATATTTTAGTACATTGCAAACAGTCAAGTCCCTGAAATCCGGATATACATCCACTCGTACATTTTCCGTCTTCATGAGGACAGTTGTCATTATTGCTGTATTTCCTGGCCACACAGGACAATGCACACTTGTCTCCGTATTTACCAATGTCACATTCCACAGCATATTAGATATTTCCGTATTTACCAATGACACATTCCACAACAGATTACTTATCTCCGTATTTACCAATGTCACATTCTACAACATATTAGATATCTCCGTATTTACCAATGTCACATTCTATAACAGATTAGATATCTCCGTATTTACTAATATATATTTATCTTATGCAATAAAATATGTTTTCAATCAATTCAGTGTCTCATTATACAGTATATTAGTTATGCCCGTATTTACCAGTAAATTAGTTATTTCTGTATTTACTAGTGTCACATTCTAAAACAGATGAATCATATCTGTGTTTACCAGTGTCACACTCTAAATCATATTTGTTATCTTGTGGCCAGATACGAGTTCCATAAAACAAACAGGTTTTTTTCCTTAATATATGCATATGTTGCCCGGGTGTATCTGATATTAATCATATCTTTACCCTCTGGTGAATTTGTCAGTTTCATTTTTGTCTAGCCTTAAATAAGAAGGGTTTAATGCCGGAGAAATATGGCACATAAATACAGGAGCGTCATCAGATGAATTTAAATTAAAGGACATGTTTTGATACTAGTTTTGTTTCAATTATATAATGGTTAAACTTCTTTAAGTAAATTCATTATTGTTTCCTGTTTCCAATTTAACGAATCGTAGCATGTACATATTAGAATGTGCCATTACAAAATAATCCACTATATTATTATTAGCAGCTGATCCAGTTCAAACTGCAGTTCAACCTGTGTTTATCTAGGAAAATCATCAAATGGTATGGGTTTTTTTCCTAATTATATCTTACAAGAATACTATTTCACTTACTTTCAGTACAATTTGAATTCGTCCAGCCTGCCTGGCGTCCACCTTGACAAGCACCATCTTGGCCATCACATTTCGAATAGCTTCTCTTGCAATGTCGTTCACTACAATTAAACTTGCAGCTAGGTCCAAACGTGTTGTTTCGACATTCTGTACAAACAATGATAATCTTATTTCTAATGGTTCTTTGATATATATATATACCACCAGTGATATTACCTTGGGAGATATAAACGATGGAGATAAAGATGAGACAACATGATATCCAGTTAATGAGTAGGTAATGTAATGCAATGTCATCTGTTAATTATAATGTAAATAACCACAAATTTGTGACAAACTGCTTTGCTGTTCTTAAAAAAAGATATCATATTTATTCATACTGAGTTTAATTCCGCAAATACGACAAACACAAGGTCAGTAATCGTCAAACTGTGTACGGTAATATTTTGCAGACTTACACAAATGAATGAATGAATTAATTAATGTTTAACGACACCCCAGCACGAGCAATGCATCGACCATTTGGTGTCAAACTACAGTAAAGGGAGAACTTAGTGATGGTCAACATCAATATAAAAAATCAATAGTTAAATTAAAACACAGTGTAAAGAACTGTGTAAAATACAAATATCAGAGATAGATGGAATTAAAATTTAGAATAAAAGTCAGTATCAAGGAAACTGTAATATAAGTTATGGATGGAATTGAAAGGATTCCATCACATTTCGTTGTCTAAATTTATCTTAACGAGTTTCTTTGAGATGCTTATACCCCACCAAAATGTGGCGTACCGTCAGAAGACACTAACAGTGCTCACACTGAGGTGGAGGATCTTTCTTCAAGATAAATGCATGGGGAAAGTAAGTATGACCGATGCGAGCACGACACAATAATATTTCATCCTTCCTGCATTGCCTATAGGAGGACTGCCACTATCCCAAGACTGGCTTCATAGGATGAAGCTTCTTCGCAACCGCACCAATCGTGTTGCTAAGTAGAAAAGACAAAATGGTTGATACTATGTTTAAAATCAGTATAAGGTATACCAACCTGGCATGGGGCAAACCCAAAGCAGACTTGGCAGAAGAATCTGCCTTTTCATTACCATGATGCCAACATGGCTGGGCACCCAACAAAATAATCTTTGTTAGCTATGGATAAAAGATACACTTTCGTATCATCATCCCAATTAAGGGATGGTCCAGCTTCATATTGCGTAAAACTTGTAGATATGAAAGTGAGTCAGTAAAAATAATAAATTTGGATGAACAAGAATCCTTGATTTCTTCTAAGGTTTTAATGACTGCCCAAACTTCAGCACTAATGATCGATGGTGATTCTGGCAATCACATAGAAATTGGTGTGTCTGATACAATAAAAAAAAAAATGTAGCACCAGCCACAGAATACCCATCCCGTGATCCATCTGTATACACAGGAATGTAATCACGGTATTTCTCTTGAATTTTCATAAAAAACTGTTTAAACACAACAGCATCTGTACGATCTTTCTTCAGATGCGCAAGATCAAACACAATCTTAGGTGGTGTAATACACCAAGGTAGTAAAACAAAATATGTAGTTTCCAATGTTGTAAATCGACAAAAGACATTAATGCAAATACCAAATGTATGAATAGCATTTGGCCTTGCATCAAGCAAACTCATATATTTGTTATCAATCACTGAATTATGTGTATGATGTTTCAGTAATGATTTAATCTTGGTGGCATACTGCAGAGAAAGCTTTGCACGTCTAGCGCCCAAGCACGGTTTGTATGCATCAACGTACAAGCTCTCTACAGGAGAGATTCTAAATGCACCAAGACAAAGCCCAAGTCCATGGTTGTGTCTATGATCTAGTATCTGCAAGTAAGACTTGCGTGCCGATCCATAAACAATGCATCCATAATCAAGTTTTGACCTCACAAGAGATCTCTACAGACGGAGCATAACCCACCCACCACCGAGTCCAACATGGGGGCAGGGAGCTGTGGATAACCACCAAACACCCATGCCAGGGATACATGGTTAATATATTCAGGCAATGAAATAATCATGCACCTAATTGACCCTAGCCACCGCCCCAAGAGCAACAAATACAAAAGGTAATTAAAACAATGCTTGTTATTGGCTACTGTAAACAAAACAAAGGTTGTGTGCTCTCGAGCTGAACTCCAGCCCACAGTACTGAGTTGCCACAAAACATATCCACAGATATGCCCCAAACTCAACCAGCAGGATCCCATCACCCAGCATTATGGGATGCACCTCGCGACCAACAAGGTGCCTCAAAAGAGGACTATTAGCCATTCTCGTGGAGAATGTTTCACCCCTGCACCACGTTGACCTTACAGTACTTGCACGGGCAGATTAGACACGTACATGATACATCAAATGCAGTTGGAATCGGCACTCTCATGATTTTATGTTGCAAATACAAAATGCATTTGAAGGTAATCAGTAACTGTTCAGTTTAAATGTATTCAGATTTATTATATATTATTTATTATTTATTTTATTTTATTTTGTTATTGATATGATTTTGACACTATTACTGGTCATAATTTCTCGAATTTAATTTTTGTCTTGGTAATGTTTCAACTATTTATGTCCACATTCCTCTCCTTGTCATAAGACGTCATAGGATTACGTAACGTCAATACATCTCATCAGTTAGAACACATTTTGCGGGAAATTATAATAATTAGCATATTTCGATTCTGATAAATAAAACAGTAATGTACAAGTTTATGGATTTTATTATGTACGAAAACAATTATTGATCGTTACTGAGGGCAATATCAGGTTTTGTGGACCAAAGAAATTGATATATATATATATATATATATATATCTTTCTCAGTTTTTAATTTAATGTCATAACACCTTTTTTGTTAAGAATCATATTCTGCGGCAGCCTTGTGTAATGTTTGAAATACGATGTCACGTAATTTGTAAATCATATATGACGTCAGTAACAAAACCGCGCTAACTGCTGTAAAAATAAAAATGACATTCCCCATTTAAAAGTTCTGGTCCAAATCGCACAAACATTGTGTGCAATACAAGATAAATTTATCACACGGTTTGGAAATGTGTTTACCACTATAGTAAGATTGAAATATATATATATATATATATATATATATATATATATATATATATATACATATATACACATACACATACCACATACACATACACATACACATACACATATACATATGCATACATGTACATACATACATACAAGTTACAGACTTGCCCCAATACGTTTGAGCTATTGAGGAATCAAGGTCAATCAGCCAATCAAATCGCAAGAATACTCCATGCTACAACTGGCGTTATGTACAGTGTCTGGTCAGATTATTTGTAACAGACTGAATAGAAGTAACATCCACACATGTCAATCCTACGTTACCCAACATTTGACTGCGAGACACATTGGTGCCAGACATCAATGACGTACACGGCGTAGACATTATGGCTAACAGGTGTTGGGTTCAGGTAATGTTTTCAGACTTCCATGATCAACGACAGCGTGTCTGGCGACGTCCCAATGAACGTTTCACCAACTTCAACGTTCGTCCTCATGGTCGATTTGGAGGAGGGTCCGTTATGGTGTGGGGTGGCACCATGCCTTCCAGAACCCAGCTGCATATTTTTCATGGGAGGGTCACTGGGCAGTGCTACCGTGGCAACATCCTTGCACCGATCGTCGCGCCCTTCGCACGTTAGGCTAGACTCCATTTTGTTTTTTCAGGACGACAGCGCCAGTGCTCAGCAGAGTCTACTAGTCACTGCGTATCTGCAGCAACAGAACATCACCACACTACTGTGGCCAGCCAAGACCTTTCATTCATTGAGCACATGTGGGACATCATCGGACGACGTCTCCGAGAACGTCAACGTCTCCAGAACGTCAACGTCAGCCAACCAACTTGGTTGAATTAGGCACCGCTCTCCAAGAGGAATAAGACAGGAGCCCTCAAAATGTTATTGGGCGTTTAATCAGGAGCGTACCACGTTACCCGTTACTAGTGCAAATATCGAAAACGTCAAATTGACAAGCACCACCCCTGTTGCCTATCTGTGTCTCCTCTGGACCTAAATCACTATCCTGGCTGTAATATTAAATGCCAATCCTAAGTCACATGAGTGCTTGAGTTTTACCATTAATTATTATTGGAATAAAAAAATAAAAATACATATCTGTTATAATGTGTTATATTTGAATATGCTCTACTTATTTTAAACATTATAATTTCTGCAGTGTATCTTTTTTTCAATATGTGTGTAAGGTGCGTTAAATATGAGTTATCTATATTTCTAGAATAACGGCCATTTTGGGATGAAAATGAAAATGTAATTTCTGCAAATAAGGGCACTGAGAGAAACATCTTAATCTCAAAATGACAAATAACTGATGTTTGCTTAGTATATGCCATTCATGTATATTTATAATGAAATCAACTGACAGAAAGATGCTAGACAGCCATACTAGAAAAAGCTGTAGCACGGACGGTAATGCTCCACTTTCATTGGTCAATTTGCCTCAACGCCCAGACGTTGGATGACCATTGTGAACTACTATTTATTTCAAATTATACTTGACATAATATGTTTCAATTAAGAGACAAAGCAACGTCACGTTACGAACAGATACAATGAATTTTATATCATATTTTTGGTACAGTTCAAAACTAATTGCATTAGAATATATTTATGAGACTTGTTTTATGTGTTTTTCTCAAGAAGACAAATCTATGTAGCTTACAAATGCACCAAAGCTTATTGGAAGGGTTGACTCGTGTAAGAAAATGCATCTGCAAAAGGACTCTTGCCAGAAACTGTTATTCCGGAATGTAAACATGTAAATAGAGAATAATACATGAGTGGCCGTTAGATACAATTTATTTCATTACGAGTTGTTCTAAAATGTATCTAACGGGCGAAAACGACTTTGATACGTTTTCAAGCAATGAGTTGTGAAATAAATGGTATCTAACAGACGTGAATGTATTTCCACCGTGTTGTTTTTTATTAAATGCCTGGCACTGGTGACCTGGTCATCACCTAGGTGCAGCCAGTCTTATGTTCTGAAATTGTTAACACACGTACGTGTGTAAACAACCCACGTGCTATCAAAAATAATGCATGATGGTCTCACCAATAGGCATGCTAAAATGAAAACCAAATTAAACAACAATTCTGTATTTTCATTCAGATTAATCAAACTGATAATGAGTAGTTAATTGTGTACCAATGGATGCTTACTTTCAGTACAAGCTTTGGTTTTCCAACCTGGCTGGCAGCCTCCTTAACAAACGCCATTCTGAGCATCACATTCTGAGTTATCTCCCTCACAGTGTCGTTGACTACAGTTAAACATGCAACTAGGCCCAAACGTTTTGTTTAGACATCCTGTACATGAAAACTATGAAAGCTTCAGTTCTAATGGAAGTTTTCAAACACGACAATAGAGAGCCAGATAGCCAGAGAGAGAGAGAGAGAGAGAGAGAGAGAGAGAGAGAGAGAGAGAGAGAGAGAGAGAGAGAGAGAGAGAGAGAGAGAGAGAGAGAGAGAGAGAGAGAGACAGAGAGAGAGAGAGAGAGAGAGAGAGAGAGAGAGAGAGAGAGAGAGAGAGAGAGAGAGAGAGAGAGAGAGAGAGAGAGAGAGAGAGACGGACGGACGGACATACAGAGAGGCAGATACAGAGAGAAGGCAGGAGACCAAGACAATACAAGAAAGACCGAAACAAAAACAGAAGTAAAAGTTGCTGTCACTATTCGGTGTCTACTATATGACTATTATCGCAACTGTTTGTTATAGGTAAGTGACTTGGAGCCATTGTGCAGTTGGGTAAAGTGATATGGGAATAAGATGGACACTTACAGTATAAAACAAAACTGCGGTGGCATACTAGGTACGCTATCGCCCTTAAGCTTAGTAGACACGGAGTTCGTATTCTGATACTGGCTACTGCATAGGATGTGTTTCAATAGCTCAATAGGCAGCCGAAAGCTCCTATACTGACTTCCCGCTCACTACTAAATTGAAGTTTTAAAACATGACGAGAGAGAGAGAGAGAGAGAGAGAGAGAGAGAGAGAGAGAGAGAGAGAGAGAGAGAGAGAGAGAGAGAGAGAGAGAGAGAGAGAGAGCGCTGGGGGGGGGGGGGGGGGGAGAGTAAGATATGGTTTATGTCAAACTCACAGCGATATTTGGAAATGATAACGCTAGTCACTAATATACTCTGTCAAAAAAGAAACACATAGGTGATAGGGAAAGAATAAAAGTGTTTGATTTTACAAAATATCGTAGTTGGGTTTTTTTGGTACAATGTTGCTGAATGACCATGTTTGTTAATGTTCCTGGAATGGGACAGCATGCCCTAATGCACACTAAAACAAATTTAACGCACGTTGTGCGACAATTGCAGGAAATCGGCGTGAAATGGTCCGATTGTGGCGAATGCATATGAAATTCAGGGAAAAGATTGGGGTAGTGATGGGTATTTAAAGCTGCAATGCTCGCAATGCTGCCTCATTTCCATTTCGACGTAGACGAGTTACAAGATGCTAAGACTAAACCTGATGAATCACAGTCAGCAGTCGCACACCACATGAAAGTCCATCAGAGCACCAGTTCACGTTTATGGGACAGGTACCAGCAGTTTCAATCAGCTGAAGACCGGCCCAGAAGTGGTAGACCTCGCATAACAACTGCAGCACAAGATCGCTACATCCGGGTTCTGCACTTGCGTCACCGAACTGCCACAGCAACAAACACTGCTGGACGCATACCTGCTTTGAGAAGGGTGACTGGAGAACTGGACAGACGTGTACGCCAGCGTGGCCCAGAGCCTCAGAAGCTTCCTCAACTGTCACGTGCACTGCAGTGCAGGAAGCATGGGCTAGGATTCCGTCTATGCCAAGGAGATGTGGCGCAGTGATTGCTGCTGCTGGTGGCCACACAAGGTACTGATTTCAGCGCCCTCGTGCGACGCTGTTTTGTAACGAAAATGCCTCTACATGTCATGTCAAATATGACTGTGATACGATCATAAATAACGAAATTATGCCACTTTGTATTAAACAGATAATTCCTTGAACCAATGCGTACAATAACAATATCACTAGTGAAAATCACTTTTATATTTCATAATAAAACTCATAAAAGAGTTTTATTGTATTTGAAACACTACATGTGTACTAATCTATTTGAGATATTTCGAGTAGATTTGTCTTACTATCTGTACAGTCTGGTTCCATCCATCCTGCCATGCATCCGTTATCACATCGTCCAGTCACTTTGCATGCTAATTTACCACTTGGTTCCTCACAGTGTCTGATTAAGCAAGCTTTTTCACACATAAGACCATAGTGATCAGAATCACATTCTGAAAATGTTGAATTATGAAATCAATTGTTTTATACAAATTTTCGGTCTAGTATTTACTTTGTTCATGCACATGAATACGTTGTTTAGAATAATAGAAATGCTGTCATATGCCACAAGTGATACAGAAAAATGATAAAAATTACTCATTGAAATTGAAAGACAAGCTATATTACCGCATTAAAAAAACAACAACAAAAAAAACAAAACAAAAAACACACACACACCAAAAAAAACCCCCCAAAACCAACAAAAAACCACAACAACAAACCATAGAAAACAAAATAATAGCTACGCATGATGACACACTTATGTGGGATAATAATCGATAATGTTTGTATGAATGATTAATCTGTCTCTCTGTCTGTCTTTCTCTCTGTGTACGCATACAGATTATGTACCATGTTTATTTAGTCGAAACAATGTTTTAATACTCCCCCCTCTCTCTCTCTCTCTCTCTCTCTCTCTCTCTCTCTCTCTCTCTCTCTCTCTCTCTCTCTCTCTCTCTCTCTCTCTCTCCCTCTCTCTCGCTCTCTCTCTCTCTCTCTTCTTGTGTTTCTAGGTTTTATGTATACAAACGTTCATATTCATGGTCTACATATGCGTGTTGTAAGATATGACATACCACTGCAAGTTCTACGCTATATACAATGTCTATTTAACCTCTTTTTAAAAAATAAACGCTCTCTCTCTCTCTCTCTCTCTCTCTCTCTCTCTCTCTCTCTCTCTCTCTCTCTCTCTCTCTCTCTCTCTCTCTCTCTCTCTCTCTCTCGGTCTGCCTCTATCTTTGTTCGCGTGCGCGCGCGTGTGTGTGTGTGTGTGTGCGTGTTTGTCTTTCTTAGTTTTATGTATACAAACGTTCATGTTGATGGTCTACATATGCGTGTTTTAAGATATGACATACCACTGCAAGTCAGTCCCGTCCAGTTTGGTTCACAGATTCTCCCGTACATTTTCCAGTTACAGAGTTACATGGTCCATCTCCACAGTGGCAGAATTGGTCACAGTCAGCACCAAATGTGCCAGCAGCACAAACTAAAACGATTTAACAAATCGTCAAGTTCTACGCTATATACAATGTCTATTTAACCGAAACAATATTTTAATACCCCCCTCCCTCCCCCCTCTCTCTCTCTCTGTCTCTCTGTGTCTGTCTCTGTCTCTCTGTTTCTCTGTCTCTCTCTCTGTCTCTCTGTGTCCGTCTCTGTCTCTCTCTCTGTTTCTCTGTCTCTGTCTCTGTCTGTCGTCTCTCTCTCTCTCTCTCTCTCTCTCTCTCTCTCTCTCTCTCTCTCTCTCTCTCTCTCTCTCTCTCTCTCTCTCTCTCTCTCTCTCTCTCTCTCTCTCTCTATCTCTATTCTGAACAACCTGAAACTATTATGTTACAAAATCAAGACCATGAGACCTGAAACTAAATCAAAATAAACCAAACTCTCCCCCCCCCCCTCCCCCCGCTCTCTTCTCTCTCTCTCTCTCTCTCTCTCTCTCTCTCTCTCTCAACACATGCTCTCTTCCTCTCTCTCTCTCTCTCTCTCTCTCTCTCTCTCTCTCCTATCTCATTAGTATTTTATAACAGTCAGTTGATCATTAAAGACTAGAGGATGCAACATATGTATTCTTAGCCTGAAATTACACGTATGGTTTATTTTACCCCAAAAAAGTATCCTTCTTTGTTACTCATTTTGTAAATAGCACATCAACACCATAACGGCGATCAGCAACACAGTCAACGATTTATAATAATAAACCAAGACATGTTACATGATTCCTTCCAAGTAGAGGAAACCACAATCTTTTCAAATGATATTAACAAAAATTACAGGTCAATTTTAGTTTTCTATAAATGATCATGCAAAAAAGGAAGTGGTCACTGCGTATGTTTATTCTCTGTCAATACCATAACAGGCATAATTAATATATTGTTGCATTAAATGAATATGATTCATTCAGATATCATCATAAATGGATGCTTCGATGATACCTTGGCAATTCAACATAGATAATCAACAATATTGAGATAAAAATTAGTGTTTTTGTTTTAAAAATGTCAATACAGTAACTTTACGAAGTGTCTAAATAACCACATGTTCATCATGAAATAGCTTTAAATTGCATTGAGGTGTCGCTAATCAAATATTCCTTTGCACCCCTATTGTTTTGGCCATTTATGTGAAAATATAATAATTGCGTCCAACATTCTATTTTCGTGGCAGTTGGAAGATTCATCAATGTTCCTTGTTAAAACAAATACAATATGTTCATGTTATTTTGGTGTTTGATGGGCTACTCAAAATATGAATCAGTAAATTATCATCACGTATAAAATATTTTGATGTTTTATTGAAAGAAAACAAAGTATGTCAACACCGTAACATGGCAGACATAGCTATCAGATCATCTTCCGGAAAACAAGTTGATAAAGTAATAACATCGTACAATCCTGCTTGATTTTTAAATACATTCACCAGAGATAATACATGACTATAAAACATTATATTTTAATCATGTTTACAAAGGTACTACTATGCAAAGTGACACATTCTGGCAGAATGGCTCACATATGTATTGTAAGATATAACATACCGCGACAAGTCAGTCCAACCCAGTTTGGTTCACATCCTCCCGTAAATACTCTAGTTACAGAGTTACACGGTCCAAATAATAATTTAAAAAAATAAAAATTAAGCACACCTCGATATGAAAACGAAATCAGGTACTGGGACTAAATTACAGATGCCACGTCATCTAAAACACCAGTTGTAGGAACGGTACTGGTTGGGATTATTTGAAAATGATGAACATAATGCAGAATTTGGTTTAATTTGATTATGATACAAGCAACGAACATAATAGCTTACCAAAGACTTGGACTTCACAGAAATCCATCGCTGTGTCACTCATGTTGTGTGTATTTTGGTATCCACGTCACATCTGAACTGTTTGATGTTGCTGAACCACACGGGTGACCAGTGTTTGTTTGGTTTACATCAACAGAGCTGTACACCTCAACACCATTCCTGCGGATGCTATCTGTACATATAGAACATAGTGACGTTTTGTAAAATCCAAACTTAAAGGTCAGTTCAATTAAGTTCACCAGACGTTTCATCAGTAGGCTATTAAAATACATCATAAACCATTTAACATATTTTAAGGTTGGAATACTATCGTTCTATATACACTGACATGAGAAAGTGTTTAGCACGCTTTATATAACCATATTAGTGTTTTGAATAAAGACAATGCTACTTTCGTGCTATCATTTAACAAATGAATAGTGTGCTTTAAACACAGCTAATTGTAATTTATGGTGTTTAGAATGAGAACAAAAACACCACACATTTTATAGGTATTGCATACTATCAAGTATGTAATTATGTTACGTTCCTTATAAATCCAGTTTGCCAGTACACAAGACATGCCGGCATGCTACTGACTGTGTTGTCGGTGTTAGTGATGTGTTTCCATTATTTACCAATATATGACTATCAAACACACAACACACACACTTACACACACACACACACTTACACACACACACACACACTCACACACACACACACACACACACACACACACACACAGGCAAATATACACACGCATACACACAAACATACATACACACAATCGGTTTATTGCACATTACCGAACAATCTTGTGTCAGCAAAAATACTAATTATATAACATCAATAACAACAACAACAACAACAACAACAACAACAACAACAACACTAATAGTAACAATTAATATATATATATATTACGAACTACCACTAAATAGAGAGGTATATTTAGGACACTTATGTCTTCCCTACTTTAAAACCCGTGTACATTTGACGGGATCTAGCTCAGTCGGCTAGGCCACTCACCTAAGGTTCTTCGATAATAGGATCTGAATGGGATTTCCCCATCCCAACCAGTGCCCGACGACTGATACATCAAAGCCAATGGTATGTGGTATTCTGTCCGTGGGACAGTCTATATAAACGATCACTTGCTGCTAATGGGAAAAAAAAGTAGTGGGTTTCCTCTCTAAGACTAGGTCAACATTATCAAACATTTGTCACTCAACAGACGACGATTAATAAATCAATGTGCTCTAGAGGTATTGATAAACAAAACACAATTTAACTTTTTGCTACATCGACTTATTTACTTTACATATTATCTGGTACTAATTTATGTAAAGGGCCGGAAAAGTAAAAACGCTGTGCGCGATATTAGGCTATTCCCGTCAGTGGGCACTGTCTAGCTAGAGCACCAAAAACTGGATAAAAGGTGCATACAACATACAACCCTTGCAAGTAATGGAACATGTAGCGGGTTTTCTCTCTTAATCTACATGTCAAAATTACCAAACATTTGACATCCAACAGCCAATGATTAATACATGAATGTGTTCTAGTGGTGTCGTTAAATAAAACAAACTTTAACTTAAACTTTATTTTATGTAAGTATCTCAACTTATTATTTCAAGCTCGCGACTTATCATATTGAACGTTTGACTTGAGCCTCGACTTATTATGTTAGAATATTGGCTTATTATCTCGAACTCATGTCTTATAATATCGAGCAATGAATGTATTATGTCGAGCACCCGTTAATATTAACTTTCATCATAAGTCGTGAACTCTAGATAATAAATCGAACACTCAAACTAATATGCCGATTGTTCGAGCTATTTAATGTAAGAAAAAATGAGTGTATGTCCTAAATATACTATGATGGCATATTTAGAACACACACATGTTTGTCTCAAATCTAAATTTTCAACTTATTATCTTGAGATCTCGACTTGTCATGCTGAGCACTTATTTTATTATCTGGGGCTTCGATTTATTATGTCAGAATCCCAGCTATTATCTCGAGCTCATGATTTATTATCTCGAGCTATCAAATCATTATGTCAAACGACCGATACATTGACCATAGTAAACATATATGGGTTTTTTTGTAATTATCTATTTGGCTGTACAGTCTTCATGCAGAAGTTGAAAGCTTGAGATAGCACCTGAGATAATAAATTGAACTCTTGAGATAATAAGTCAAGCCCTTGAGATAATAAGTCAAGCGCTGAAGATAAAAAGTCGAAATCTCAAGGTAATAAGTTACTACACAAGATAATAAGCTGAGAGCTTGAGATAATAATTTGAGCACTCAAGATAATAAGTGGAGAGTTCTAGACAATAAGTTGATCACTTATGATAGTAAGTCGAGAAGTCGAAATTATATGTTGATATTTTGAGATAATAAGTAAGTGTTCGAGATAATAAGTCAAGCACTCGAGATAATAAGTTAAGCACTCGAGATAATAAGTCAAGTGTTTCAAATAATAAGACAATCATTCAAGATAATAAATCGAGCACTCACGGTAATAAGTTGAGCACTCGAGATAATAAGTCAATTGCTCAAGATAATAAGTCGAGCACTTGAGATAATAAGTCAAACGGTTGAGATACTAAGTCAAACACTTTAAAGAGATAATAAGAAAATAAGTCAAATGCTCTAGATAATAAGTTGAAAGTGCAAGATAATAAGTCGTGGTCTCGAGATAATAAGTCGAGTAGGCATTCAACTGGAAACAAAAGGTTGATTGATGAGCTTTTTTTCTGTGCGATCAAGTTAGAACAATTTCAACTGGGTGTTGCCTTTCAGCATTATGCCACACACACACACGCACACACAACAGAGAGAGAGAGAGAGAGAGAGAGAGAGAGAGAGAGAGAGAGAGAGAGAGAGAGAGAGAGAGAGAGAGAGAGAGAGAGAGAGAGAGAGAGAGAGAGAGAGACGCGCGCGCGCAGAAAGAGAGAGACACACACACACACACACACACACACACACACACACGCATACGCAGAGAGAGAAATAGACGCACACAATTTAAAAGTGAGCCCGCTACTCGAATCGACTAATTTTAAACACCCAAATTGATTTATTTTATTTTTATATTATAATACAATTTGTAAAATATTTATTTGTATATTTAAGACTTGATACAACTTACAGTCTGTCCTGAAGTGAATAGCTATCTTGTGTATGTAGTATTCTCTGCCAATGTCTACCTGCCACCAGGTGAACGGATCCATGGTTGCTGTGTGTATACAGTTATTTGCATATGAACCTTGTGTTAAATTTCCATCTACAGCAAGTGATGAATATTGAACCTGTCTGTAGTAAGAACTCTGCGTGGTTACTTTGTCCAGAGCTATATTTTCTGAAACAGATAACCCACTATGAGCATACTCAATGGCCTAATAATCACACAATGAACTGCTTACATCTTATATTTTATAATATTACGTTTGCTTAAGTCTTAGTGTGTGTGTGTGTGTGTGTGTGTGTGTGTGTGTGTGTGTGTGTGTGTGTGTGTGTGTGTGTGTGTGTGTGTGTGTGCGTGTGTGTGTGTGTTGGTGTGTGTTTTTCGCGCCCGCGCTTGTAAATATGCAGAAAAAAGTAGTAGGTGCGTCTGTGAAGCACCAATATATGCAAATGAGCTAGGTCACGTGATCTATCCTGCGCTCTGATTGGTTGACGGAGGCGTGGTCTAATGACGTCATTGCGTGGCTGACCTCTAAGTTAAAGTACTTTGGCAGCTGTCAGCTGACCTGGGTTAATAGCTATAGCAGCTGGGTGACCTTTAAGTGTGAGGACATACTTTAATGGGGGTTAATGACTTTGGCAGCTGTCAGCTAACCTCATTGACCGGGGTTAATGGGTTTGACAGCTGTAGGGGATCAGGTACAGGAAAAGGAACGGAAGTCGTTAATGACTCGTATAGTGGGGTATTGGGTTACAAGAAAAAGAGGCTGATGTGAGCGTGGGAACCTGACCTCTAAGCGTGGCGTCAGTGTAACATACTGGATTTTGCAGCTGTCGGGGATGAGTGTGGATAAAAATAAACTGGTTTCAGCCAGTTCTATAAACGTGTTCACACATCTTTGCGTGCTGACCTCGAGATAGCGTCGATACGCCATTCGAAAGGTATAAAACCCCTAGAGTTAGAACGAATGGCATTCGCTTAGAAAAGTTGCTATATATAATGGCATCGGGATATTCAAGAAGCACTACAAAAAACAATGAAACCAGATGTCAGATAGATTTTGGTGGTAACATATTCGTGGTGGCGAAAACGTGGAATGGGGACACTGCTATTCACATTCATCAGTTTGACAAAGATCGTGGTAAATTGTTTCCTACCAAGAAAGGGGTCCCTCTGACGGTAAAACAGTGGTCGGAACAAGTGGCATTCAAACGGGACACATCACAACATCTCGAAGGCACCGTCTTCGTTGAGACGAGTTATAAGGGAGTGGTCATTCGTCAGTGGTATTGCGGGCAAGAATTGAAGCCCTCACGTCGCGGTGTTAGACTCAATGGCGAACAATGGGAAAAACTTCAGAAATTATTTGATGGTATGTATGACTTTGTGCCAGAGCTGATAAATGTCATACCGTGCCACTTGGGATCATCAGAATCTGATGGGAGCCATGACATCTTTGGAATGTAATCCTGGACATTAGACTCGTTTCGAAAGTGTTCAGACATGTTCGGAGTTGTAACGACAGGGTAAACCCCAATTGTGTATAAAAACCTTAGATTTTAGAACTGTGCGTTGTTCGTCAGTAGACCTTTGTAGATAGACGACGTACGCTCCAAATGGCTTCAGGATGTTCTAGAATGGACAGCAACAGTAGTAGTTGTAGCAGTTGTACCAGCGGTAGCAGTGACAATAACTTGGTATGCAAATGTCTCGAAAGACACACGATCAAATGCAAAAGAGTGACTACCAAATAAAATGAGAACAAGTCTACGAATGACACAGATCAAACGGATGCTTCTCGAGAATATAAAACGGACGCTGCCTACGATGTTGCCTACAACGCCGATGACGAATGGGATGGCCTCTCGAGATATTATTTGTTCTGTCATCATCCCGAAATGAGATTCTACAGAAGACTCTATGCATTTGGTCGGTGGCCCATCCAGATGAGCCAGAGACCAAGCGAACTCGCCAAAGCCTACGTGCCTACGGATGGAAGAAGATAGATGATCCCGTGATGGAACATTACATGCTATCCCCGAGATGTCCCTATATTAACAATGTGTTCATTCGTTAAACACATACTGCTTGAGTGTGCTACTTTTCGTATTGTATAATAAACATGTAAATAACACACTTTGTTTATTATTAATTATCAATGCCCCTAGCCGTGCATAAGCTATGTTTTGGAGTAGGGCACGGGCCATACGTATCACACAAATTCAAACTACATGTTTATGCACATGCGCGACATTATAGAGTATAAAAAAGGGTAATGGGTAATATCGTCATTTGAGGTAGAACCTTCAGAGAAGTAACATGTCAGATCAGTACAAGCTCCACGTTCCTGGCGTGGATAAGTGGACCCGTTTGTACAAGCTGCAAGCATAAGGCAAACTTCAACCTTATTTTCCAGTTCAACGCGGTGGGGAAAGTCAGATGATGTACAGCGTGGATCGATGTCTTGAAGTCTATGATCCCGCTTGGAAAAAAAGAAGACAAAGCCACAGAACCCAAATTCGTCATGGTCTCCCCAACGCAAGAGGTGGTACAGCAAGCCAATATCGATCTGAAACAGAAGCAACACAAACGACAAGAACAAAGTGGTACGGGTTGGAAAGAAGAAGAATTTCTAAAAAGACTATAAAAGGAACTATGTGGGTCAGATATCGTCATTTCATGTCATGTGGTTTCACATTCTCGAGTACTGAAGCCATGTTAAGACATTTTCAACGGTCTACCACAACTACCATCACCATCACCATCACCACCACCACCGCCACAGCAGCAGCAGCAGCAGCCACCACCACCGCTGCCGCAGCAGCAGCCACCACCACCACCACCACCACCACCAAAATACGATGGTCTTTTCCAGCTGTAGACATCAGGTCGTCCAACACAATGAGATTTCTGATTCTGGGATCCAAACACCGACCCTTTTCCAAATTCTCGAGTATGCCTCGAACAAATTTCACCCTAACGGTTGCCCCAATGATGTCATAGATGGGTTGCCATCGTTTGTAGAGCCAGGTGATGCGTTGAGGCGTTGGGAAGATTTTACCATCCCTTAGCAGTTTGTATACCAAAAATGTCTTTCTACATGAAATGGGTCCCGACGTGATTATGGTGAACGGATGCTGCTGCTGTGGTTGTATCACTGACCTGTTCACAGAAGGGTGTCACCAAAGAAACCTCTCTGTGATTGCCATGCACCAGAACTTGTATCACAGCAAAGACCCAACACAGAGAAGAAACTGTCATTATCTGGAACTGTTCAACAACCCCATCAACAAACAACAAGTCCTAACTTTGGCACAGCAGATGTATCCTGGAAATACTCGTCATTTGATGTATCGGTTTGAAGAAGCTACCCACAGGCCCTACGGACAACTCTTGGCGGCGCCTACAAGCTAATGGTTTAGAGACGGGGCCATCCGAATGGTATAAAAGTATAAGCGTAACGGCGAATGCCTCAGAAGAGTTGCAACAACTGTCAGAGAAAGAGTTCTACATGAAAATCATGCAAAGGGACGTATTCAAGAGAAAACTACCGGGTATACCCGCCTACGAAAATGATGACGAAGAAGATGATGAGGTAGGAACCTATCTGAAAAAAAAGTCAAGAGGATACGTGTGGTCTAGTCTTTAAAGACGGGAGTGACTTGCAGTGACATCTGTGATTTAAAACATGCGAGGACGGAAATGAAGTAGAGCCTTCGCCCGATCTGGAAAACAAAGGCGTACGACTGATGATCGAGCGTGAATTCGACATCAATCGTGACTATTTCGAAAGCAAGAGGAAACGCCACAAAGAAAACAACATGTCCTAAGATGTGATTGAAAGAAACATGAAGATATTTCAATGGAAGTTATTTAAAGACACATACTCTCGTTTTCTCACATATATGCATCACTTTGACAAAGGCCCCACCACTTGGACACTTTTACAGTCGGTGAATCCCAACAGTGATGTGAGACCACAGATTCGTTCTAAATTAAATAAGTATCGTTCCTGAATCAACGAATATTTGGACGAAGTAGATGATGACGATACCGATGATGATTCCAGTACTGACGAAGATGATGAAGATAAATGAACACTAATAATAATATTCACATGTCGCCCTTAAAGTGTTGTTCCAGATGTATGATGCATTGAGCTGTATCAATCAGCATATTATTTAATATGATTAGAAAATTAAAGACAAAAATAATAATAATAAGAAAAAAATTAAATTATATACCGGTATATTTTCAATTTAAAAATATTCCCCTGAAAAACAGAACCAGCTGAATTCGTTTCGGGAATTTCCGTAAGATTTCATCCGTGACGTCACGAAGGGAACTCCTTTCGATAGTCAGCGTCATTGTTCATTGCTTCTCGTGTGTTTATTATGGTTAAACGGCGTGTTGTTGGCGGCTGTAGCAATACAAAAACCGATACATTTAGTCTTCACGTATTTCCTAGTAATGTTGCTGTGAGAAAGCTGTGTGTGAATTTGATTAAAACAACATGGAAAGGCAGGACTGGAAGAAAATGCCGGATACCGTTGCGACAGCAGACACTTTAGTTTCGATTCGACCGAACTGGCTTGTTGGCTTAAGCGAGATATGGGAATACCATCTGTTATGGCTTTTAAAAAGGTGGCCGTACCAACAATTTTTCTGCGACACAAAACAAGTGACAAGCCGACGGCATCCACACCAAAACGACCTTGGGGTGCATATCGTCAACGTCCCAAACTGCGTTATGCTTCCAACTCCGGTCAGTTTTGTTTTGTCATGCACGGTTCGTGCAATCAACCAGATCCGAGTTGTTGTTTGCATCTCGTTCATTTATGAGGTTTTTCTTTACAGTTCGAGAACATTTTCATTAACAATAAAGTTCAGACAAGTAAGTGTCTATAGCCTAGTCAGTCCCATTCTACAAACATGTTTTTTGTAAAAAAATAAAAATAAAAAAAATAAAAATAATAATAATAATAATAAAATGCTATTTTTGTATGCAACTTAGAAAACAATCGGCTCTGAGACAAACTATCAATACATTAAATTAATTTTACTATACCTTCCCACAGAGAACACCTTTTTTCATACTATGGAATGTACTATAAGTTATTTATTTCTGAGCCAACTGTTTTCACAACTGCAAAAAAAAAAAATAATATCGTTTTGTTATTTCAAAAAACCTTTTACTTTTTTTTTTCATTTTTTTTTTTTACGTCAAACCAAACTAAAATTATCACAAAAAACATCTTTATAGAGGGATGGGACGGACTAAAAGTCGTTTTTGTTCATTTCTTAAAATTACCGATATCGGGTCCACTTGGACTAGTAGAATTCAAGTGTTATTTATCGTCTTTTCTACTACATCACAAGTATTAGAACATACAGTGTAGCAAAATAATTCGCACGAAAAGTTAAAGAACAAAACAAGAATAAAAGTTGTAAATTAGTGGTAAGCTGTCTTCACGACCATTTTCCTCGTCATCTGTCAGGCCGGTGGTTCGTCGGAAGATGTTCCAGGTTCAAACTGATAAGGCATTATTTGTTGTGTTGCACAAATATTAGTCCAGTCGTCATTACTACACTATTCATCATCGAACGAAGAATCGCATGATAATTGAGCTTGGCAGTCGATGTCGGTCCCACTTTCGCTTGCGCTGGAAGTCATCTCGTGGTAGGTTTCTGTGAAGCGAGTTCCCTTCATGACGTTACGGCTATTTACAGGCAAATGTTTTTATCGAAAATTTTACTCAGTCGTTTCTGGCAGTGTTCTACGGGAATGATGTTTTAATACATTTATGGGTCATTTCCGTAATTACTGATTTACATATCGGTGTAAAATAGTATTGCAATGAATTACGAAGGCATTTAACTGCGGAATTTGAAATTTTAGGAGCACTTTAAGGCCCCTCGATGTAACCCAATGTGTGTCCATTATATATGTGTCAGTAAACTAGTGGTTGTAATAAATAAATAAATAAATAAATAAATAACACAAATAATTTTTTTTAAAAACAACAACATTGCGCTTGTTTTTGTGTTGTTTACTCCAGGTCACTACTAGATTTGTCTTTGGTTATTGATCGTCAAATCGTTGATATTTCTGCCGCTACCAGCTACACTATAGTAGCAAGGAATGTGTGCACATGACAGGATAGCACATTTGATATACCAATCGTGGTACACTGGTTGGCTACAGCCTATTGGGGCACCGACGGGGATCGATCCTCGACTGACCATTGGCCTACGTCTCGCCCCTGTATTTATCCATTTGGTAAATTTATATTAAATGGTCATGTAAAGGCTAGTACTCTAGGGAAATGCTCATGTTCAAAATGCAGTTATTATAGGCATAGGTTAGTTTGGAGCGTTGAGTTGCAGTCACGTGTTATACATTCTTTTCTTCAAAGCAATGGTTCTGGGGTCTCACACACATTCCTTTCTTCCCGTACCGATTAAGGCGTCTACACATTCCTTTCTTTTATTTTTATAATAATGTTTGTTTTCAAAGCAATGGGCTGGGGTGTCACATACATTCCTTTCTCCCTTTAACAAACATTTCTTTCTTCTAGCTCCTTTGCATATCTTGGTGGTCAACAGACGTACCTACTACTCAAAAATTTCTTTCTAGCTGTATAAATAACATAATACTATTAGTGTGGGTGAAGGGATGATATGAGTGGGTGCATACAAAGTATAGATTCACACTGACGTGAATGTCCAAAATACTGCCCGTTTTACCTCTAGTGCATTTTGATCCAAACCATCCTCTCTTGCAGTTGCCAGAACAACCTGTGACGTCATTGCAGTTGGTATAGCAACGACACAAGTAGCTACAGTTCAGTCCATATGTTCCTGCCTTGCATACTCCTGTTGACGAATACTCATACATTTAGTTGATGTTCAATATATACTAGTTAAAGCATGTTATGGGTCAATATTAATCTTCACCCCACTTTTAATTGTCAAAAATATCGGTGCAAACTCAACATTGACAGCTTGTTTGGTAGAAAGTGTGTTGCAAAAGAGGAAACAATGCAAAATTGTTAGATTTTTTATAACTGTTTTGTTAAATTTGAAACAAAATGTGTTTGACGTTTATTCATGTTTGTGTTCTTTGTTGTTGTCAGTGACATTTACCAAGGTACAGAAATTGTTTAAAATGTAAAACCGATATTAACCCATAGCTGTAAATAACATCGGAGAAGGCGACAGGAGACATACATGAATATAATGATGATGCATTTACATAAGTATGAATGCACAAAGGTGCAGTAATCGAATCATCGTAACTTGCTTATAAATCATTAAACAAGTATTACATTACTGTAATATTAACCGTAGTTATTTCCACATTGGTTTTTAGATTTAACTAATGCATAATATATTATGATAAATTTCATACCTGACACTGAACCTGTCTTTAAAAACATCCAGGACGCAACCAGAAGCAAACTTGCCCAGTACTTCGACATTGTGTAACAATTTTGCAACCAGGAAGTTAAAATGTCGTCTTATAAGTAAGTTGTTTGAACCAGACTATTTTTCTTTCGTGTACGAGTGAGTAAGCCACATGCACATACAGGACGGGCACAGTGTTTATATGATCGGCGGAATAACTGACAAACAAGTTAAAGGTTGTTTTGTTTGAAGACACTAGCGGACATTGTGCTCGCTCTAGTATGTACATATCAGGCGCGTATACAGCATATTGTGATTATATTAATGGCATGGTATGAAATATCATGTGACATGTACAAACTGAAATTTTATGTTAAACGTGTTGGAGACAACATTTTATTATAGCCGTCTGCACTTAAATTTTTCGTGGGGGCGAGACGTGGCTCAGTGGTACAGCGCTTGCTCGATGCGCGGTCGGTCTGGGATCGATCCCCGTCGGTGGGCCCATTGGGATATTTCTCGTCACAGCCAGTGCACCACGACCGGTATATCAAAGGCCGTGGCATGTACTATCCTGTCTGTGGGATGGTGCATATAAAAGATCCCTTGCTGCTAATCGGAAAGAGTAGCCCATGAAGTGGCGACAGCGGGTTTCCTCTCTCAATAACTGTGTGGTCCTTAACCATATGTCTGAAGCCATATAACCGTAATTAAATGTGTTGAGTGCGTCGTTAAATAAAACATTTTCTTCTTCCTTCCTTAAATATTTCGTCCACATTGATAGAGGCAAAATCACAAGCAAAACGTGGAAGCATATGTCGGGGTATAGGACTCCCATGACATATGTGCCGGTGTGGACACAATCAATTCCTATGCACTTACTAATAATGCTGCTATACAACGAAACATATATGCAGCAAGCGAGGATGCTTAAAGGGGAGCGCATTGGCCATGTCTTGCTGCCTTTCCTTTTCGAAAAGTTAAAGTTTGTTTTGTTTAATGACACCACTAGAGCACATTGATTAATTAGTCATCAGCTATTGGTTTCAAAAATAATATGTGTTGATATGAACACATTGTAGGAAACCAGCTACATTTTCCCATTAGTACCAAGGACTATTTTATAATAATTATGCTCTGACCCACAGAGAAAAAAACACATTCCACGGCATATGTGGCCAGTTGTAGTGCACTGGTTGGAACGAGGAAACACAAAAAATTCCAATCATTTCGATTCCATCCATAATTGGTTTTACAATTTTTACGTGATACTGATTTTTACTTTACACTGTGTTTTAATTTAACTGTTAACTTTTTATATTGCTGTTGATCATCAAATATTTTTGCATTTACCATAGTTTGACACCCAATAGCCGATGTATTTTTCGTGCTGGGGTGTCGTTAAACATTCATTCATTCATTCATTCATTCATTCATTCATTCATTCATTCACAAAAAAATTCAATATATCAGCCGACATGGTTCGATCCCACGACGCATGCACCTAAGACCTGTCAAAAACAGATATTGTTCATATTACAACACCACCTCATAACAGTTTTATAACGTACCGTATGACACCCACTCCCCCAAGAGCGTTTCATTTTCGTTTGTTTCAACTTATGTTTGTCCTTATATCCAACTAAGATTCAAGCACGCTGTCCTGGCCACTACCTTTGGCTGTTTGTCGAGGACACTACACCCAACGAAGCTGGTCGTGTTTTGTATCTACTGAACGACCTTTTATGTCAGGGTAGCATAAAAGCTAATAGGCTATTCAACGCTAGTCGTTACGCCATTCATTCGGCGTGTAAAGCGGTGCTGTGGTTCATACTTGCATGAACGTCTAAAGTGTGATGATCAGTTTATGAAAGGCAATCGTTATGTGTATATTAAATCTCTTGTTTGTATATTATAATAGTGCACCTTTATCTAATTTACATTCCAGGTATATGGAAAAGGCTCCCCACCCCCAAAACACGAACAACAAACATACGCACGCTCGCACGAGCTCGCAATTAAACAACACCCCCCCCCCCCCCCAAAAAAAAAAAAAAAAAAAAAAAAAAACAAACAAAAACAAACAACAACAACAAACAAACAAACAAACAAAACAAAACAACAACAGCAACAACAACAAAAAAAAAAACAAAAAAAAAACAACAAAACAAAACAACAACAAAAAACAACAACAAAAAAACACCCACCTCACAAAAGAAAAAACAACAACAAAAAACCCCTCCACCAACAGCCACAAACAACACAAACAAAGAACAAACAAATGACTGGGTAACATTTTAATTCAGGTTTTGTTATAGTCTGAAACGTGATAGGCTGTAACAAGTAAGCATTATGATCTATACAATTATCAAGTTAGTCACATACTGGTCGTAGACTAGAGCTAAAACGTGGTGGTGGTCTGTCACTAAGTACATTATTATTTTCCCTCCACTGCAAATTAACGTCCTCTATATACTGCCTGTACAAAGAAGAAAGACGGCACAGTGTACCCATACACTGCTGCTGTATTGAACGTGCATTTAGCAATGCTCGTTTACCGTAACGGTTCTAAATGACATTTACACGCAACTATTCATGTGTACACACTATGGCTGCGATCTATTGAAAGTAAGCTACTTATGTTTATTTTATCATATGCGTTTTGGAATAGAACTGTACGCTGAATGGTGGTGCTGGTGGTGTGTGTGTGTGGTGAGGGGTGCTGATGCAGGCAAGCCCCAGAAAATTTCACAACTGTTTGAAAATTACCGAAACAACAAGGAAACAAGTGTCTAAGTGTCTGGTTGGTTTCTGTTATGAATTCTAATTATTATTTTTATTTGAACACCTGTTCACAATTTCACAACGAAAGTCTCTATGAACAAAACAAATTACAATATTTCTGGGCTTTTGTGGGTATGGTTATGTCGACATATACCGTCGAAATGACCCCTGCCGAATAGCAGCTAAGGTATTTGTATGTGCATTGGACCACACAAAGCACACAATACAGGCTTTAGCGCTATTTTTATAATGTGATATGGAATCTCATTCTGCTGGTATAGCCGATTTTATTCAAATCTGAATAATAACTCATGAATATGTTACGCCTTACTCTGACTGTAGAACAGATGTTGTTACAATAAAATGCATGCCATATAAACATAATTAACCACAAGGTGACCCAGGCGCCCACCACAATGTGCTATATTGAAGGTTATATTAAAAACAAAATTCAGCGAACATTTCCCACACTCTTAAAACGTAAAATTACGCTGGACAGCCTTCAGTGTAAAGTTGTTGATAAAGTTGATCTTAAATGTTATTGAGTTTATATAGAATGCGTTTATTTGCATGTCATTACACCTAGTGCCGTGACTTTACTAATTTATACCGGCCTCGGTGGCGTCGTGGTTAGGTCATCGGTCTACAGGCTGGTAGGTACTGGGTTCGGATCCCAGTCGAAGCATGGGATTTTAAATCCAGATACCGACTCCAAACCCTGAGTGAGTGCTCCGCAAGGCTCAATGGGTAGGTGTAAACCACTTGCGCCGACCAGTGATCCATAACTGGTGCAACAAAGGCCATGGTTTGTGCTATCCTGCCTGTGGGAAGTGCAAATAAAAGATCCTTTGCTGCTAATCGGAAAGAGTAGCCCATGTAGTGGCGACGGCGGGTGTCCTCTCAAAATCTGTGTGGTAAATAAAATGTGTTGAGTGCGTCGTTATTTTTTTGTTATTTTTATTAATTTATATTTAGTTTGCAAAGATAGTTTTATTACATAGGATACGCTATCATCTACATTTTAATTAACAAACATGATAAATGAGTTTTAAAATGTGCAACTGTAAACATATCCAAGGAGGCCCATATATTGCATTTAAAACCGAACAAAAAACAAATCAAAGTTAACAAGATATCAATTACAAATCAAGGCATATAATTTACGCTCTGGCATGTAAGAACTATGGTGAGTTTTATTTAGGAAGAACACATGGAGAGACGGAAATGAAATGAATTAAGTGTTTTAAATGTTAACATTTCCATTCTTGAATTTTAGTGTTTAGTATTTTTTTGGAAAATAACCTTGTTATAGAGGAGAAAAATAAATATTTAATTAATTTAATTAATCCTCCCCTAAATAGTAACATATATCACGTGTCACCACGTTTGACGTTTACGAAAAATAACTTCGTTGATATTAAATGTAATGTAGTTTAAATAGTTCTCCTTCACGGCACTGAATTTGTATTGTTAAATTTCGAATAAACTCTTAACTGAATTACAATTAATTACAGGTGTTTTTAAACAGAATAAATATAACTTTTGTTTCAAACATTATCTGACATCGTACATAAAATACAGTTATAGCAATACAGATAATAGTGTGTAAAGTTGGGTACATTGTCTCTGTAAACATGCATGGGCATAGAAAAATGAAAGGTTTTTAGAAGAAAAAAACGATGAGGTAATAAAGAGAATAACAATGTCAATACTAGTTATTGTGAAATGTATGCCCATCACGAAACAATTTTGTGAAGCTCAAGAATATCTATATCTATCTTATATATACAGACTAACCAAGACACCACTCATAGTTATTAACAATAACAAAACTACCTAGTGCAAATATGCGAGCATAACAGTGTCTACAATGTATGTGAACGACTACTGATTATAACATGCGTGGTACATAAAATATACATGTAAAATATATAATAAAAATATATTACTATTCATTTCATATATTCATATTTCTTTTTACTATAAGCAATATGCCTAAAGTACTATGCATATACATGATTTGTATGACGTTAATTATAAGTATTTTGCTTGTTGAAACAAACAAAGCTTAACAATTAAAGACACTGTCCAAGCACAATTTGGGGAACTCATTAACGAATAGAGATAAGCTACGGAGTGGTGGAAAACATGCAATGTAAAAAACATATTTTGGAAAGACTGTATCATTGCATTCCGTGACTTCTCTTCATTAATTAAAGTTTCATCTGTTGAATACTTTTTATCAGAACCAATTTTTTTTTGCTTATAATTCCAATATAAAAATAAACACCACATCTATTTTTTAATAAAAGAAGTGGCCTGGGAAAGGTGTTTCTCAAATCTATGATCCTGTTGATGACTATGACAACTTTTTAACTTTAACCGTGTTTAATAATGTATACGAATTAAATGCATATTTTTAGAGTATCGCGGAGTCATTAATTCACATAAGGCTTACCTTAGGAAAACGAAACTGAATAAAATATACACAAATATTCCTTTAGAGGATTCTCCCGTTCAAAAAACAAACAAACATGGTTCTTTCAGAAATGGCTCGAAACTATATAATTATACACTTGTAACTTATGCAAAGCCAAATTCTGCAATATCAAAATGGCAACATTATTTTATTTCAGACCTTAATTGGCACACTATCTACTTTAAACCATTTGTAATCACGCAGGAAATAAAATATAGATGGTTCCAATATAGGATACTTTATAGAATATTAACTACTAATAGTTTCGCATATAAATTAAAATTAATTGACAGTGAAACGTGCACTTTTTATCATGAAAGAAAAAATCAATAGTGCATTTATTTTGGGAATGCAAACTTGTTCATAACTTTTGGAATGAGTATTTAAACTTGTTATCACACTCATGTGAGCATATATGTAATTTAAAGGTTTATCTTGAGCTAGTGATATTTGGATGTAAAGATAATACTAAAACAGATAATATGTATAACATTTTACTATCATTAGCTAAACACTTTCTATATGAATGTAAAGGTCCAATTAAATATTATTCATTTCCAAAACAAAGCTAAACAAAGATAAAAAGTAGAAACATGTATTTATCTTAGTAAGAACAATCTTAATACATTCTTCACTGAGTGGTCAGCGTGTTATTCCCTCTTTGAACAGACCTAATTTTGTAACATTCTTTGTGCATTTCTTGTTCCCAGCGGTCCACGTATTCACAATGTAGATATATATATATATATATATATGTGTGTGTGTGTGTGTGTGTGTCGGTGGGTGTGGGTGACTATTATAAATATGTATGTGCGTCGTTCGTAGAATAGAAAATAATGATGAAATGTGTGTTTTTCTGTGTGAGAGAGATAAATGTATAGCTAGATGGGGTGGAGGTGGAATGGGGGTTGGAAGCCAGCATCATAATTATTATATTGTGTTGTTTTATTATTTGCATGCACACAACCCATGTTTTACCATTGGCATGTGCTGCTATAATTGCAAACAAGGGTTTGGGAATACAATTAAAAAGGAAAAAGAAAAGACAAAAAGACACTGTTCAAAATAGAATACATAGTAATGTCGACATCAAATCTCCAGTGGTGTATATTTGTCCAAAACAATGTCTATAAACCATGTTCACAAACTGTGTTTTACAATTGTGTCCACACAACGTGTAAACGATTTATTTCTACAACCGAAGTTCAACAATATGATCAACACATGGTAAACCCAGCATCAACGAACTGTTACCGAAGACAGTGTCTTAAGATATTATTTGTTGTGTCCAAAGTTGTACCCAAAGTAGTAGCCAAACATATTTTCTTTACAAAGAGTATTCAGAAACGCGTTTTCCCCAACAACCCACTTTACAAACAGTTTCAAGACAGTGATTATCAACCATTTTCAGAATCGGTGTCTAGAAAACATTTTCAAAAGACAGTATTCACTTTTTCCAAAACATATACAGTTTTGGCAGATAATTTGACGATTATTTTGTCAAAACGTCACAAACGTAAACACATACATATATATAAACATACAGACGGTCAGATAAATTGGCATGCGGTTTGATGTGAAATATACACAGTTAAAATGCCCAAACATGCCAACATTGCTCAAAATTAAGAGAATGTAATATTTAAAACAAAACAAAGTGTCACTTGGGAGGATTCAAACCTACAGCACCGATTTGTATGACATTTTACAGTCCGTGACCTTAACGTCCCGGACAACGTGGGCATACACAACAAATGTAAGCCTAATCGATGATAGTTAACGATTTGTGCTGTAAAACTCTCCGTTCGAAACTAACGTAACAGTTTAGTGTCAGATATTACCAGACAACATCGGTGGTTCGAGTTTTTCATATACGTTCAGCTCAATGTCTTGAATAGTGTTAATGTAACTGGGCACATGGTTCTGGTTACTTTGTTGGGCTTCCAGTTCATCATAGGAACCCGGCAGTCTGCTAGTTTGGTCAGTTCCACGATTGTTTCCTTTAGCTATATATTTAGTCTTCAGTAGCCTACGCTGCCTGCAACAGAAAACAAAAGTTATTCTGCATACAGTATCTATCTCTTTTAGTTTAATGTTTAATCGGATACGTTATATGGCGGGAGGCTGGTACCGTATCGTGTACAACGAGGAGGGACGTATGCAACTTACGTGCACTAAAAGTTTCAGGAACATCTTATTGTCAAGACTCTGAACTATTTCCAGTTTAAAAACAGAATAAACCACATAGTCACCAATAGTGAAAACAAGGCTACTATAATGCAGGGTGAGTCTGATCGACAAAATCGATACATAATCAACACCCGTGTCCTGTACAAAACATTTATGTGCTGTGTCCATAGATGGCCTTCCACGTCCCAGGGAGATATATCATTCCACAACCTTGTCCACCTGTAGGAGGACTTACAATCTTAGCATGGTTTACAATAGAAATCGCCAACAGGGCATCAACCTCCGTAACTACTAGCGATTTCTACAACCACTTACCACAGACAGAGACCGGTCACTATAATAAACAGGATAGAAACTATTCCAGTTGTAACCCCAAGTACGATTACAATGGTGGTAGAATCTGTGTTGCCCTTCGCAGAATCATCTACATGTTGAAAAACTGCAGAAATAGAAAATATAATAGATGATAAACGACATCAAAATATCATCAATATTATAATAAATAATGAAACACAAGTTACTATTTTAACTAGGTAATTACAGTATATATCGTTTGTGCATGCTACCTGAAGTGCCAATACACACACACACACACACACACACACACACAATAAGATGTCAGACAGATGTGTTTCATGTGAATAGTTTAATACATCGTTTCAGAATGAAGACTTTTAATTTCAGTGTAATGTCTACAAATAAGCTAATTGCTATATTTAGTGTTAAAGTTAATGGTCATCCCAGTAGCTAAAACATATTAGGAATAGGGAATGTGAATATGTGAAAGATAACAACTCGATGCATATAATTCATTTGCTTGTTTCTATGTATGCTTAATAGTATATAGAGCTAACGTGACAACACGTCAATTTGTTTCACAGATGCACAGAGAAACCTGTTCTAGCAGCCACCGGTTATAAACATATTTCTGTGTTAAGAGCCATATCATATCTCCCAAACCCTTTAATGTAGTATAAACGTACCTGTATTACGCATGGAACAGTTTTAACAGGTAACTTTGGTGGTTGCTAAGTACAGATTTGACAGTATGTTTAGTATGTATTAAATGTAATTATAGTAATACCATAAATGTGATTTATTGATACCTACCAGTGATACAGTCTGGTAACACCCAGCCTTTCAAGCAGCCACTCATACATACTCCATCAAAACTGTCACACGTTGAGTTTCCATAGCAATGTCGTGCATCGCAAAACATATTGCAGTTGTAACCGTATTTTCCAAATGGACACACTGGAATAAAGACATATCGTAGCAGAAGAGACGTTGAACAATTATTGTATGCCTCCCTCAACCATATAATGCTACATAATGTTAAGAAGATCACTGCCTTTAATACGATATGATGCTTTTGTTAACCACATCTTTTTCGCCACGGAAATTTCACAGATATTATTGTGTTTTCTGTTTGTATTTTCGATGTCTCTTTCCTAATAATGTTTCGATAAAGATAACCAAAAGCTACCTGAGTTTAATGTAACATTACGACCCGTTACATTTCATGACGCATCTAGTGACACCCATTCGCTGCTGTTAAAGTGTTATGTAAACGAACGGCCCCATATACCTATGGTGGAGATTGCAGCCACAGCAAAATAAATGCCACAAAAAACCTGAACACACTGTGGCTATCTCGACGGCATTGCCGATTGCATTGGTTAATTTCCGGAATTGTGATTTTCCTACGTTATTAGTTGGCACCAATAGTCCTAATAGTCCGTTTTCATCAAACGGAAACTGATGACCTGACCTGTAGCTCTAACTCTATAATGAAAAGTAAAAAGTAAAGTTTGTTTTATTTAACGACGCCGCTAGAGCACATTGATTTTTTATCTTATCATCGGCTATTGGACGTCAAACATATGGTCATTCTGACACTGTTTTTAGAGGAAACCCGCTGTCGCCACATAGGCTACTCTTTTTACGACAGGCAGCAAGGGATCTTTTATTTGCGCTTCCCACAGGCAGGATAGCACAAACCATGGCCTTTATTGAACCAGTTATGGATCACTGGTCAGTGCAAGTGGTTTACACCTACCCATTGAGCCTTGCGGAGCACTCACTCAGGGTTTGGAGTCGGTATCTGGATTAAAAATCCCATGCCTCGACTGGGATCCGAACCCAGTACCTACCAGCCTGTAGACCGATGGCCTGCCACGACGCCACCGAGGCCGGTCTCTATAATGAATGCACTTGTATAAAATCACATTATTAAATTTTGAACCCATACCAAATTTCATTACATTTAACACACATATCTCAATGCAAACTTCCCTCAAACTGCATAGTGAAATCTACTGCCAATTTGTTTCATGTCACTGTGTGTTCATCCCAATGTTGATATGTGTGGCATTTTAGAAACATATCCATTGTACAATATAACGTGCTCTTGTTACCTCACCCCTTGCTGAATTGATCCAAGTGCATTCGTTTTACGATATATGTAATGTTCAAAATAAATAGGGATATTCAAATATAAAACAATATAATAGAGATGTATTAACTTGTATTGCAATAATAGTTAATGGTAAAACTCAAACACTCGAGTGACAAGGGATTGGCATTAAACATTATAGCCAGAATAGTGATGTAGGTCCGGAGGAGAAACAGATAGGCAACAGGGATGGTGATTGTTAAGTTGACGTTTTCAATATTTCCACTAGTAACGGGTAAAACCCCTGCAGTTCGCCAAGCATACACGAAACCGACATGGCGTTAAATGTTCAATAACATTTTGGGGAATTCTGTCCCATTCCTCTTGAGGAGTGGCGCCTAATTAAGCGACTTTGTTTGGCTAACGTTGACGTTGTCGGAGACGCCGTCCGATGATGTCCCACATGTACTCAATGGGTGAAAGATCTGGGATTATGGCTGTCCATGGTAGTGTAGTGATGGTCTGTCGGTGTAGACACACAGTGGCCAATTGACTCCGGTGAGCACGGGCGTTGCCGTCCTCAGAAACTAAATGACATCCAGCTTGACGTGCGAAAGGCATAACGATCGGTGCAAGGATGTTGCCACGGTAGTACTGCCCAGTGACCCTCCCATGAACAATATGTAGCTGGGTTCTGGCAGTCATAATGGACCCTCCTCCAAATCGGCCATGAGGACGAATGTTGACTTTGGCGTAGCGCACAATCCCACAGATAGCATGCCACGTGCCAGGCCCTTTGATATACCAGTTATATTGCACTGGCTGGAACGAGAAACAGCACAATGGGCCAACTTAGACCGACCTCGCATCAGGCGAGCATTTTACCATCTGACTACGTCCTGCCCCACGTATATTACAATTTAATACTGATATGTGTAATATGTTGAATATATGCTTTTAATACAATCCACTGATATATATATATATATATATATATATATATATATATATATATATATATATATATTATGTGTGTTCCATTAGCAACGTGCGATCCTTTACATGCACTTTCCTATAGACAGGACAGCAATAACATGCCACGATGGGACGGGGGAAAACAATAAGATAATTGGTTGAATGAGGTGGTCCAATCCAGCGACGATAACACCTTAAGCGAGCGCTGTACCAACTGAACTAGGCTCGACAACAATCACTTTCTGCACCTTTGTTTTGGCTTCGTAGACGATAAATATAGGATATCTTACCGTAATTTCACTTGAAATCCATATTTCGTAAAAAAAAAAAGTACTATTTTTAATCACAAAATTTTCTTCAAGCACATTCAGGTGCATTACATTTAGTAATGCTAAAAACAAAACAAACAAACAAACAAACAAAAAACACCTAAAACATTCAATAAAACAATTGTGCGTTGAAATGTTTTCAGCATACTTAAAAAGGAAACTTCATGTTCCCAGTGTATGATTATTGTAAGGAGATGCAAAGTGATGTCTTTGGAATACTGACGTCATTCAAATTCAGACTTCAGCAATATTATTATAATACTTCGTCACAGTAAAATAAAAACTGCTCTACTAACCTTGACCCCTGTCAAATTTCTATAACAAACAGACAACGCTGTTTACAGGTCGGTATTTTGTTTTCTTCATATTTCTGAACACAATATTAATTTTAAGTTTTTGAAAGATAAAAGAAATAAAAGGTACCGTTTGTCAAATATATCTTATCAACAAATTACCGTTGGATGTTTTATTGTATTGTGTACGAAGCCAAAACAATAGTCCGAAAAGTGACTGTCGTCGACCTTAGATTCCGCCCTCCATACATATCTTGAATATAATTGCTTGTAGTACAATCCACGCATGATGTGTATAATGTGCGTAATACCTGAGATGCACACGTGATCAGGCGCGGATCCAGGATTGTATAATAGAGGGGGTCCAGGTCCTTGACAGATGGTCGGAATAAGTTTGCAGTTTTGGTGTATTCTGTAATATATATTGTTTGACCAAAAATAGGCGGGCCCGGGCCCTGCCTGGTGATGTAGTTAACTTCAAATACGTACTCGTTTTACAATCTTCAGACTGATATCCTCGAGCACAGCCACGATCACATTTTCCGGTCACGTGATCGCATGACGATTTCCCAAGACACTTTCGTTGACTGCAGTACTTTTCACATCTCGGACCATATGTAAATGGTGAACATTCTAAAATGGTAAAACACACACAATTCTTACTCCTGAAAATCGCAGACTATTTAAGTTGCCAATCTTACTCATGGGCATTATAGTACTACTACATGCATATCAACTCTCATGCATTTGGCGTGAGTCTTACGCATTTGTAACAAACATCACGTTCTCAGGCAACGTTACTGTAATCTCACATTTGTTTCTAAAAATAAAACTATTTTATAATCGTGATTTATATTTTAGAGCTGAATGGAATTATATGCTGATTATGCATGTTCCTGAATCCGTTATCTACTACTAATAATACAACATATTGAACCTATCTTCGGTTCAATGCCAACAATCATTGACCGACTTATATGGTTTAGCATTAACCGTATTGATTAGTAAAACTTGCACTCACTCGATTTGTTTTAGAAATTTCTATTTCGGTCTTAAACAAACAACAACAAAACACCGCGCTGAACCCGACCAAGAGCCTGCAGTCCTTGGACGCTGAGTTCTAATTTTCTCTATTATACAATCATGTAACCTACATGACACCTACTCCGACTCTTCACTTAGTTTTATATCAGTACACTGATGGCGCCTGCGTCTGCGCACCTAAGCATTTGTGTTATATTTTAAAGTCAAACGTTTTCTTTAAAAATATTGGTTTCACCTCCACAGTACAATGGAGCAATAAACGTGTTACTACTGAAAGTTATTTTAATTTTAATGTTTTTTAAAACAAACACTTCCTTTAGATTATGCAAATGAGATAAATATAAATGGTGTTCCATGTTCCTTAGTTTGGACAACACAAAATGATAATATAAAAAAGCCAATGTCAAAAAGTTTGATCATTATTCAACAAACGTTTCTGTTATTAACTGTGTAACTGAGCACAAATAGTGTTCGTTAGACATATATGACGATCAATGAAACAGACTATAGCTAAAAATAGGTCATTCTGTAAGTGTAAGCTTCAAAGTCTTTGCAGGCATATTGCGTTATGTTACTCGGAGAGAAATTCAAAGTGTGCTTGGATGTTTACGTTAAGAGATAAAATAAAACATTTATTTCATTTATGGATTCATAAATTACAACAAGGTATGCATTGCATCTTCTAAGTTATCTTGTGTAAGTTGATATGCAAGGTTGATCATTACAGCGTTGACAGACACGCGTTGACAGGTGATACAAAAATACGTTGATCGAGGGTGGCAAAAGTATACTTTTAGTGCATTAATTCAGAGGGTTTTTTCAATCAAATTGTTATGTATTAGTTTTGTATATATATTCACAATAAAGATGTGTTGACTTGTTTCAACCATTGTTTTATGAATTAAATTAATGTTGTTTGTATCTTTACACTTGTTTCAAGACGTAATATAACGTAATTAACATGCACATATTTGTGTGCCGTGCAGACTAAGTTGATACGAGTGTACTGGTTGGATGACTCATTGTGGTGTAAGGTACTCTACACCTGTAGGCAATCATTAACTCCTACGTATTGACATTCGTCGAGGACAGAGCCCAGGTACTTGTGATGTGTTTCCATAGTATGAAGTTGGAACCTTATTTTTAAACAAGTAAGAAAAACAATATAAAACAACATGAAACTGAAATAATATCGAGTTGATAGATTATCTTTCATTAGACCAATAAAAACACTACCGATATCGTTTTAGGCTACCGATGTTCCTACCATTCCAATATTCCATTTCTAATGCGAACTACTGAATAAATAAACTTGTGGGTTTGCATACCAATTGCCCAACATATATCATCAATTGAACATATAACTCACGAGATGCTTAGCCACTAGTTAACACAACACAGCTAAAGACACAACTGTATTATTTGTAAACAGTGTTGACCTTATACACTTGCATATTAACGAAAATAGGTAGTTTTAACAATTTGCTAATAAGACGCTGATTGCAACTTCTGAACTAGTTTTCATTATTCACCTGCATGCATTTGTAAACTCTTAATGGAGAATGTGACATACGTTTTAAATAAGATCTAAAGGAAACAGAAAAATGATGTCGTATCCAGTGACAGCAAATGCTGACGTCACGAAATGTACATACTGGCAGCATGATCTGGTTTCAGTCAAACAACAGTTTAGTCGTCTGCGGGTCAATTATGTATACGCTTTGTAATACAACTCGAAAAATCCTCTAAAACAATATTTATATAAAGATAACATTAAGAGACATTTGAAATATGTCTTACTCTGTGAACAGTCTGGCCCAATCCAACCGGCTATACAGTTGTTGTCACATCGTCCATTCAGTTTGTTACATGATGATTTACCACTTGACTCGTTACAGTGTCTGCCGGAGCAAGAGTGTTCACACAGAGGACCATAGTGGTTAGAATCACACTCTGAAAAGATGTAAGTATCGCCATATCATTTCTACCACAATATATACTTCCTTCATGCAAAACACCATAGTATTCATAGTCAACACAGTTATTAAAGATATATTCTACACTCATAACGTGGTTGTAATTATAACTTATATGAGGGAAAAATATTTACATACACATATATCATAAGATACGCTTCTGACTGTAAAGCCTGACCAATATTTTCCTTATTCTGGAAGCCTTTGCTGGATGGTACAAATATACTGAATACAGTTCTAAGTGTTTATACGGTTTAATGTGTTCTAAACATATTTCTCTAATTGGTAGCACCTTTTGTAATTCTACATATATTGTTTTATTAGCATTAAACAAAAAAAACCTAATGATATCAGACTTTGGGTCAGAAATGGGTATCAATCTTGAAAGGTAAAATGATGTTACATTTTCGTTTTCAGTACCTCAAACAACACATACCAAACTGTTCAGCAAATAGATGAATTAATATCTCTTTTGTGTTTCCACAAAATGTACTTTGTTCTGTTTCGTATAACTTACATTGCATCAATTTACTATTTCTATAGTATATTATGTGATTTATTTTAAATTGAAGCTATTTTAGATTTGAGTTGTCAGTTATTTTGAAAGGAATATTGTGCATGTTTACCCTATCTTGATCAATAATTTGTATTTGTAATTTTTGTTTTCATTTTTGTTTTGTTGAAATGATAGGTTTTGCATCCATGTGGATTTTTTAAGAGGTATTTGTAAAGAAAATATTTGTTACTTTGTCATGTTTTTTTTTTTTAATAAATGTATATTGAAATTTGGTACTTGCCTAAATTAGCATTTGTTAGCATTGGCATGTGCGAGTAAGGTCTTCCAACTGTTTGGAATTTAATCCAGTAGCCCACAGTACTGCAGACAATGTATAGTTAAGTTAAATCGTCTGCAAAACCTGTCATGTGAAACAAATTTTCCCTCATCATCAATGAAATCGTTAATTAAAAACATGTCATGCTCACACCACGTTTTATAAAACACAACTCTATTATGTTTCTTAATATGTCGATTATACCACAGAAGCTGTGACAAAATGCTTTCTAGTGTTCCGCTTGAAAACGCATATCGCCAGAAATAATTAAATTGTGTCATTATTTTGACATATCATTCTTTACACAAAAACATACCTTTACCTCCTCCCTAACTCTCCAATCATATATTAGAAGACTCGTCCACGCAGAATGATTATTGAGATTAATATGTTTTTGTAACCGTTAGTTTGTATAGTTCAGGACAATTTAATAGAAGCGACATCTGGTACCTTTAGTCCACCCTTGTTATTAGGCATTTACTAACAGCCACCTTTTAATCTTACGAGTTTTTTTAATTCCACAACAAACCTGAATATAGCTGACAGGAATTCTGTTAAATATTGATTTGGTGGATCAGGGAGAACAGTCAAAATCAGAATCAAAATAGATATTTAATTACAGTTATTTTACCAATTATTGATATATTTCTAAAAGACCAGTCATTTATTAAATGTTTAAAGGACACATTTATCTCTGTAATGTTTATCATATGTATTCTCTAAATTCTGTAATTAATGTCCAAATGTTTAATTTTACCATGTGATAGGTATGTTTATTTTGTATTCTACAACACAACACTGTTTTACCCAAATCCAGATAGCTTGAGTTTTGTCAAAATTTACTATCATACCTTTAGGAATTTTTTTACACCTGTCGATACACTTTCTATAGTTTTTAAATATTTTATGAAACGCCTGTGGTTAATATACTATTTAGTTTTCGGTGGGCTTTTTTGTGTTTTCTGTGGGGGTTTGTGTGTGTGTGTGTGTGTGGGGGGGGGGGGGGGTTTGTTCTTTTTCTCTTACAGTTCGCTACTATGATGGGTTATTTATGTTTGCAGAAGTAGACTTCCGATATTTTAAACAGATTCAGCAGCTGATACGCTGGTACAGTTAGGTCATCCCGTCATAAACGTTTACACTGTGACATATTTGCTAACAAATTGTAGGTTGGTGATAAATATAATACTTCATTTGTTGTCGTTTCATACCAGTTATCTTACAACTAATTGTTTAAAAATATACCATTCACTTTCGTTCACACAATGTCATATGTTCCCTATGTGTCTCTATATGTATATCTCTGTCTCTCTCTGTCTGTCTGTCTGTCTCTCTCTCTATCGCTCTCTCTCTCTCTGTCTATCTGCCTGTCTGTATGTCCGTCTGTCCGTCTGTCCGTCTCTCTCTCTCTCCTTCCCTCCCTCCCTCCCTCCCCCCCCCCCCCCTCACCCCTCTCTCTCTCTCTCTCTCTCTCTCTCTCTCTCTCTCTCTCTCTCTCTCTCTCTCTCTCTCTCTCTCTCGTACGATTTTTAAGAACACAACCATTAAAAATGACACCATACCATCGCACGTGTGTCCAGTCCAGTTTGGTTTACATACACCTGTACATTCTCCAGTTACGTAGTTACACGGTCCATCTCGACAGTGACAGAAGTGGTTGCAGTCCTCACCAAAGGTACCAACATCACACACTAAAATAATATTTAAAAACATTTAAGTACTAGATTATGTATTAATACATATGCTTATCAACTCGCAGAGTAATAATACGTGTATTTGATTAGCACTTAACTCCACACTCGTGTATAATAAGAATTAAAAAAACCACTTAGTAATAAAAAAGTAGTACAAATAGACTTGATATAATATTCAAACAAATACGGGGAAATAAAAACAGTAATATTAGGTAAATATATTTAAAATTATTTCTTGAACAAATGTTTTTTGGGATGAAATACTTCATTTGTTGTTGTTTCATACCATGTTTTCTAGGATGAAATTTAAAGGACTTTATTTTGATGTTTAGGCACTTTTAAGAGCGTCCGCCAGTTCATTACGATTTGTTGCAGCTGTTGTGGTGAATGCACGAGCGCCAAACATATTAAGCTTCCATCGCAGAACATCAGATAAATGTTGTTTGACTGAAGACATCTACATGCTTGATTATCATGCAGGAGTTCCATGAACGCATTGGTATACAAGGGGTATGATTTTATTGTCCACTCTTTTTTTTACGATTGGTAACCAATGGACACATTTTATAACAGATGTTGAACTGATGTCTTTATAAGACAGTATGGCCATGCACGCGTCCTTGTTATGGATGTACTATTATTTCGATATGCTTTTTTTCGGGATATCAACAAGAAAGATGTTGCAGTAACTTGTTTTTCATGCAATAAACAATCTGCAATTACAGATGCAGTTTCCTGAGTAACAAATATCGTATGCATATGATATTCCTGAGGTGCAGATTGCAACATTTTACGAATCTGTATAGCATAATTTTCCATCGATAGCTGATATTGTGGATTGAAACACAGATTCCTCACTAAGTGACGAATGAAATAAGTGCAGCAGTGTATATTGACCAAATAGTTATGTCCACTTTGGCAACTGTGGATTCTGGCTCAACTGTTTTATCTTCACTTAATTTAAGCATATTGCTTGACATACATGATGTAATATCCTTAGTATAATTATCAATATCTGTGAGTGTTGTCTCGATGAAGCAGCCAGGGTGTAAACTGTTGGCTAACTGTGTGGCATTGGCATACAAATGATGTTGCGCTTAATGATTCTGAATAATGATTTCTACTTGTTTAGTGCAGAGGGTGAATAATACAGGAACTAAGACTGAACATTGTGGCACTGGTTTGACTTCTGTCTGACATGCTTGAGAAAAACCAAGAAAGAACAATACAGAAGGAAAGATGTGTCACATTTTTGTCTTGGAGCAATTACCATACGTTGATCGACCACGGTATTTACGTTGTCAGCAATAGATAATGAATATATAAATTAATGAATATTTATCCATTACGAAACAGAACATCGGCTGTTGAAACAGAACAAAATAGTACACTGTTTTTTAAAACACAGTTTTATGTGTTACTGGTTGGATCTATTTGAAAATGATGGAAATATCATATAGTTTAATTTGTAATGAAGAGTGTAGCTTACCAAACACTTGGACTTCACAGAAATCCATGACCGTGTCATCATTATTGTATGTATCTTGGTAGAGTGTGATATACCTAGCTGTGTTGTCACATTTCATCTGTGTCACATCTGGACTAGATAATGTTGCTGAACCACACAGGTGACCAGTGTTTGTTTGGTGTTCATCGATAGAGCTATAAACCTTAACACCATTTCTGTGATATGAATCTGTTTTCATAAAAAAGAAGGGGAGTTTAATACAGTTCAGGTTTAAGGACTCTTAAATAAAGACCACCAATATTTCCATCAGTAGTAAAACAATGCAGCATATTTTAAGGGCTTTAATATAGTCTACATACTCTGAATGGCCAGTTTATTGCCAGTACCAGGAGAATTTTATTATTTTGAACGAAAGCACTTTTGCGATCGAACTACATTTAACACATTTTAAATTAAGCTGTTTTCTCAGGGTTATAACATCCAAGAGCTCCCGAAAGCTTCATGCTTTGTGGACATATACTACCAAATCAAATCCCATAGACGACAATAGTAACATATGTGGCTAAAACTCCTACCTGCAGTGTATCAATCAACATAAACGCCACGGATATAAATACTAGCACCCTCACCCTTAAAGTGAATCAGAAAAAATGTGGGTCAAGCTGCTCATTTCTGTGATAACTGGTAGCGTCTATAACTACCCTAGTTCCGCAATTCGAGTACTTTGTTATTGGTACCCCATACATGTTTCAAGCACACAGCTACTTGACACAGTGGTACTAGATCAAATTTAATTGCATACATGTTTTTGTCCAATCACAGGGATTGTAGTGTTCACTTCTCTATCAAACGTTCGGTGCACCTCGAACTTTAACCCAGCCGGAAGTTATTTGGTTTAGTATTACCTCATGTAGACACTCGGGGGTCATTTCAGGGTAAGTCACATCACTAACTAAAATGATGTCTGAGGCAATGCCCTATTTTGACTTTGTATATTATGCCTTTTCATAATTGTGGTGAAATCCTGTAGGTGTCAACGCCGTACTCGATGGCTGTAGGTTGTGCTCATAACGGGTGCTAGTTGTAGAGCAGGGTATGTTCAACTGTTGCGCACACCTGCTATCCTCACTGCTTTTGCTGTGATTCATGTATGAACGACATCACAGCTGCATATATTCCATTGAGTTCTACCCTGCGCAAGTGTGGTTTTCTAACCTAGTCTTGGAAGCGTGAATCGTCTTAAGGATGATAATCTGATAGTGGCCATGTATTACATAATAACAGTAGTGTGACTATATTAATTATCTTTAAACTGAATCCTACCAGCACACCAGACTGGACATCATGGAACTGACATTGACAACGTCGTCGTTAGTCAACTTTACAGTTATAATATCAGTAACACACAAATATACTCGCACACACGCACGCACGTATACACACCAAGACCAAACACACACAAACACACACACACACACACACACACACGCACACACACACACACACACACATACGCGCAACAAACAAAACAACATGAAACATCTAAATGTGACCCCGGTGCAATGACCTACCAAGTTACAACCCATCGTTACAACGTAATTCAATTTATATTTCTAATTTGAACTGTTTGTAGAGTATGTAGTTTACTATTTAAGACTTGACTCAACTTACAGTCTGTCCTGAAGTAAATAGCTAACTTGTGTATGTAGAATTCTCTTCCAAGGTCTACCTGCCACCAGATGAACGTATCGCGCGTGGACGTATGTATGCAGTCACTTTCAAATGTATGTCCCATGACTCCATCTACAGCAACTGATGAATTTTTCCACCACCGTGTACAGTAAGAACTCTGTTTGGTTACTTTACCCTGAGCTATATTTTCTGAAAGAGATATATAAACCAGTTACGTCTAGGTGTTACCATGTTGTGTTTACTTTATGTTTATATCTGTTTGTTCTGAAGTGAATGGCTAACATGTACATGAAGTATCCTCTCCCTGGGTCTACCTGCCACCAGATGAACGAGTAATGCTTGGCTGTGTGTATACAGTTTATTGCATACAGACGTTGTTTCAAATTCCCATATACAGCAAATGATGAATCTCTATCCTTTCTGTGGTAAGAATGATCGGTAGTCATTTCGCTCAGAGCTATATTTTGTGAAACATATAACCCACTATGAGTATTTGCAATGCTCTAATAATCATATAATGAACTATTTACGTCTTACTTTGTACACTATTATGTTAACTTAATTAAAACTGGCAGGTCTTAGGTTCGTACAGCACTGCAGCTTAGTGTGTCAGAACGTGTGTGTGTGTGTGTGTGTGTGTGTGTGTGTGAGAGAGAGAGAGAGAGAGAGAGAGAGAGAGAGAGAGAGAGAGAGAGAGAGAGAGAGAGAGAGAGAGAGAGAGAGAGAGAGAGAGTGTGTGTGTGTGTGTGTGTGTGTGTGTGTGCTTGTGTTGGTGGGTGTCACTCAGCACTACAGCTTAGTGTGTCAGAACGTGTGTGTGTGTGTGTGTGAGAGAGAGAGAGAGAGAGAGAGAGAGAGAGAGAGAGAGAGAGAGAGAGAGAGAGAGAGAGAGAGAGAGTGTGTGTGTGTGTGTATGTGTGGTTGTGTTTGTGTGTGTGGTTGTGTGTGCGTGCGTGCGTGCGTGCGTGTGTGTGTGTCTGTGTGTGTGTGTGTGTTATTTAACATGTTCTAGCTGTAAAAATAACACAATGTTAGGGTGAGGTGGAGGGACGAGTGCAGAGAGATGTTTCGGGGATATATCCCCCCACCCCATCCCTGCTCAAATATAATTTCCTTCTTTTTTCGAAATATTCTCCGGTGAATCGTAACCCGAAACCCCTAGAAATTCGATCCAATACAATATAGATTTTCCCGGCATAATTTCCTAAAGACTCAACTGACCAAGTGCTTTATTGTCATTTAGTATGCCAAAATGCAGCCTGCCTTACCGCTAGTGCATTTGGATCCAAACCATCCTCTCCTGCAGTTGCCAGAACAACCCGTGACGGCATTGCAGTTGGTAGTACAGTGACAGGTGTAGTTACAGTCCAGTCCATATGTCCCTGCACTGCACACTCCTGTTAACAAATGCAAGTGTACTTAGAATATGTGTAACAAATTTTCATATAATTACATGTCATTGTGTCATATTATAATAATTTTATAATGCGGCGATTTTAAGAATTATGGTATTTCAGTGGTGCGGTATTTTTGTGTGTGTGTGTGTGTGTGTGTGTGTGTGTGTGTGTGTGTGTGTGTGTGTGGATATATATTTGCACGTGTGCGTGCATTTTTGCACCAAACCATTATCGTTTATCGGAAATCAAATCATTTGACACCTTTAGATATGGTTTGGGGACCACGACAACTGATTCCTATACAAGGGCATAATGTTCGAGCACCCCACCCCACCCTCACCCCAGCAAAGACCATGTCATCTCTTAATAGGTGACAAAAAACTATATTACATTAGCATTCTGAGAGGATTGGGGAGGGCCGAGTCCATTGTCGAATAACATTTATTCCATCCTAGATATAAACGCTTGTCAAGCATATTTATGATGTCACATAATTAATTGAATAGCATGTACGAACAAAGACGCTGTCCAGAGTTTGAATTTCGACTAGTATAGGCTTTGTAATAATTAACCTTACATATTAAAAACATTTTCTTCTTTAAGATATCAATATCTGTATATGAGCAGTGTGTTTCTGGTGATGATCTATATTTCACCTCCCAATAACGTCTTACGTATGCCACTAGAAACAACACACACACACACACACACACACACACACACACACACACACACACACAACAGAGAGAAGAGAGAGAGAGAGAGAGAGAGAGAGAGAGAGAGAGAGAGAGAGAGAGAGAGAGAGAGAGAGAGAGAGAGAGAGAGAGAGAGAGAGAGAGAGAGAGAGAGAGAGCACAGAAACGCACACGCACACACACACACAGACAGATGAACAAATAGATAGCTAGATTAGATAGATAGATATATAGATAGATACATAATACATAAATAGATATATAGATTAATTAATCATCTGCCGTTGGTTTTCAAATATTTGGTAATTCTGAAACCCGCTAGGTTTTTTCCATTAGCAGCACGGGACCTTTTATATGCATTTTCCCACAGACACGAAAGCACACGCCACGACATATTTGACCAGTTGTGGTGCACTGGTTGGAACAAGAAACACCCAAGCAATTGAATAGATCTACCGTTGTGGTTCGATCCTGTAACGCAAGCACTCAGGCGATCTTTCAATCGACTGAGCTAAATCCCGCCCTTCCTTTTTGACTACTAAAAAAAGAGAGACATTGTTCATATTACAAAAGACAAGCCACCCCACTACCCATTAAATTTGTTAACGTATCACACACACACACACACACACCCCACCCCCACACTAGAGGATTTCATATTTGTTTGTTAAAACGTGTTTGTCCTTATATCCGACTACGGTTCAGCCATACTGTCCTGGGCACATACCTCAACTAACTTGGCTCTTTGTCGAGGACACTACACCACCGAAGCCGGTCGTGTTTTGTGACTACTGAACGACGTTTTATGTCAGGGTAGCATAAAAGCTAATAGACTATTCAATGCTAGTCGTTACACCATTCATTCGGTGTGTAAAGCTGGTCTGTAGTTGATACTTGCACGAACGTCTAAATTATGACGATTCGTTTATCTCTTGTTGGGCGGGACGTAGCCGAGTAGTAAAGCGCTGGCTCTATGCGCGGTCGGTGTGGGCCCATTGGGCTATTTCTCGATCCAGCCAATGCACCACGACTGGTATATCAAAGGCCGTAGTATGTACTACCCTGTCTGTGGGATGGTGCATATAAAAGAACCCTTGCATCATCATTAGTCAACTTTACAGTTATATACCAATATCAGTAACACACACATATACTCGCACACACGCACGCACGTAGGCCTATACACACACACACGCACGCGAGCGCGCACACCCACCCACGCAGACACCACAATGACACAACGCACAATGTGTGTGCGTGCATAAACATTTACACAGGTGTGTGCATTTCCATATTTGTGAGTTACTTTGCACCAAATAATTACCGTTTGTTGGAAATGAAATAATTTGGCACTATTTACATCTGGCAAGAAACTCAGACATTTTTTATTTTTTACAAGAGAAATTAAAAAAGATAATAACTTACTTCTTAGACAATAGTCCAATTTTTTAAGAGCAAAATACATTACTTTCAATAAAATGCCCATTGCTAGGTAATGTATGATGACAGGTTCGGTTTCCCAATATATTAGCAAGAACGTGATATTTCAATCACACTAATTTTGACATGTTTGCATCGCGATATTTGCAACAAGTTGAATATATAACGCTGTTATTCAAAGTAGTTTGCGTTTCGTTTTTCGTTATTTTTATGTTTTTATTTTGTTTTACATTTCAGGTTTATACTTTCAACTCTTGCATATTTGTAGCACACCAAAGGACACCGATTTATATTAGTACAATGGAACGCGACACTATTCTCCATATTTTCATTGTATATTTACATCGCATAATATAATTTTCAGACATGTGTACATACATTTTGAAACAAGTGGCTGTATAACGTACGGTATTTTGTTTATTACCGTACCTTAAAAACAAATACGTGTGTGTGTCTGCTAGAACGTCTATCTTTACAGTTATAGCTTGCAGAAAAATAAACGTAGTATCAAACGCTACTTTTGCACGTATTTAATACAAATTGCATTTTATTAAATAAACGTCGACATTGTTTTGGCGAAATCTGATTATGTGTGACTTGGCGCGCCTTCCTAGTGATCAATTGTTTCTCCTGCAGCCTCTTTGATGTGTGCTTGTTGTGAAACAGAAATATATAAGACAAACAAAGATGTAGAAAGTAACGTATTTTGTTTCTAATTGTACATTTATTATCAACATAATTTCACTAAACTTAAGAGATAACTACCGAAAGGTATTTTTGACTTGTTCTAGTCGATTTAAATGTGATTATTTGCACTTAAATGTACACTCATCCGCTATTGGAATGTCTGTGAATACTAGCCTTTTGCCTTTTGACGGCCTTCTTCTCGTTATGTAAGTGATTTTTACAAATAGTAACGTTTTCGTTGTTTTTTGTTTTTTGGTTTGGTTTTTTTATGAATAAATGAATAATTTAATATTGCACTGTAAAAATGTTTTTATCCTGAGCGGAGAGTTCGTTCCAAAAGTCCATTGTCCAATAACGTACGAACACACACGCACGCAAACAGACACACACACACACAGACACACAGAGAGGGAGACCACAAAAACACACACAGAGTTCAAAATAAGATAACAACAGAATAGAGAAAGTTTATTGTTTGTCGGAATAGTAATTACGTGTATAGCAAATATTCACGTGGCAAGTCACTGACAACAATATTGTTTTTCAAAACGGCATCTATGTACGTTTGTAGTTGGTACATATATAGATAGATAATAGGTACATAAATCGATATATTGATCGATGTATTTACACACACACACGCACACCACACACACACACACACATATATATATATATATACACACACATTTATATATAATATATATATATATATTATATATATATATATATATATATATATATAAACACACACACACACCACTACTGAGAGAGAGAGAGGAGAGAGAGAGAGAGATGAGGAGAGAGAGAGAGAGAGGAGAGAGAGAGAGAGAGAGAGAGAGAGACGAGAGTGAGATTTAGTATTACCATACGGCATTGACAAGAAAGATCATGTGAACTGGTTTTATATTTTGTTTTACAGTGTACGCTCCTAAGAGGTGTTGAACATGAATAACGTATTGTTTGCACTGGCGAAAGAGAATCAAAATAAGGCAGAGATTTTCAAATGATTCTTACATTCTAACCAATAAATACATACTTATCTTGAGGGAACCAAACTGTATATTGAGGGGGCGAAGTGGTAAATTTGCACTTGGCAATATAGGTGCATACCTATTTATATGTCGATTGAGGGGGTTGGGAATGTTACTCTTTGTTTTCGAAGCAAACCTTTCTACATAACTTACATCTTACAAAATTGATAGCGGCAGTCTAGAATGCGGAAGATGTGTCGAGAACACCAGAAAACAAGAAACAAACATCAATTTCTTCAAAGGTGTTCATACTTTACAGCCCATACATGTCTATTAGTTGGTTGACAATTTTCTCCGATTTAAAAACGTAACTCCAATGGGGAATGGGATAAGGTTGGCGTGGACTAGGTATTCTTTATGTTTAGGCACTGGCTTGGTATATACCAATATAACTCAACTGTCGAGTAGTTCATACTCAGTTTTTCGCTCGAGACAGTGTAGAGAACCCCACCCAACCCATCCACCTCTTCCCGCATCCACAATCCCCATTCACACGCCTGGAATATCAGTGCCTCTATAAACAAAGTGTGTGTTGTCACCCTAATGGCTGTAGTAGTCCAAACCAGATTTTACCTTCCAATGAATATGTACGTAAATATCACACTTCATTTAATATCTTCCTTCCCTGATATAATCATTGTATCCGTGCCTGTATGCACGTCGCTTACTCACTCGTACACAAAAGAACAATAGTCTGATTCAAACTACACACGCTTATCTTGAAGACGATCTTTTAACGTCCTGGTTGGAGAGATATCACAAAATGTCGACGTTAACCCCCCCTAACCCCCTGATCACGCGCCTGTATTCTACGTAAGATTATATCATTAATATGTAACTTTAGTTAACAAATAAGCTTCGTGTATCGTGCACATGTTACAATAGAAGCACTGTACGAATGGTCCCTTTAGTGTGAACATAAAACGAAACATACTTCGTAAGCCTGTAGCTAGCGGACATGGGGGTGGGAGTGAGGGTGACAAAGGATGGAATTCGTCATGACTTGCAGCCTTTAGTATTGTTAACAGAAATCAAACATTGTTCTGGGAACATCGCCTAACAAAAGGGGAACAGTGCATCCCCAACAAACGAATATTCCTTGCTGCTATTGTTAAACATATCGGGTTATTAATGTTGGTATCTGACAAAAGATAACGTAGGTAGTTTGATAGTTATTGTGCTCTTCAGATGTGGAAAGGACAAAAAGAAAACGTATGTTAATAACTGAAAACCTGTTCCATTATATACAACACATTGCCCAACCAAACAGCCACTAACTTGGCACATGGAATGAATAAATGAGCAAATGTTTAAAGACACACCAACACGAAAAATGCTAAATTATGTCAAACTAATGCAAAAGCAGTCATGAAGTCAACATCAACATCTATATAATAAAATACAAAAGTTAAATTAAACAAACAGTGTAAAGGCTGTGAAAAAAAATACACGTGACACATGGCTATATAATAATATATATATAGATATGGATATATATATATATATATATATATATATATTATATATATATATTTATTATATATATAGATAGATAGAGAGAGAGAGAGAGAGTGAGAGAGAGAGAGAGAAAGAGAGAGAGAGAAAGATATGGATATATATATATATATATATATATATATATATATATATATATATATATTATATATATATATATAATATATACTCTTCAAAAAAAGAAACGCAAAAGGGTACAAATGGGTTATAACTCCGATTTTATGTTTCCTACCGGTTCATGTTTTGTGAATATAAGGTCATTGCATGTCCCAAACACATTCCACGGTTACATTCGATTTAAAACGCAGCTACTGTACAATAAAGTTCCAAAATGTGAATATTCGCAAAAACGCAGCCACGTGGCAAACCATGTCACCACTGCACGTGCGTTGTCTGCACGTGCAACATGAACACCGACAGTATAAAAGTGCAGGGTGTTCGCTTGCCTGGCCTCTGTATCTGGCCGACAGTTGACAATCCAGGACATGCCACGTCTCAGTGAACCGCAGAGAAACAATGCCATCGGCCGACTAGACGCAGGCGAATCCAGAACGGCCGTTGCCAGGGCATTCCATGTGTCCCCAAGCACCATCTCCAGACTGTGGGACCGTTACCAGCAACATGGGATCAACACGTGACCTCCCTAGATCCGGTCGACCACGGGTCACTACCCCGGGCAGGACCGCTACATCCGGGTACGCCACCTTCGGGAACGATTGACTACTGCCACCTCCACAGCCGCAGCAATACCAGGTTTGCGCAGGATATCCGACCAGACCGTACGGAACCGCCTACGTGAGGTAGGAATTCGTGCCAGACGTCCAGTTCGAGGTGTCATCTTAACACCACAACACCGTCGACCCCGACTGCAGTGGTGCCAGATTCATCGACAATGGCCTCAACTGCGATGAAGACAGGTGTGGTTCAGTGACGAGTCCCGATTTCTGCTCCGACGTCATGATGGAAGATGTCGCGTGTATAGGCGTCGTGGTGAACGTTATGCGGCAAAACTGCGTGCAGGAAGTGGACAGATTCGCCGGGGGTAGTGTCATGGTGTGGGCAGCCATCTCACACACTGGCAGAACTGACCTGGTCCACGTGCAGGGCAACCTGAATGCACAGGGCTACATTGACCAGATCCTCCGGCCACACATCGTTCCAGTTATGGTCCCAACGCCAACGCAGTGTTCCAACATGACAACGCCAGGCCTCACACAGCACGTCTCACAACGGCTTTCCTACAGAACAACAACATTAATGTCCTTCCTTGGCCATCGACATCACCGGATTTGAACCCAATTGAGCATCTATGGGACGAGTTGGACCGACGCCTCCGACAGCGACAACCACAGCCCCAGACCCTGCCCGAGCTGGCAGCAGCCTTGCAGGCCGAGTGGGCCACCATCCCCCGGGACGTCATCCGTACTCTGGTTGCTTCAATGGGCAGGCGGTGCCAGGCAGTTGTCAACACACGCGGAGGCCACACCCGGTATTGACTCCAGATGACCTTGACCTTGGTGGTGTGTCCTATCACTTACTCACAATGGACTAGAGTGAATTGTGAACAATCCTGCAACATTTGGTAATTATCGGACTCACCATTCAATAATTAAATCAATTCTCCAAATGTTACGACAATGTGGTTTTGCGTTTCTTCTTTTGAAGAGTATATATATATATATATATACATCAAAAATGCATTACTAAGCATAGAAATGACACCCGTTCAATACCCTACCGCACGTTATACAAGTAAAACGTCTCGCGTTGTGCAATTAACAACGGGCTACCCGTATGCAAAGCATAATGCTAGACATTTGCTTTGAACGATTTTCAATGCATTTTCCAGGTATTCATTTTCAAAAGGTTTGTATATAAACCCAGTTAAGCCACATATATTGGCGGATTCAGGGGTTGGGGGGGTGGGGTGGGTTTTCGGGGGGGGGGGGGTGTCGCATGGGTTTCTGTATTATGTGCTGCCGGTATACTATTAACTGAACAAGTCGAACTGAGAAAAGTTCCGTTTGCTGTTCAGACAGTTAATACTGTTATTGTTAACTTAAAGTGTGGCCTGCTGTGAAGTGTCTTCCAAGTTTATATTTCCCGGTCAAACTCTGATCAGCATGTGGATATTTTACTTTAAAAAAGGAACCGGAACTGTATTCTTAAATATGTAAGAGTGCGTCATAAGCCACTGCAACATGGTTATATGTATGTTAAGATATTATCATAACGGTAAAATCGGAAAATAAATAAATAAATACATTTTATTTAACGACGCATTCAACACAGTACGATTACAGTTATATGGAATGTATCATATGGTTAAGACCAAAGAGAGGAAACACGCTGCCTCAACTCGACGGACTTCTATTTTCGATTAATTTACCAGTAAGGAATATTTTACATGCATCATACCACAGACATACAACGGCCTTTCTTACACCTGTGGTGGAGCACTGGCTGAAACAAGGAATAGCTCGATGGGCCCATCCACATGAATCGATCCGAATCCGACCACGCATCATGTGAGAGCTTTACCTCTGAGCTATGTCCTGCATCGTAAATTCGGAAAGTAAGGAAAAGAAGAGAATATAATACAATGGATAGGAACTGCAACGACACTTCAGCATGCAAAATACACCGGCTATTTTGGGTGTAAAACTATGGTAAATGCAAAACATTTAAAGATGATCAACATCAATATAAAAATGCAACTGTTAAAGTAAAACGCAGTGTAAAGTATTGTACAAAAATACAAATATCACATATACATAAAATTAAAACTTAGAATAAACGTCAGTATATCAAAGAAATTGCGAACAAATTCAGGATTCCATCACATTTCTTCATCCAAAGATAGTTTTTCGAGTTTCCTTCAGATGAGTACTCTACACCAAAATGTGGCCTATCGTCAGAGTACACTGACGGTGCTCACATTGAGGTGTAGGGTCCTTTTTCAAGATAAATGAATGAATCAATCATGTATACGAGCACGATACAGTAATGTTTCATCCAGTACTGCCTATAGGAGGACTGCCAATCTTCCAAGCCAGACATAACTACATGAAGTGTGTTCGCAACGGCACTGTTCCACTCATCGTGCCAAATCGAAAAGATAAATTGATTAATATTATGTTCACGTCACACCAACCCTGACATGAGACAATGCGAAAACAGACTTGACAGCTGAATTTTCCTTTTCATTATCAATGATACCAACATGGCTGGGCACCCAACAAAATAAATTGTCTTTATTGGCAATGCATAAACAATGCATGTTCGTATCATCACCCCAAATAAGGGATGCTCCAGCTTCATATTATGTAAAGCTTGTAGACACTAAAGTGAATCTGTAAAGATAATAAATTTGGATGCACGATAATCCTTTAATTCTTCCAAGGCTTTAATGACTGCCCAAACTTAAGTACTAAAATTTCAATGATTGTGTCTGATGGAAACAACTGTCGCATAAGACATATGATTCCAATCCCCTGATCCGTCTGTGTAAACAGGAATTCAATCATCGTACCTATCTTGAATTTCGATGAAAAAAAAAAGTTTATACACAATAGCATCTGTACGATCTTTCTTCAGATGCATCAGATCAAACACAATTTTAGGTAATGCAATACGCCCGTGTGGTAAAACGAATATGAAGGAGTTTCCAAAACGTCTGTTAAATCAATAATGTTGGAAATCGACAAAACAAAACTGTGTAGACCAAAGGTAAGAATAACTTTTGGCCTTGGATCAAACAACATCATATATGTGTTATCAAATACCGCATCATGTGTAGGATGTTTTGGTAATGATTTAATATTGATGGAAAAATAAGGAATTCAGTGCGGAAGTTACCATTTTCACAAGTAATACATCTGGAAATGCAACAATGTACTATTCATTTTCAACTTCTCGTGTGGGTTAACTGTGAAACAGTTATAGATTGAAAGTAAAAGTAGTGCACGCGGATTTCAGACGGCCACGTAAACGAGTCTAGTTGTAAGAACTCGTGGTCGCCCAACATTGGTTCGAACTTACACCCAGGCGACATCAACGACGACTGCATTGGCTGCGTGCACCAAATCGGTTTCACTGTAGACATGTGTTATTCAAGAGCGAGTCTCGGTTCTTACCTCACTTTATAGGTCAGATGGACGACGTTGAGGTGAGAGATATTCAGACACGTGCGTTAAGGAAAACGACAAATGTGGAAGAGGGCCTCTTATGGGTATTTTGTTGTTTAAAAACACGGTATCGACCGCGTAGATTGTAGGCCCCATGCATATGGTTGAGATAAAAGAGCTTCCTTTTTATGGAAGCTTCGATAGCTCAGAGCGTATCGTTGTTAGTCTTGCAATTTGCGGGCGAATCGGTGCCACAGGTTCGAGTCCCAGCAACGGCATGGGACAATTTGTGAGGCCAGAAAGGATTTAATTATCCCCTGCGCCAGTGCGTTAATATCTATGTATGTAATAGTCAACCTCGACATACATACAATATATAGATATTCATACATCAATACATACTAGCCAGTGCCAGGTCTGCCCACTGTTTCATGCACGTAAGCGGGATCGACCGCGTAGATTGTAGGCCCCATGCATATGGTTGAGTTAAAAGAGCTTCCTTTTTATGGAAGCTTCGATAGCTCAGAGCGTATCGTGGTTAACACGATATGTTAAAGGAACCAGAGGTATGTTATATATTCCCGTTTGAACATGCAAAGGGAGGTTGATCATTTGTGTTTGATGATTGATACTAACTGGGATGCAGTACGACGAACAGTGAACGTTATAAATTATTTCATCTTTAAATGTTTCAGTGAACGTTAAATTTATAAATACATTTGCTTAAATGTGACAGCATTTTAAGTTTGGTTTCTATAGACTCTGTAATTATGTTGTGAACTGACGCAGGATGCGAACCCAGTACCTACGATATTTTAAGTTCAGTGGCTTTGGGGTATTCACGAATGGAAAGCAGCAGTAGCCGTGCCGACGTCTTGGTCTGTAAACGTTTTTTTTTTTTAATATAACATAACTTTATTTACCCTCAGATCACCATACTGTGATACATAAAGGTGATTTACAAACATTTTGTGCAGCTGCAGTAAAACACAAATAGTACAATAAACTATAGAACAGTAGAACATAATATATTTTATAGTGTAGTATACATATACAATAATTCGAAATATCTACTTTTCAAATACATCTTTAAATACAGGTGTTTTGGGGTTTTTTTGTTTTTTTAAATTTATTTCCCCAGATCATTTTGGCAAAGTCAAGGTTGGGGTGCCTTGCCTCAATGCCTTACAGAATTTATATGCATAGAAAATATTCAAATATATTCAATATATGCACACATTTTAAATATATATATATATATATATAATCTACACAGTGTGTTTAATTGTACAGTGCATTCATTTTTTTTTATAAACTAAATCATAGATATTGAAATGGACTCAATATACACCCGTAAGCTATTTGTTATGTTTATTTGTTCTGGTCTGTAAATGTTCCAAAAGACATATGATCAAATGCAAAAGAGTGACTACCAAACAAGATGAGAACACACATACAAATGACAT